>NC_138294.1:7801606-8109106 GCF_965601325.2 Salmo salar
TGATCTTAGGTCAGTTTTGTGTTTTAAATGGATGTTCAGCAGTGGACTGGTGTTTAAAATGTGGTGACAAACCTGAAGTGGTTCTAATTTTAATAACAAGTTCAGAATTAGTTTATCTTTCTAGAACCTTGCAAGAAATCTAAAAGGAGTGACTGCAACCACCATTATTCCTTTTAGTTTGTTTTTTTCCACCAGAGAAACATGGGGTTCTGGGTAACATGGGGTTCTGGGTAACATGGGGTTCTGGGTAACATGGGGTTCTGGGTAACATGGGGTTCTGGGTAACATGGGGTTCTGGGTAACATGGGGATCTGGGTAACATGGGGTTTTGGGTAACATGGGGTTTCGATTATTTTAACCTGTTAGGGCTAGGGGGCAGTATTGACACGGCTGGATAAAAAACTTACCTGATTTAATCTGGTTACTACTCCTGCCCAGTAACTAGAATATGCATATAATTATTGGCTTTGGATAGAAAACACCCTAAAGTTTCTAAAACTGTTTGAATGGTGTCTGTGAGTATAACAGAACTCATATGGCAGGCAAAAACCTGAGAAGATTTCATGCAGGAAGTGGCCTGCCTGACAAGGTGTCGTTCTTCTTGTCTCTGTTTATTGAAGAGTGAGGATCTTAGCTGTAACGTGACACTTCCTACGGCTCCCATAGGCTCTCAGAGCCCGGGAAAAAGCTGAATCGTGGCTTTGCAGGCTCTGGTTGAAAAAAAGTAGCGCGTTTGGATAGTGGCTGGTTACAGTACTGTGAGACTCAGGCGCGTGCCCGCGTCGACCGAATGCTTTGTTTTCTTTCCTCTGCACGAGCCTGAGTCTCACAGTACTGTAACCAGCCACTACCCAAACGCGCTACTTTTTTTCAGCCAGAGCCTGCAAAGCCACGATTCAGCTTTTTGCCGCCTTCTGAGACCCTATTGCAGCCGTAGGAAGTGTCACGGGACAGCTAAGATCCTCACTCTTCAATAAACAGAGACAAGAAGAACGACACCTTGTCAGACAGGCCACTTCCTGCCTGAAACCTTGTCAGGTTTTTGCCTGCCAAATGAGTTCTGTTATACTCACAGACACCATTCAAACAGTTTTAGAAACTTTAGGGTGTTTTCTATCCATGTGTAATAAGTATATGCATATTCTAGTTACTGGGTAGGAGTGGTAACCAGATTAAATCGGGTACGTTTTTTATCCAGCCGTGTCAATACTGCCCCCTATCCTAAACAGGTTAATTATTTAGTGTTCTCTTAGATTCTTTATCTTATTTACTGTCTCTTAGATTCTTTATCTTATTTAGTGTCTCTTAGATTCTTTATCTTATTTAGTGTCTTAGATTTTTTATCTTATTTAGTGTCTCTTAGATTATTTATCTTATTTAGAGTGTCTTAGATTCTTTCTCTTATTTAGTGTCTCTTAGATTCTTTATCTTGAAGTGTTTCCATTATTAGTCCATGTATTATTATAATCATCTGTTCATTCTTTGTATTTTGAAAAAAAAAATGATAAAGGGGTTTGTTGTTGTTTACCTGTCATGATGTTATTGATTATAAATGTTATGATATTGATTATGATGTAGATTATTGTTATGATGTTGTTCGTAATATATAGATAATGATGTTATTGATTATAAATGTTATGATATTGATTATTATGTAGATTATTGTTATGATGTTGCTCTCTAAACTGCCATGTAATCAACTGCATGCTTTTAATAAAATTACAGGCTGTCAGTCTTGTGTGATTTCCCCTCTTGGACAGACTACAACATACAGTATGAATTAACAGAGATCAGTCTGGTGTGATTCCCCTTTTCGACAGACTACAAGATACAGTATGAATTCATTGAGATCAGTCTTGTGTGAGTCCCCTCTTGGACAGACTACAACATACAGTATGAAGTAACATACATTTGGCAGGAGGTTAGGAAGTGCATCTCAGTTTCCACCTCATTTTGTGGGCTGTGTGCACATAGCCTGTCTTCTCTTGAGAGACAGGTACGCCCCTGTATATAGTATTGTTATTTTACTGCTGCTCTTTAATTACTTGTTACTTTCATTTCTTATTCTTATCCATATTTTTCTAAACTGCATTGTTACATTTACTTTTACATCATTTAGCAGACGCTCTTATCCAGAGCGACTTACAAATTGGTGCATTCACCTTATGATATCCAGTGGAACAACCACTTTACAATAGTAGATCTATATCTTTTTTTTTGGGGGGGGGGGGGGGGGGGGGGTAGAAGGAGGCGAGCAGGCCAGAGGTGGATGAACACAGTGCCCGTCTTTGGGTGTAGGGACTGATCAGAGCCTGAAGGTGCGGAGGTGCCGTTCCCCTCACAGCTCCGTAGGCAAGCACCATGGTCTTGTAGCAGATGCGAGCTTCAACTGGAAGCCAGTGGAGTGTGCGGAGGAGCGGGGTGACGTGCGAGAACTTGTGAAGGTTGAACACCAGACGGGCTGCGGCGTTCTGGATGAGTTGTAAGGGTTTAATGGCACAGGCAGGGAGCCCCGCCAGCAGCGAGTTGCAGTAATCCAGACGGGAGATGACAAGTGCCTGGATTAGGACCTGCGCCGCTTCCTGTGTAAGGCAGGGTCGTACTCTGCGAATGTTGTAGAGCATGAACCTACAGGATCGGGTCACCGCCTTGATGTTAGCTGAGAACGACAGGGTGTTGTCCAGGGTCACGCCAAGGCTCTTAGCACTCTGGGAGGAGGACACAATGGAGTTGTCAGCCGTGATGGCGAGATCATGGAATGGGCAGTCCTTCCCCGGGAGGAAGAGCAGCTCCGTCTTGCCGAGGTTCAGCTTGAGGTGGTGATCCGTCATCCACACTGACATTGTCTGCCAGACATGCAGAGATGTGATACGCCGCCTGGTTATCAGAAGGGGGAAAGGAGAAGATGAATTGTGTGTCGTCTGCGTAGCAATGATAGGAGAGACCATGTGATGATATGACATATCCAAGTGACTTGGTGTATAGCGAGAATAGGAGAGGGCCTAGAACTGAGCCCTGGGGGACACCAGTGGTGAGAGCACGTGGTGCGGAGACGGATTCTCGCCACGCCACCTGGTAGGAGCGACCTGTCAGGTAGGACGCAATCCAAGAGTGAGCCGCGCTGGAGATGCCCAACTCGGAGAGGGTGGAGAGGAGGATCTGATGGTTCACAGTACAAAGGCAGCAGATAGGTCTAGAAGGATGAGAGCAGAGGAGAGAGAGTTTGCTTTAGCTGTGCGGAGAGCCTCCGTGACACAGAGAAGAGCAGTCTCAGTTGAATGGCCAGTGAAACCTGACTGATTTGGATCAAGAAGGTCATTCTGAGAGAGATAGCAAGAGAGCTGGCCAAGGATGGCACGCTCAAGAGTTTTGGAGAGAAAAGAAAGAAGGGATACTGGTCTGTAGTTGTTGACATTGGAGGGATCGAGTGTAGGTTTTTTGAGAAGGGGTGCAACTCTCACTCTCTTGAAGACGGAAGGGACGTAGCCAGCGGTCAAGGATGAGTTGATGAGCGAGGTGAGGTAGGGGAGAAGGTCTCCGGAAATGGTCTGGAGAAGAGAGGAGGGGATAGGGTCAAGCAGGCAGGTTGTTGGGCGGCCGGCCGTCACAAGTCGCAAGATTTCATCTGGAGAGAGAGGAGAGAAAGAGGTCAAAGCATATGGTAGGGCAACGTGAGCAGGACCAGCGGTGTCATTTGACTTAACAAACTAGGATCGAATGTCGTCAACCTTCTTTTCAAAATGGTTGACGAAGTCATCCGCAGAGAGGCAGGAGGTGGGGAGGAGGATTCAGGATGGAGGAGAAGGTGGCAAAGAGCTTCCTAGGGTTAGAGGCAGATGCTTGGAATTTAGAGTGGTAGAAAGTGGCTTTAGCAGCAGAAACAGAGGAAGAAAATGTAGAGAGGAGGGAGTGAAAAGATGCCAGGTCCACAGGGAGGCTAGTTTTCCTCCATTTCCGCTCGGCTGCCCAGAGCCCTGTTCTGTGATTTCGCAATGACTCGTCAAGCCACGGAGCAGGAGGGGAGGACCAAGCCGGCCGGGAGGATAGGGGACATAGAGAGTCAAAGGATGCAGAAAGGGAGGAGAGGAGGGTTGAGGAAGCAGAATCAGGAGATTGGTTGGAAAAGGATTGAGCAGAGGGAAGAGATGATAGGATGGAAGAGGAGAGAGTAGCAAGAGAGAGAGAGCGAAGGTTGCAACGGCACAATACCATCTGAGTAGGGGCAGAGTGAGTAGTGTTGGAGGAGAGCGAGAGGGAAAAGGATACAAGGTAGTGGTCGGAGACTTTGAGGGGAGTTGCAGTGAGATTAGTAGAAGAACAGCATCTAGTAAAGATGAGGTCAAGCGTATTGCCTGCCTTGTGAGTAGGGGGTGAAGGTGAGAGGATGAGGTCAAAAGAGGAGAGGAGTGGAAAGGAGGAGGCAGAGAGAAATGAGTCAAAGGTAGACGTAGGGAGGTTAAAGTCACCCAGAACTGTGAGGGGTGAGCCATCCTCAGGAAAGGAACTTATCAAGGTGTCAAGCTCATTGATGAACTCTCCAAGGGAACCTGGAGGGCGATAAATGATAAGGATGTTAAGCTTGAATGGGCTAGTGACTTTGACAGCATGGAATACAAATGAGGAGATAGACAGATGGGTCAGGGGAGAAAGAGACAATGTCCACTTGGGAGAGATGAGGATTCCAGTGCCACCACCCCGCTGACCAGATGTGAGAACACGTGGTCAGACGAGGAGAGAGCAGTAGGAGTAGCAGTGTTTTCTGTGGTAATCCATGTTTCCGTCAGTGCCAAGAAGTCGAGGGACTGGAGGGTAGCATAGGCTGAGATGAACTCTGCCTTGTTGTCCGCAGACCGGCAGTTCCAGAGGCTGCCGGAGACCTGGAACTCCACGTGGGTCGTGCACGCTGGGACCACCAGGTTAGAGTGACAACGGCCATGCGGTGTGAAGCGTACAGTCACCCCAATAATTGTTATGCTTTTTGTGAACGTTTATCGTGAGTAATTTAGTAAATTCACCGGCAGTGTTCGGTGGGAATGCTAGTCACATGCTAATGTAAAAAACTTTTTTTTGATATAAATATGAACTTGATTGAACAAAACACGCATGTAATGTATAACATAATGTCCTAGGGTTGTCATCTGATGAAGATCATCAAAGGTTAGTGCTGCATTTAGCTGTGGTTTGGGTTTATGTGACATTATATGCTAGCTTGAAAAATGGGTGTCTGATTATTTCTGGCTCGGTACTCTGCTGACATAATCTAATGTTTTGCTTTCGTTGTAAAGCCTTTTTGAAATCGGACATTGTGGTTAGATTAACGAGAGTCTTATCTTTAAAATGGTGTAAGATAGTCATATTTTTGAAAAATTGAAGTAATATCATATCTAAGGTATTTGAATAACACGCCACAGGATTCAACTGGCTGTTGAGTAGCCCATAGAGGTTAAGTTTGGGTCAGTGACAGTGGTCAGATATTCTGCTACTGTGTAGTCTCTGTTTAGGGCCAAATAACATTCTAGTTTGCTCTGTTTTTTGTTAATTCTTTCAAATGTGTCAAGTAATTACCTTTTTGTTTTCTCATGATTTGGTTGGGTCTAATATGTTTGCTGTCCTGGGGTTCTGTGGGGTCTGTTTGTGAACAGAGCCCCAGGTCCAGCTTGCTTAGGGGACTCTTCTGTCTGTCTGTCTGTCCGTCTCTGTGTCTGTCTGTCTGTCTGTCTGTCTTTCTCTCTCACACACACAGATGAGGGGCTAATAATAACACCTGCTAATTCAAACAGTGGGAAACAACAAACAAACAGAATGAGAGAAGAGAAGACATCAATGTAGTTATTTATCCTCCATAGACTATGATGTATTGTTGTGTGTGGTGATAGGTGGGTGTTCTGTGAGTGTAAATGCAGAGCCAACTACTCCATGTCTGGTCAGGGTCCAGCAGTCACCCACCAACCCTGGAGAGATACAGTCACCCACCAACCCTGGAGAGATACAGTCACCCACCAACCCTGGAGAGATACAGTCACCCACCAACCCTGGAGAGATTCAGTCACCCACCAACCCTGGAGAGATACAGTCACCCACCAACCCTGGAGAGATTCAGTCACCCACCAACCCTGGAGAGATACAGTCACCCACCAACCCTGGAGAGATACAGTCACCCACCAACCCTGGAGAGATACAGTCACCTACCAACCCTGGAGAGATTCAGTCACCCACCAACCCTGGAGAGATACAGTCACCCACCAACCCTGGAGAGATACAGTCACCCACCAACCCTGGAGAGATACAGTCACCCACCAACCCTGGAGAGATGCAGTCACCCACCAACCCTGGAGAGATACAGGCTTTGCAGGATTTTGTTCCAGACCACCACTGAAACACCTGAAGTAAAATTGGCTAATCATAAAGGATTTGATGATATATTGAAACTCATGCTATAACCTATGCCTTCACCAATCCAATGCTTTAACACTTTATGGGGAGTAGTGAAGGAGTGTACACTTCAGGAAGCAGTAAATACTTTTGGGAGGCAGGGCTGGCCTAGGCTGGAGGATCTCCAAATTGACCACTTAGCAAAGGGAGCATATACATTCTGTGGTGCTCTATTCTGGAATATTAACTGGCGTTTGTCGCCCCCTTGTTGAAATAACCTCTTATTGATCTGGCTCGCTCTATATACATAGATCTCTGCAGTTTGTACCTCGCAGCACACCGTACAAATATTCTAGGTTAAACTCCCATATTACCGTTCTGCTAGCAGCAGGATAATATGCTGGCAGCACAACATCAGATGATATACTTCTAAATAAGAGTAGCCCTGCAAAGACGAGCTCAATTTTGAGAATATCGATTAGTATAGCACTGTAGTGCAGTACAACTGTTTTTCACAGCATTGAAACCACTTTAGAAAACAAAATGATAATTTGACGTATTTTAATATTGTATTATTTATACCAGCATTTCTTTAGAAAGTTTCCAAACTAAATACTGGTATGCTGAAAGATATTGTGTAAACCAGTGGTGTAGTGGTGCCTGGAGAACTGGGTATACAGTACTCTAATTTAGCAAAACATTTTCCAAACAGTTTAGTGAAGGAAAGACACCCTGTGTGAAAAACTCTATAAGAAACAGCGACATACACTCTGAATGACCTAAATTGATCAATTCCATATTGGTCTTTCAGTCAGGCCAACCCAAGCTGTACTGTTCAGTAGGATAATAGTAGGGCAACCCAAGCTGTACTGGTCAGTAGGATAATAGTAGACCAACCCAAGCTGTACTGGTCATATGGGTCTTTCACAGTCAGGCCAACCCAAGCTGTACTGTTCATATTGGTCTTTCACAGTCAGGCCAACCCAAGCTGTACTGTTCAGTAGGATAATAGTAGACCAACCCAAGCTGTACTGTTCAGTAGGATAATAGTAGACCAACCCAAGCTGTACTGTTCAGTAGGATAATAGTAGACCAACCCAAGCTGTATTGTTCAGTAGGATAATAGTAGACCAACCCAAGCTGTACTGTTCAGTAGGATAATAGTAGACCAACCCAAGCTGTACTGTTCAGTAGGATAATAGTAGACCAACCCAAGCTGTACTGTTCAGTGGGATAATAGTATACCAACCCAAGCTGTACTGGTCAGTAGGATAATAGTAGACCAACCCAAGCTGTACTGGTCAGTAGGATAATAGTAGACCAACCCAAGCTGTACTGTTCAGTAGGATAATAGTAGACCAAGCCAAGCTGTATTGGTCAGTAGGATAATAGTAGACCAACCCAAGCTGTACTGTTCAGTAGGATAATAGTATACCAACCAAAGCTGTACTGTTCAGTAGGATAATAGTAGACCTACCCAAGCTGTACTGTTCAGTAGGATAATAGTAGACCAACCCAAGCTGTACTGTTCAGTAGGATAATAGTATACCAACCAAAGCTGTACTGTTCAGTAGGATAATAGTAAACCTACCCAAGAGGTACTGGTCAGTAGGATAATAGTAGACCAACCCAAGCTGTACTGTTCAGTAGGATAATAGTAGACCAACCCAAGCTGTACTGTTGAGTAGGATAATAGTAGACCAACCCAAGCTGTACTGTTCAGTAGGATAATAGTAGACCAACCCAAGCTGTACTGTTCAGTAGGATAATAGTGGAACAACCCAAGCTGTACTGGTCAGTAGGATAATAGTAGACCAACCCAAGCTGTACTGGTCAGTAGGATAATAGTAGACCAACCCAAGCTGTACTGGTCAGTAGGATAATAGTAGACCAACCCAAACTGTACTGTTCAGTAGGATAATAGTAGACCAACCCAAGCTGTACTGGTCAGTAGGATAATAGTAGACCAACCCAAACTGTACTGTTCAGTAGGATAAGAGTAGAACTATTATTGAAACAGAGAAGTCAGAAATTCACAGGTTTCAAAATGTTTTTTTTCTTCAGGTTTTTGTTCTCAAAGTCTGACTTTTTTAAACAGAAAAACAATACAGTTGTATGTTCTAAGTACATAACAATGCTTAAACCACATCAGGAGACCACGTTTGAGGTTTGGGAAAAATCTAAGAAATGCAGATTTTTGAGAGTAGTTCCCCTTTAATCAAGTGTGCAGGAACCTAGCACTATTGTTGGATTAGCAGTGTTTCTGTAGTACAGGCACCTAGCACTACTGTTGGATTAGCAGTGTTTATATAGTATAGACACCTAGCACTATTGTTGGATTAGCAGTTAATATAGTACAGGCACCTAGCACTATTGTTGGATTAGCAGTGTTTCTGTAGTACAGACACCTAGCACTATTGTTGGATTAGCAGTGTTTATATAATACAGGCACCTAGCACTATTGTTGGATTAGCAGTGTTTATATAATACAGGCACCTAGCACTATTGTTGGATTAGCAGTGTTTCTGTAGTACAGGCACCTAACACTATTGTTGTATTAGCAGTGTTTCTGTAGTACAGGCACCTAGCACTATTGTTGGATTAGCAGTGTTTATGTAGTACAGGCACCTAGCACTACTGGTTGAATTAGCAGTGTTTCCAAAAACAATCACCTGGTGTAACCAACTTCACATAGCCCCCCAGAAGAAAGGCACACGGACACCCACACTTCATGTTTTTATCTGCAGTAAAAGATACCAAACAGTGATGACAGGCATTGACAGGACAGTCACAGCCACATGTTCACTGCTCTCAGACTGAATCGACAAAGTGATTGTATAATATACATGCGAAGTGTTTAGAAAATAACCCCAAAATACAGAAAAGCATACCTGCAGTAAAATAAAACAGTGATGACATGCACTGACAGGACGGTCACAGCCACACGTTCACTGGTTAGGTAGGACACAAGATATCATTTAGATAGGAACAACAGTAGTGATACATGGTTAGGTAGGACACAAGATATAATTTAGATAGGAGCAACAGTAGTGATACATGGTTAGGTAGGACACAAGATATCATTTAGATAGGAGCACCAGTAGTGACACATGCCCTCAATGTGAAGTGATATTAATCCATAAATACAGAGCACAAGTACAACCCTTTTTATATAAACATTTGAAGGTAGTAAGAAAATAAACATGAAGTTAATATTTCAATAAGTCACCTGCTAGTAAATCACCTGCTGGTAATAGCTGCGTGACACATTGTAGTGCAGTGACCAACGGTGCTAGTTAGCTCGTCATTAACACGGCTAGCTAAACAAGCAGAAACCTGGTTAACTTGCTGAAATAGGTCTTCAATTTATGAACGGCAAAATAAATATATACATAGCCACATTCGCCATTGACTTCAGGATATATGAACCAGTTTAACAAAACCACTATTGTGTTATAGAGTTTTAAACAGTTTTTATATACAGAGGAAAAGGACTGGAACCTGCTGTCAGAATATCTCTCTCAGCCTGAGGAGCAGGCAGACCAACTTCCCAAATAGGGGAGAACACTCAAAACCCACTAGTTGTTCTTTCAAAGAAAATAATACAAAAATGGTATGTCCGAAGACCTCTCATATTACCAACCTTACTACAATGGCAGCAAATATTTTTATGAATTCAGTAACACATAATGAAAGGAAACGTTAATTATATCACCCCTTTTCCTGAAGTGAATGGTTTCACCCACTACTCTCCCGGAACTGAGGCTTTGAGATCTACATTGCGCGCGAGGTTGATGGAAACTCTACATTTTCACTTTGTTACACCTTTGGTGAGCAAAACAGCTAATAACGTAGCTAAATACTGACATTATCCTCAATCGAGATATCTATCCGTCGTTTCAGCTCCAACTGAACTTAAAGGTGCATTTCAGACACATGTTCGTGTCTATTCAGGATGTAGTGTACTCAGACTGTCTAGCTCTAGCTAATAACACAGCATAGTAGGCTATTGGTTGACAGGCAGCCGCTGATCACATCACATCACCAACAGATAATTAACTAAAGATGTTGAAAATGGAGGGACTCGGGCCGAAGATGGACCCGGAAGAGATGAAGAGGAAGATGTGGTGTCTTCGGTCAGGAACTTTCTCCTCTATGTCGCCCTGCTCCGAGTCAGTAAGTATTCGACCAGAAGCTAGGGAAGTGTCAAACCATGGGAAGTGTGTCTATACAGGTAAGTACATATGCAATTAGGATTTTACTTTAAGGTTAAATGTACTGTAACTGTCTAGTTGTGAAGAGAATCTAAATATGTTGTTTATTGATCTCCTCTCCATTCTAGCACCATACGTTCTGTTGTTTACTGATCTCCTCTCCATTCTAGCACCATACGTTCTGTTGTTTACTGATCTCCTCTCCATTCTAGCACCATACGTTCTGTTGTTTACTGATCTCCTCTCCATTCTAGCACCATACGTTCTGTTGTTTACTGATCTCCTCTCCATTCTAGCACCATACGTTCTGTTGTTTACTGATCTCCTCTCCATTCTAGCACAATACGTTCTGTTGTTTACTGATCTCCTCTCCATTCTAGCACCATACGTTCTGTTGTTTACTGATCTCCTCTCCATTCTAGCACCATACGTTCTGTTGTTTACTGATCTCCTCTCCATTCTAGCACCATACATTCTGTTGTTTACTGATCTCCTCTCCATTCTAGCACCATGCGTTCTGTTGTTTACTGATCTCCTCTCCATTCTAGCACCATACGTTATTCAGAAGCTGGTCAGCATATGAATAGAATCCATCTTCTCTCACCGTCTCCCCACAAGACCTACATCACACAAGATGCTTCAGAATAACAACAACAACAAGCTGGTGAAGTTGCTACCCAACAGGAACAGCCATGACAACAACAACAAGCTGGTGAAGTTGCTACCCAACAGGAACAGCCATGACAACAACAACAAGCTGGTGAAGTTACTACCCAACAGGAACAACCATGACAACAACAACAAGCTGGTGAAGTTGCTACCCAACAGGAACAGCCATGACAACAACAACAACAAGCTGGTGAAGTTGCTACCCAACAGGAACAGCCATGACAACAACAACAAGCTGGTGAAGTTGCTACCCAACAGGAACAATCATGACAACAACAACAAGCTGGTAGATGCTTCTAGAAAAAACAATCAATTTGGAAACATTATGAAAAAGTTAATGTCACCAGCATGGATGTTTAAGTTATATAGTCTACCAAGTGTTAATGTCTCCACCATGGATGTTTAAGTTATATATTCTACCAAGTGTTAATGTCACCACCAGGGATGTTTAAGTTATATAGTCTACCAAGTGTTAATGTCTCCACCATGGATGTTTAAGTTATATAGTCTACCAAGTGTTAATGTCTCCACCATGGATGTTTAAGTTATATAGTCTACCAAGTGTTAATGTCTCCACCATGGATGTTTAAGTTATATAGTCTACCAAGTGTTAATGTCTCCACCATGGATGTTTAAGTTATATAGTCTACCAAGTGTTAATGTCTCCACCATGGATGTTTAAGTTATATAGTCTACCAAGTGTTAATGTCTCCACCATGGATGTTTAAGTTATATAGTCTACCAAGTGTTAATGTCACCACCATGGATGTTTAAGTTATATAGTCTACCAAGTGTTAATGTCACCAGCATGGATGTTTAAGTTATATAGTCTACCAAGTGTTAATGTCACCACCATGGATGTTTAAGTTATATAGTCTACCAAGTGTTAATGTCTCCACCATGGATGTTTAAGTTATATAGTCTACCAAGTGTTAATGTCACCACCATGGATGTTTAAGTTATATATTCTACCAAGTGTTAATGTCTCCACCATGGATGTTTAAGTTATATAGTCTACCAAGTGTTAATGTCTCCACCATGGATGTTTAAGTTATATAGTCTACCAAGTGTTAATGTCTCCACCATGGATGTTTAAGTTATATAGTCTACCAAGTGTTAATGTCTCCACCATGGATGTTTAAGTTATATAGTCTACCAAGTGTTAATGTCTCCACCATGGATGTTTAAGTTATATATTCTACCAAGTGTTAATGTCTCCACCATGGATGTTTAAGTTATATATTCTACCAAGTGTTAATGTCACCACCATGGATGTTTAAGTTATATATTCTACCAAGTGTTAATTTCTATCCTACTGTGATACTTGTGAGTTGATGTGATGTCATTGATGATTTCTAACAGATACACCTTGATGTTGTTTTGTCCTTTTCTTATTTTACTTGAATAAACTCAAGACTTGAATGTAGTTTGTAGTCATTTACTTCCATATAGGGTCATTGTTTACAGACACAGCTGTAGGCTGACCTGACCCCAACAATGACCCCAACCTGACCCCTACCTGCTCCCTACCTGATCCCAACCCTGTCATACAGCATCAGATCTGTCGACGAGGGGGGAGAAGGGAGGAAGAGAGCAACTGGGGGTGAAGGGAGAGGGAGATGAGAGATACGACTTACTCACTGACGGACTGGGTTTTGGAGAAGGAGACAAGGGAGGAGGGAGAGAGATGAGAGAGAAAGATAGGACTTACTAACAACCTGGGTTGGTAGAAGGAGACAGGGGAGGAGAGAGAGAGAGAGAGAAACATTTAAATCAAATGAATATATTTTTATCACTGACTTCTCACCAGTGAAGTCATCAAAACCATCAGGCCTGTTAAGTTGACTTGGGTAACAGACCTCTAGCTTCTACACCACATCCCCCCTTCTCCTGCTCTAACATGAGACCTCATCAGTACTCATTTTGGGTGCTGGTACTGTTTATATTTAGGTGCTGGAACATTAAGCCAATATTCTACGAGGTGAACTCAAGCAGTAGAAAGATAGAGGTGATATTATAGCACACACTATGTGTACCTTTGCTGCTCTGCCAGCAGTTTCCTGTGGAGTTTTTCTAATGTCAGTGTTTCCTGTAGGTAGGTGGGTTTAAATGATCTCATCTGCTTAAGTTTGTCACATCATAGAAGTCAGGAAGTAATGAGAGAGAAGTCATATAGCCTAGCAGTATTTTCCACACTTCAGTCGACTCTTCATGACAGTAACCCCAATTAGAGACAGATATGATACCTGCAGTGATACTGATGACCCTGTTTTGGGGCACAGGTATGATGCTGTTATACTAATATACACTTGTGACAGTTACTGACATATGTTTTGATATTGAAAGATATATTATAATTTACAGGGTTAGTAAAAGAACATGCAACTGGAAGCAGACAGTAAAAATGTGTCTCAAAGCAGGATAATGATGTGATCACCTGTAAATGTACTTTACTGTAGTCTAACTGTCCATCTGGGGATTGACTGTATCTGTCTCTATGTAAATGAATGAGAGTATATTTTATGTATCTATTTAATATTGGTCTGATGTTAGAGCAGGAGAAGGGGGGAGTGTTGATGCCAGAGGTCTGTGACCTGAGTCAAGATCAACAGGCCTGATGCTACATGTCAGGAATAGAGAGAGAACGAGAGAGAGAGGAAGGAGGGGTGGGGAGGGCAGAGGAGAGAGTAGTGGAGAGAGAGAGGAGGGGAGGGCAGAGGAGAGAGTAGTGGAGAGATACAGGAGGGGAATGGACAGAGCATAGCCGAAGGAAGTAGGCGTAATGAGGGTGCTGCAGCACCCCTGAAAAATAAAACAATCGTTTTTCACCCTACTAGTCCAGTAATGTATAAGCGGTCTGATATAGCCTCCTAGCGAGCCCAAAATAAACTTCTTACTTATAGGGGTTAGAGCGTTGGGCCTGTACCTGAAAGGTTGCTAGATTGAATCCCCGAGCTGACAATGTAAAAATCTGTCGTTCTGCTCCTGAACAAGGCAGTTGTTCTGTCCCTAGGCCGTCATTGTAAATAAGAATTTGTTCTGAACTGACTTGCCTAGTTAAATAAAACAATAGGCCTATATCCTCTGTCTGCATCCTAATCCCTACCTGTAGTCTACCTACCTCTGGTATAATGCATTTCCACCTCTCACTCCATCAGTGTTGCTCTGTCTGCATCCTAATCCCTACCTGTAGTCTACCTACCTCTGGTATAATGCATTTCCACCTCTCACTCCATCAGTGTTGCTCTGTCTGCATCCTAATCCCTACCTGTAGTCGACCTACCTCTGGTATAATGCATTTCCACCTCTCACTCCATCAGTGTTGCTCTGTCTGCATCCTAATCCCTACCTGTAGTCTACCTACCTCTGGTATAATGCATTTCCACCTCTCACTCCATCAGTGTTGCTCTGTCTGCATCCTAATCCCTACCTGTAGTCGACCTACCTCTGGTATAATGCATTTCCACCTCTCACTCCATCAGTGTTGCTCTGTCTGCATCCTAATCCCTACCTGTAGTCTACCTACCTCTGGTATAATGCATTTCCACCTCTCACTCCATCAGTGTTGCTCTGTCTGCATCCTAATCCCTACCTGTAGTCTACCTACCTCTGGTATAATGCATTTCCACCTCTCACTCCATCAGTGTTGCTTGTCCATCTTCCTGAATTAAAAGATGAACAGATCAATATTGCTGGCATAACGTAATTAAATATTGCTAAGTTATTTAGCTGTAGTGTGGATGTAGGGCTGGTTTTAGTATATAATGAGCACCCAGATGCTGCGTAGGCAACACAATAATATCAGACTGACAAACTGGCCCGTGCTGCCTCCGTGTTGGCTACTATGTTGCAATATGAATATTCTCAGAGTTGTCTTGTTGATACTAAATGTTTCAGTTTCTCTGAGCCGCCTTGTTCATTTATACAATGTTTCAATATTATCAGAGCCACCTTGTTGTTGCAATGCTTCAGTATTCACAGAATGTTTCCTTTCCCTGGTGAATAATGCAGACAGGCAGATACATAATGAGCTGGGTGCAGACATCATAATGAACATCTCTGAATGCAAAGCAACAATTTTGTTGGGAAGCACACGAGACAATAAAATTGTCATAGTACACTATACGAACCGCTCCACAAGGACTTCATATGCATTATAGCAGGGGGGCGGCAACGTTTTTCAATTTACAAATGATCCTCCCATTTCTAAAGATCTGTGTGCCTGTATAACACCCCACCCAGCAGACTGTCGACCAATCACGTTCACGTTGTCATGCTGCGTCACGTGGTTGCTAAACCAATCGTCACGTAATCCCTTCTCAAAGTCAGTGTACTTTATGTCGAGAAAAGGCCTATTTTCATCAAAAGTACGTACTGTCACGATTCCAAAGCTATACGATACTACAGAGAGCAAGTTAATTATCTCACATCTCTGAAAATATCTGTAATGTTGTACTTCTTTTTGACAAAAAACACTATATGAACATATACATTATAGCAGGGGTTCGGCAACGTTTTTCATGAGTGCCAATTTACAATTGATCCTACCATTTCTAAAGATCTGCGTGACTGTAATTATTTCCATATAAGCATTTTACGCTACTCAACTGTGCCCAAAAAATGTTTAACTGCCCACAAACTGAATATTTGTAGCTGGCTACTAGACAGAAACGTTGTCCATTCAACCACAGGCCACAGAGCCCCACTATGCATTGTCTTCCTGTATGGAGGCGCTGTCCAATCAGCAGTGCAGCCTTCAGGTAAAGTTAAATATTGTATTGTTTTTGTTCATTTCTGAGTGATGTTCTATCGATTCCCTGCGTCATTTCATGTTTTCATGTGTATCTGAATTATTTGCCTTCAAGCAGGCAGAAATATGTCCGGTATGATGTAGCATCATGATAAAGTCTCACTACACTGGTAGTTAATAGGAATATGACTTTTAGATCGCCAAAACGTTATTCATACACGTCAGATTTCAATACTGGACGATATAACTCAGGAGGTCTTCTCTCAAATGAGCCATTGATCATATTTTTGTGATATTCCTGCCTTGGGAAATTGGTAATTTAACGGAGGGTCTAACACGTTTCTCCTATTTGTCTGCCTCTTTAGTCCAGGTTGCATTGCATGGTGCCTTTGCCAGAGATATTATAGAAAGGAGGTAGGAATCCAATAATGAAACAATGTATAACACCCTTCCCAACAGACTGTTGACCAATCACGTTCAGGTTGTCATGCTACGTCACGTGGTTGCTAAGCTAATCGTCACGCAATGCCTTCTCAAAGTCAGTATACGGTATGTCAAACAATATGGTTCACATTACTACTTCTGTTATCTAATTTGTGTTCTTTCTTTTTTCAATGCAGGAGTTCGTTTTCAACTCACTCAATATCGTTAGTCTGAATGCTAGGGGTTTGAGAGATCCTACAAAAAGGGAAGCCTTATTTTTCTATTGTAAACACAGTAAAGCAGATTTTGTCCTTCAGGAAACTCATTCGGGTGAAAGTGATTTGAAATATTGTAAATCATGTTAGGTTTTGACCAACTATTTGTTTGCATAACCAATATAATACAACTATTTAAACCTATATAATAAAATTAGTTGTGGTGCATAACATAATGAATACTAATGCTAAACATAAGAGGTTTATATTGTATTAACATAGATTGAGCGACATATAATAGACATGACTAACTGGAGGGTTGCTGGCTAGTAGGAGTGTAGGCTGAGTAGACTCTTGACACACACACACAATGCCTGATTGAGGGGCCACTCAAGGACAGGTGTGCGGGAGGGGCTGGTAGAATGGAAGATAACTGTAGCACAAGAACAGGCACTGTCCTTGGGTGTCTGACTCTCAGTTACACACACGAAGATAAGCTAGAAGACAACTACGCCTGGCAACAAAGATGCGTCTGGAGGCTGGGACCAGCCTGCACGCCAACGATAGGCTGGAGTAAGTCTAAACCACACCCAAGCCTCTACTCTGACAGGCCAGCAGTGAGCGGGAACTATCTCTGTCAGAGTATTTAATGAAGAACTTATGATGTCATTTAGAGTTCTCTGTCTGCCCTGCGTGGTGTTACATAGATCCCGTATATACGACCCACACATTTACCATTCAAGTGTTTGCATTAATTAAAGTACAAAGAAATCAGAAGTTACTATGTGCTGACTATTTTGTTCTGATACCAGATCGAATTGACGCAACTTTAACAATCACAATGGGGAGACATGGCCTATTTCAGTCATGGATCAAACCATTCTGCTGCTGTTTTGACACTTATTCACAAGTTTAAAGGTGACATTCTAGAATCCACATCTTCACCAGATGGCAGATGGGTCATAGTAACTGTTAAACTTGACAATGCTATTTTCATCATCTGTAATGTATATGGACATAACTCACATGCTCCAAATAAGACCCTTTTTACCCAATTTACCAGGAAAGTACAGGATTTAAGCAACAAATACTCAGAGGCTTTTCTAATTATTTCAGGGGATTTTAATGAAACACCTGATGCATCTGTTGATCGTTTTCCTCCTAAAACGAGTCAAAGCCTTCAAAATAGCAATATCATCACTACATTATGCAAGGATCTCTGTGTTGATGATGCCTGCCGTTATTTCAATCCGGATGCAAAGGGTTATACCTGGACCAACAAAATTATGTCACGTAAATCTAGAATAGATGTATTCCTAATTTCCCCCTTTTTGTTACAATTTGTTATAGATGTAGATCACCAGTTGGCTCCCTTTTCTGATCATCACTTGATTACCCTGAATTTACAAGCTACTACAAAATCTAAAGGTACTCAAAGATATTGGAAATTAAACAACACACTTCTTAAAGATCCTACTCTCATTGGAAACATCAAATTGTTAGCCAAAGTTATTTTTGCAAGAAAAGACTTAGGTCATGGAAGTAGATGGGAATTTTTCTAATATAAAGTCAGAGTTGTAGCCATTTAATGTGCCAAAGAGCTGATGCAATTAAAGACCCTTAGAGAAAAAGAGTTGATGAGCAAGGTTGACAGTTTTCTAAAGAAAGAGAATCTATCTGAAGAAGAAGTCTGTATTTAAGTCTTTACAACTAGAATTAGAAAGAAGAAGAGTCTGTATTTAAGTCTTTACAACTAGAATTAGAAAGAAGAAGAGTCTGTATTTAAGTCTTTACAACTAGAATTAGAAAGAAGAAGAGTCTGTATTTAAGTCTTTACAACTAGAATTAGAAAGAAGAAGAGTCTGTATTTAAGTCTTTACAACTAGAATTAGAAAGAAGAAGAGTCTGTATTTAAGTCTTTACAACTAGAATTAGAAAGAAGAAGAGTCTGTATTTAAGTCTTTACAACTAGAATTAGAAAGAAGAAGAGTCTGTATTTAAGTCTTTACAACTAGAATTAGAAAGAAGAAGAGTCTGTATTTAAGTCTTTACAACTAGAATTAGAAAGAAGAAGAGTCTGTATTTAAGTCTTTACAACTAGAATTAGAAAGAAGAAGAGTCTGTATTTAAGTCTTTACAACTAGAATTAGAAAGAAGAAGAGTCTGTATTTAAGTCTTTACAACTAGAATTAGAAAGAAGAAGAGTCTGTATTTAAGTCTTTACAACTAGAATTAGAAAGAAGAAGAGTCTGTATTTAAGTCTTTACAACTAGAATTAGAAAGAAGAAGAGTCTGTATTTAAGTCTTTACAACTAGAATTAGAAAGAAGAAGAGTCTGTATTTAAGTCTTTACAACTAGAATTAGAAAGAAGAAGAGTCTGTATTTAAGTCTTTACAACTAGAATTAGAAAGAAGAAGAGTCTGTATTTAAGTCTTTACAACTAGAATTAGAAAGAAGAAGAGTCTGTATTTAAGTCTTTACAACTAGAATTAGAAAGAAGAAGAGTCTGTATTTAAGTCTTTACAACTAGAATTAGAAAGAAGAAGAGTCTGTATTTAAGTCTTTACAACTAGAATTAGAAAGAAGAAGAGTCTGTATTTAAGTCTTTACAACTAGAATTAGAAAGAAGAAGAGTCTGTATTTAAGTCTTTACAACTAGAATTAGAAAGAAGAAGAGTCTGTATTTAAGTCTTTACAACTACAATTAGAAAGAAGAAGAGTCTGTATTTAAGTCTTTACAACTAGAATTAGAAAGAAGAAGAGTCTGTATTTAAGTCTTTACAACTAGAATTAGAAAGAAGAAGAGTCTGTATTTAAGTCTTTACAACTAGAATTAGAAAGAAGAAGAGTCTGTATTTAAGTCTTTACAACTACAATTAGAAAGAATTGAAAAGGTACCAAGAAAGAATTGGAAAGGTACAAAAAAAATGTCTGCATCATTGAAGGTCCCCAAGAACACAGTGACGTCCATCATTCTTAAATTTAAAAGTTTGGAACCACCAAGACTCTTCCTAGAGCTGGCCACCCGGCCAAACTGAGCAATTTTGGTATTTTATTAGGATCCCCATTAGCTGTTGCAAAAGCAGCAGCTACTCTTCATGGGATCCACACAAAACATGACATAATACAGCTCAATAGACAAGAACAGCTCAAGGACAGAACTACATACATTTGGGAGAAGGGCCTTTGTCAGGGAGGTGACCAAGAACCTGATGGTCACTCTGACAAAGCTCCAGAGTTCTTCTGTGTAGATGGGAGAACCTTCCGAAAGGACAACCATCTCTGCAGCACTCCAACAATCAGGCCTTTATGGTAGAGTGGCCAGACGGAAGCCACTCCTCAGTAAAAGGCTCATGACAGACCGCTTGGAGTTTGCCAAAACGCACCTAAAGGACTCTCAGACCTGGAAGAAACCAGGCACCATCCCTATGGTGATGCATGGTGGTGGCAGCATCATGCTGTGGGGATGGTTTTCAGTGGCAGGGACTGGCAGACTAGTCAGGATCGAGGGAAAGATGAACGGAGCAAAGTACAAAGATTTTTCCACTGATGAGGCTCATAGAACAGGGGGAAAACGATTAGGCTTCTACATTGTGACAGTCTACATTAAAATACTCCTACTACAATGTTAAAACATTCTACATTGTGGCATCATTAAAATACTCCTACTACAATGTTAAAACATTCTACATTGTGACATCATTAAAATACTCCTACTACAATGTTAAAAGATTCTACATTGTGACATCATTAAAAAACTCCTACTACAATGTTAAAACATTCTACATTGTGACATCATTTCATTGATATCATGAAAAAAAACCTTCATGTATGTATTTTCTGATGTTTGATCAGAGATCTTTTATCAGAGTATCTCTTGTCACATTGATCACAGCTATGAGGCTTCTCTCCTGTGTGTGTTCTCTGGTGTAATACCAGGCTGCTTGACTGAGTAAAACTCTTCCCACATTGATTACAGCTATAAGATTTCTCTCCTGTGTGTGTTCTCTGGTGTACAAACCGATGGCTAGATGTAGTAAAACTCTTCCCACATTGATCACAGCTATACGATTTCTCTCCAGTGTGAATTCTCATGTGTACTTTTAGCGATTCTGATCTTAAGTAACTCTTCTCACACTCAAACCAGTGGTGAGATTTCTCTCCTGTGTGTACTCGCTGGTGTATTTTAAGTTCTGATGAAGATTTGCAACGTTTCCCACAGTCAGAGCAGCAATGAGATTTCTTCCCTGTGGGTCTCTGCTGGTGTTTCTTGAGGTGATATGATCTGGAGAGACTCTTCTCTGCCTCGTTAGCATCATGATGTTGAGGCTCCCCAGAGGATCCACGATAGTCACGTCTCTCACCTGTGTGAACAACAAGTCAGACAGATGGTGAAAGGCCCACAACAGCAGAAATCCACGGTAAAAGGTGATGCTAACAGCGTAGCCATGATGTTGTATAACAATTGACATCTGTAATGAATGTTAAAATTACTTGACAATTGTCTTAAGACAGTCAAGTGATCAACAATAGTCATATTTAGTCTTGTTTTCACATTAGTAGTAACATCAATGATTTTAGGCTAGGAAAAAGTAAAAGTTGTTGAAATCCTAAGCACTATGCCAGATGACTTTTGGTCTCCAATATAGGCCCCTTCCTGTGTTTGCTAAAATTGCGACAAGGGCGATGCACACGCAATTTGGTTGCAGAAACTCCTCCCTGCTAATGAGGAAACCACTAATTATGGATGTTGTATATCTGCCTGGAGCAAAAATGGTGAGCAAAGATTTTAGGTTTTCCACAATGTATTCTGAATATTACAACACACTATCAGTGCAAGATCAGGAGTGCTGCTCAAGGAAACTCACATTAAGCTCTGTGTCTATTCACTAATTCACCACCGTGGGGGAAAACTCAGGGGAGTTCTCATAGGCTGACAGCAAATATAGCCTCCATTTCCATGTTGCTTATGAGTGCATTGCACACTACTTTGGATTATAATTGTAAGACTCGTTTGAATGTCCTGATGTTTATGTTATTGTCGAAAATCTACTACTTTATATTTAAAAATGACTTGAACCAGTAAAATGCTCTTTGGTTAGTTTTCCATCAGCCTGACAATGAGGGTTTGTCCACTAAGTGTATGCCAAAATGGTCTATAATGTCACCTAACAATAACATAGACCTACTGGAGGACCCATAACTTCACCTAACAATAACATAGACCTAGGACTATATATCATTTAATATTTCAGGTGAAACTTGGAAACTAAAATGTCTGTCATGACATTTCATAACCTGATCACCAAATAATTTTGTGAATAATCCCACTAGGCTACTCTGTAATGTGTTGTCATTCTAAATGTCCTGAATGAAGGAAAATAGCTCTGTGTGTTGTACAATAGCCTATCCATCAAGGAACAGTTCTCTACACATTATGAGCTAAGTATCTCCATGTCCAAACAGAGTAATGAGACGCTACTATAAATCAAGCAGACAACAACACATTATAAACATCAATTCATTAGGGATGTTGGATCCAACGTGGAGCACGGCATTATTGTCTTTACCGGTGTAATGAATGAAGCACATTTGACTGGCATTCAGTGTCACGTCCTGACCATAGAAAGCTTTTATTTTCTATGGTAGAGTAGGTCAGGGTGTGACAGGGCGTTTTGTCTAGTTTATATTTTCTATGTTGTGTGGTTCTAGTTTCTGTTTTTCTATGTTGTTTTTTGGGGTGATGATCTCCAATTAGAGGCAGTTGGTTATCGTTGTCTCTAATTGGGGATCATATTTAGTAGTTGTTTTTTCCACCTGGGTTTGTGGGAGATTATTTTGAGGTAGTGCGTGTTGCACCTCTTCGTCACGGTTTGTTATTTTGTTTAGTAGTTTATTTGTATGTCTTGCATAGTTTCACAGTTTAAATAAAATGTGGAACGATACACACGCTGCGCCTTGGTCTTCCTTGAACGACGAACGTGACATTCAGAAAATGATTTCCTGGATCAGCTGATGATAGTTGAACATGTGAACAGCTACTGAATTAAGTATTATGTGTAATTATTGAAGAACTGCGTTAATGACAGTATCCATTTGGGTGTTGTGAATCAACTTAAGGTGACTCTGTTACAACCATTGGATTTAGCAAACTCTGAAATGATTTAGCATTTATGTGCCCATGAAAACTGTTTTCCCAGCATAACATAAGAAGACACTAAATGTTACGTAGTTAGAGAGCATTTCAGAGATCTGAATACAAAAAAAACTGTCCGACAGCAAGATCCAGTATTTAAGTTGAAGTTCATCATAACGTTATGACTATAACTACTGTTTCCTGAAGGAGGGAAACTAGGTACAACATACTATTAAATCCACATGTTATGACTATAACTACTGTTCCCTGAAGGAGGGAAACTAGGTACAACATACTATTAAATCCACGCCTCGCTGGAAGCCCCGCCTTCCACAGGTGATGAGCGTGAGACTTGGATTTATTCCTTCAATTTAATACCGCTCTTCACCGACCCAGGAAGTGGCAGGGCCAAACAGGTGTTGTAACTCGTTCGTAACTGGCAGATCGGTAGAAATGGTAAGATAAATTGGCACTCCAAGTGGAAAAGGAAAAAGTTTGCCGATTTACCCGAAACTTCAGGAGCATAACGTCAAAATTTACGAAGGTCGGGAATTGGTTATTTTCTTCTGGTTATATTGATCTCTGGCTTTGTCAAGTCATTTGTGTCTTAATTATTTAATGAAACGCATGCTTGAAGCATCAGTTCAGTTCAAGTTCCCTACATACAGTTGATTTTATTAAACACATAGGGTGTGTCTATATGAAAAAATACACGTCATAAAATTTCAACCAATCAATTGGTAGAAAGAAAATACTATTTTTTTAAATCTGGGACAGCCCTAGAACATACAGTGCATTCAGACCCCTTCCCTTTTTACACATTTTTTTACGTTACAGCCTTATTCCAAAATGGATGACATTTTTTTATTTATTATCAATCTTCAGACAATACCCCATAATGACATCACAATACCCCATAATGACATCACAATACCCCAAAAAAGTGAATAAAGTTTAGAAATGCTTGCATACCAGGGAAATTTTGGCTAAACCAACTATATCATACTATGACCAATAAGCATACTACAAACTCAATGTACGTCACAAATAGTACGGTTAGTATGATTATTCCAACACAGCTCAGCTCTCTGGGCTGCCATTTTGTTTCTGTTTAAAACCTAGGTTGCCCCTTTAATAAAGCCACACAACAATCAAACAAAATTTCTGCAGTTGAAACAATAACAAAGATGTCATTCCACCATTGTTTTGGTAATAAGAGGATGGACGGGTCTGGAGAAATGTAATTACTCTCAAATTCATAGACAGACCTACGGATGCAAGGACTGACCATCCATGATTACATTTACATTTAAGTCATTTAGCAGACGCTCTTATCCAGAGCGACTTACAAATTGGTGCATTCACCTTATAATATCCAGTGGAACAACCACTTTACAATAGTGCATCTAAATCTTTTAAGGGGGGGTTAGAAGGATTACTTTATCCTATCCCAGGTATTCCTTAAAGAGGTGGCGTTTCAGGTGTCTCCGGAAGGTGGTGATTGACTCCGCTGTCCTGGCGTCGTGAGGGAGCTTGTTCCACCATTGGGGTGCCAGAGCAGCGAACAGTTTTGACTGGGCTGAGCGGGAACTGGGCTTCCTCAGAGGTAGGGAGGCGAGCAGGCCAGAGGTGGATGAACGCAGTGCCCTTGTTTGGGTGTAGGGCCTGATCAGAGCCTGAAGGTACGGAGGTGCCGTTCCCCTCACAGCTCCATAGGCAAGCACCATGGTCTTGTAGCGGATGCGAGCTTCGACTGGAAGCCAGTGGAGAGAGCGGAGGAGCGGGGTGACGTGAGAGAACTTGGGAAGGTTGAACACCAGACGGGCTGCGGCGTTCTGGATGAGTTGTAGGGGTTTAATGGCACAAGCAGGGAGCCCAGCCAACAACGAGTTGCAGTAATCCAGACGGGAGATGACAAGTGCCTGGATTAGGACCTGCGCGGCTTCCTGTGTGAGGCAGGGTCGTACTCTGCGAATGTTGTAGAGCATGAACCTACAGGATCGGGTCACCGCCTTGATGTTAGTGGAGAACGACAGGGTGTTGTCCAGGGTCACGCCGAGGCTCTTAGCACTCTGGGAGGAGGACACAAGGGAGTTGTCAACCGTGATGGCGAGATCATGGAACGGGCAGTCCTTCCCCGGGAGGAAGAACAGCTTCGTCTTGCTGAGGTTCAGCTTGAGGTGGTGATCCGTCATCCACACTGATATGTCTGCCAGACATGCAGAGATGCGATTCGCCACCTGGTTGTCAGAAGGGGGAAAGGAGAAGATTAATTGTGTGTCATCTGCATAGCAATGATATGAGAGACCATGTGAGGATATGACAGAGCCAAGTGACTTGGTGTATAGCGAGAATAGGAGAGGGCCTAGAACAGAGCCCTGGGGGACACCAGTGGTGAGAGCACGTGGTGCGGAGACAGATTCTCGCCACGCCACCTGGTAGGAGCGACCTGTCAGGTAGGACGCAATCCAAGCGTGGGCCGCGCCGGAGATGCCCAGGTCGGAGAGGGTGGAGAGGAGGATCTGATGGTTCACAGTATCAAAGGCAGCAGATAGGTCTAGGAGGATGAGAGCAGAGGAGAGAGAGTTAGCTTTAGCAGTGCGGAGAGCCTCCGTGACACAGAGAAGAGCAGTCTCAGTTGAATGCCCAGTCTTGAAACCTGACTGATTAGGATCAAGAAGGTCATTCTGAGAGAGATAGCAAGAGAGCTGGCCAAGGACGGCACGTTCAAGAGTTTTGGAGAGAAAGGAAAGAAGGGATACTCGTCTGTAGTTGTTGACATCGGAGGGATCGAGTGTAGGTTTTTTCAGAAGGGGTGCAACTCTCGCTCTCTTGAAGACGGAAGGGACGTAGCCAGCGGTCAAGGATGAGTTGATGAGCGAGGTGAGGTAGGGGAGAAGGTCTCCGGAAATGGTCTGGAGAAGAGAGGAGGGGATAGGGTCAAGTGGGCAGGTTGTTGGGCGGCCGGCCGTCACAAGACGCGAGATTTCATCTGGAGAGAGAGGGGAGAAAGAGGTCAAAGCACAGGGTAGGGCAGTGTGAGCAGGACCAGCGGTGTCGTTTGACTTAGCAAACAAGGATCGGATGTCGTCAACCTTCTTTTCAAAATGGTTGACGAAGTCATCCGCAGAGAGGGAGGAGGGGGGGGGGGAGGGGGAGGAGGATTCAGGAGGGAGGAGAAGGTAGCAAAGAGCTTCCTAGGGTTAGAGGCAGATGCTTGGAGTTTAGAGTGGTAGAAAGTGGCTTTAGCAGCAGAGACAGAAGAGGAAAATGTGGAGAGGAGGGAGTGAAAGGATGCCAGTTCCGCAGTGAGGAGAGTTTTCCTCCATTTCCGCTCGGCTGCCCGGAGCCCTATTCTGTGAGCTCGCAGTGAGTCGTCGAGCCACGGAGCAGGAGGGGAGGACCGAGCCAGCCTGGAGGATAGGGGACAGAGGAAATCAAAGGATGCAGAGAGGGAGGAGAGGAGGGTTGAGGAGGCAGAATCAGGAGATAGGTTGGAGAAGGTTTGAGCAGAGGGAAGAGATGATAGGATGGAAGAGGAGAGAGTGGCGGGAGAGAGAGAGCGAAGGTTGGGACGGCGCAATACCATCCGAGTAGGGGCAGAGTGAGAAGTGTTGGATGAGAGCGAGAGGGAAAAGGATACAAGGTAGTGGTCGGAGACTTGGAGGGGAGTTGCAATGAGATTAGTGGAAGAACAGCATCTAGTAAAGATGAGGTCAAGCGTATTGCCTGCCTTGTGAGTAGGGGGGGAAGGTGAGAGGGTGAGGTCAAAAGAGGAGAAGAGTGGAAAGAAGGAGGCAGAGAGGAATGAGTCAAAGGTAGACGTGGGGAGGTTAAAGTCACCCAGAACTGTGAGAGGTGAGCCATCCTCAGGAAAGGAACTTATCAAGGCGTCAAGCTCATTGATGAACTCTCCAAGGGAACCTGGAGGGCGATAAATGATAAGGATGTTAAGCTTGAAAGGGCTGGTAACTGTGACAGCATGGAATTCAAATGAGGAGATAGACAGATGGGTCAGGGGAGAAAGAGAGAATGTCCACTTGGGAGAGATGAGGATTCCAGTGCCACCACCCCGCTGGCTCGATGCTCTAGGGGTATGCGAGAACACGTAGGCAGACGAGGAGAGAGCAGTAGGAGTAGCAGTGTTCTCTGTGGTAATCCATGTTTCCGTCAGCGCCAGGAAGTCTAGGGACTGGAGGGTAGCATAGGCTGAGATGAACTCAGCCTTGTTGGCCGCAGACCGGCAGTTCCAGAGGCTGCAGGAGACCTGGAACTCCACGTGGGTCGTGCGCGCTGGGACCACCAGGTTAGAGTGGCAGCGGCCACGCGGTGTGGAGCGTTTGTATGGCCTGTGCAGAGGGGAGAGAACAGGGATAGACAGACACATAGTAGACAAGCTACAGAAGAGGCTACGCTAATGCAAAGGAGATTGGAATGACAAGTGGACTACACGTCTCGAATGTTCAGAAAGTTAAGCTTACGTTGCAAAAATCTTATTGACTAAAATGATACAGTACTGCTGGCTGGTGGAGTAGGCTAGCTAGCAGTGGCTGCTTTGTTTACTTTGAACGTGTAGCTGGCTAGGTAACCTCGGTAGTTTCAGTACTACCCCTTGTCATGATACAAAGCAACTTTGTAGCTAGCTAGCTAACATAACACTAATCAAGACGTGATTAGTGTTTTGATATCAGCATTATAATTTTAACCATGTTGAGGCTATACAGTGTTGATTTACATTGTTTCTAAACATTGGAGTAAAAAAAATCAATTTCAGATTTGCCCTTTAACACCACACATCAGTCCCACAACTGCCTCTGTTTTTAACACAGTAACGGTACCTACAGTTGAAGTCGAAAGTTTACATACACCTTAGCCAAATACATTTAATCTCAGTTTATCACAATTCCTGACATTTAATCCTAGTAAAAATTCCCTGTCTTAGGTCAGTTATGATCACCACTTTAAATGTAAAAATAATTTTAAGAATGTGAAATGTCAGAATAATAGTAGAGAATGATTTATTTCAGCTTTTATTTCTTTCATCAAATTCCCAGTGGGTCATACACTCAATTAGTATTTGGTAGCATTGCCATTAAATTGTTTAACTTGGGTCAAACGTTTCGGTTAGCCTTCAACAAGCTTCCCACAATAAAATTGGTGAATTTTGGCTCATTCCTCCTGACAGAGCTGGTGTAACTGAGTCAGGTTTGTAGGCCTCCATGCTCGCACACGCTTTTTCAGTTCTGCCCACACATTTTCTATAGGATTGAGGTCAGGGCTTTGCGATGGCCACTCCAATACCTTGACTTTGTTGTCCTTAAGCCATTTTGCCACAACTTTCGAAGTATGCTTGGGGTCATTGTCCATTTGGAAGACCCATTTGCGACCAAGCTTTAACTTCCTGACTGATGTCTTGAGATGTTGCTTCAATATATCCACAAAATTTTCCTGCCTCATGATGCCATCTATTTTGTGAAGTGCACCAGTCCCTCCTGCAGCAAAGCACCCCCACAACATGATGCTGCCACCGCCGTGCTTCACAGTTGGGATGGTGTTCTTTGGCTTGCAAGCCTCCCCCTTTTTTCTCCAAACATAACGATGGTCATTATGGCCAAACAGTTCTATTTTTGTTTCATCAGACCAGAGAACATTTCTCCAAATGTTCCTTCACATCTGACTCCAGTGATCAATCCAGAGGCCTCTTCTTTTTGGGGGGGAATCCCGATGGACAATGTTATCGATTAGGCCGTCATCACGACCACCACCCACAAGTTAATTGTAATTCGGGTTATCAATGGGAAGAGCATTAGCAATATGTCCTGTCTGGTAACGTGTCTTGTTCAACGGATTTACATTGGCAGGTGCACAGGGAGAAACCCCATTAAAAAACTCAGTCGATCTCAAACTGCGGAAAAACCTTTGGAAGTCTTTATCAAAGTCTGTGGCCTGTGATGTTGAGACAAATGATTGTCCCTTATTATACAAGAGACAAAATTCACAAATTCAACAGCATAACGGCAGAGTCATGTCTTCAGTGTAAAACTAACAATGACTCAATAATCCATGCCTTCTGGGAATGTTATGATGTCATAAAGTTATGGGCGGAGTTAGAAAGTTGGCTGTAAGAAGGATTACAATGTAAAGGTACTTTTAATCTGTCTGTCTGTATATTTCAAAACATGGCATTTGAGGGAGCAGTGAAATACCCCAGAGTTGGACAATACTTTTCTCGTCAATCAACTTAAATACTAAAAACTGGAAGTCAACCAATCCTCTGTTATTAACGCAATAGAAAGGTCAAATGTTTTATTATCTAAAAATGTAAAGTGCTGGGCGATGGGGAGTAATAAAATGTTAGAGTTTGAGGCCATGTGGTGGAGATGGGGGTGTGTTCTAGTGGGTCTGGGCAGGTGTGATGTAATTAACGGAGATGGGGGTGTGTTCTAGTGGGTCTGGACAGGTGTGATGTAGTTAATGGAGATGGAGGTGTGTTCTAGTGGGTCTGGGCAGGTGTGATGTAGTTAATGGAGATGGAGGTGTGTTCTAGTGGGTCTGGACAGGTGTGATGTAATTAACGGAGATGGGGGTGTGTTCTAGTGGGTCTGGGCAGATGTGATGTAGTTAATATTTGTATGATGTTGTTATTTGTTTATTTTGTATTGTTTATAAAATATCAAATGAAAAATATTTTTTAAGTCCCAATGCAAAGTTACCCCTCACACTGTTCTATTTTTGGAGTTATTACATAAAACCAATCAGAATTCAGAAGAATGCCAAAGTCAGGTGTGAAGTAATATGGAGGACCAGCCTATTCCCTATGATGTAAACTACAACAGAAATAACTTCAAATGTAGAACTTGAAATTAAACCAACCGTTTCCACTCATGACTTGAGTGATTAAAGTAAACCACAGTTTTGGAAATACATAACGCCATCGAACCAAATATCAAAGAATGTTAGCTATATGCAGTTCTCTTAGCCAGCCAGCTAACATATTTAGCCAACTAGCTATGGTCAGTGAGCTGGAGCCCAACTACTGGAGACCAGTTAGAACCCAACTAACAAAACCCAACTAAAACATGCAGATCAAAAGAGCAGAGACACACAGAATGATGTCATGGAAAATCCCCAACATCCAAAATAGATAGATTCCAGATGTCAGTCAGCTAGCAGTAAGCCAAGGTGGAAAAACGAACCAAACTCCCGTAGTGTACTTCACAGAGAATGCTGAAAAGTAGTGATGGGGAACATCTCCCTGAAGCATTGCCGCTTTCAACCAATAGTGTCAGAAATAGTTTTATTACTCAAAGCTTTGAAAAAACACAGAATTTAGAACAGCCAATGTAATATAAAATTATTATAGACGATGTGCCACACCGTAGCGAATGCGCAGCGTAGCTTTTATGTCTTCTACTAAACCACTGGCCATGTGCGTGAGCATCAAGCCCATGCTGCATTCTGGGTAAATGATGACTGGCTGACTGATTTATAAATAACAATGAGTAGTTATTTATAATGCAAGGTGATTTGTAGATCAATTAGTCTGCAGTCGCCTGCAGTGTGAGCTGCAGGCGGTTGTTCGATGAAATGAAGCTTCAAACATCATTGATCACGTGTTGCTGATAAAGTGATACAGGCATCGGCACACTGCTTTGAAGTATATTGCTTAGCGATTTTAACGCGTGACTCGTAGCTGTCGGTATCAAATGTAAAGTACCTACCTAAAAGTTTTGTTTTTTTAAAGGAGCAAGCAGGTGTGATTTTCTCTTTTGTTTTGAGGCCACGGTAAGAAGGCACCAGAGCCTACCGTGCTAATGGGTTCCCTCTAGATAACACAACCACACAGTGCATGAAAAGCATGAGGTGTGGCTAACGTTTGCAAGCTTAAGCTAGCTACCGAGCTAGCATAGAAACTCAATAGCACAGATCCTCCATATGACGCTGAGAAATACTGCATTGTGGGTATTTTTTTGATTTTTTTTACATTTTAGTCATTTAGCAGATGCTCTTATCCAGAGCAACTTACAGTAGTGAATGCATACATTTCAATTCATTTTTTTTTTTTTTTCCATACTGGCCCCCCATGGGAATCAAACCCACAACCCTGGCATTGCAAACACCATGCTCTACCAACTGAGCCACAGGGAGGCAGACAGAAGATAGGGGTAGTTTAGAAGATATCCCAAAATAAATGAAAACATATGTAATAACGCAAAAACAACTGTTTGTACTTATAGGTAACCAGATCGTGAACACAACTAGGTTACTAAGTCTTTAACCACACTGTATTGTTACGCTGGTGAGTAAAAACTGCTCCTACATGGTGTAACAATACATCATGTAGATAAATATAATGAACAGACCAGGTCTATACTGCCTCCTACATGGTGTAACAATACATCATGTACACTACCATTCAGGAGTTTGTGGTCACTTAGAAATGTCCTTGTTTTTTAAAGAAAATCACATTTTTCGTCCATTAAAATAACATCAAATTGATCATAAATACAGTGTAGACATTGTTAATGTTGTAAATGACTATTGTAGCTGGAAACGGCAGATTTTTTTTAATGGAATATCTACATAGACGTACAGAGGCCCATTATCAGCAACCATCACTCCTGTGTTACAATGGCACGTTGTGTTAGCTAATCCAAGTTTATCATTTTAAAAGGCTAATTGATCATTAGAAAACTCTTTTGCAATTATGTTAGCACAGCTGAAAACTGTTGTGCTGATTTAACAAAGTTTTTGTAAACAAAAGCTTTGTTAAACCTTAAACCTGTTAAACCTTATGGCTGTGATCAATGACGGAAGAGTTTTACCACATCCAGCCAGCTGACTTCACACCAGAGAATACACACAGGAGAGAAATATTATAGCTGTGATCAATGTGGGAAGAGTTTTACTCAGTCATTCAGCCTGATATACCACCAGAGAACACACACAGGAGAGAAATATTATAGCTGTGGTCAATGTGGGAAGAGTTTTACTCAGTCATTCAGCCTGATATACCACCAGAGAACACACACAGGAGAGAAATCTTATGGCTGTGATCAATGTGGGAAGAGTTTTACCACATCCAGCCAGCTGACTTCACACCAGAGAACACACACAGGAGAGAAATCTTATAGCTGTGATCAATGTGGGAAGAGTTTTACCACATCCAGCCAGCTGACTTCACACCAGAGAACACACACAGGAGAGAAATCTTATGGCTGTGATCAATGTGGGAAGAGTTTTACCACATCCAGCCAGCTGACTTCACACCAGAGAACACACACAGGAGAGAAATCTTATAGCTGTGATCAAAGTGGGAAGAGTTTTACACAGTCATTCAGCCTGATATACCACCAGAGAACACACACAGGAGAGAAACCTTATAGCTGTGATCAATGTGACAAGAGATACTCCGATAAAAGATCTCTGATCAAACATCAGAAAATACATACATGAAGGAGTTGTTTCATGATATCAATGAAATGTCACAATGTAGAATGTTTTAACATTGTAGTAAGAGTATTTTAATGATGTCAAAATGTAGAACGTTTTAACATTGTAGTAAGAGTATTTTAATGATGTCACAATGTAGAATGTTTTAACATTGTAGTAGGAGTATTTTAATGATGTTACAATGTAGAATGTTTTAACATTGTAGTAAGTGTATTTTAATGATGTCACAATGTAGAATGTTTTAACATTGTAGTTGGAGTATTTTAGTGACGTCACAATGTAGAATGTTTTAACATTGTAGTAGGAGTATTTTAGTGATGTCACAATGTAGAACACTAATCGTTTTCCCCCTGTTCAATTGATTTCAACATGATATGGATATTAGCCTCATCAGGGGAAAAATCCAGCCTCTGAATTGATAGAGTACTATTTACATGATTTAACAAAACGTGACTAACATAAAAGAGCTGTGTTACACTTACAGCATTGGTGACCCACTTGAATCAAAATGTAGCTAGATGTTTTCTACAAGTTGTCCTCTAACCAGTGATGTACACATTATTCCCAGATTCCATGTGGTTTTTGAGCTGTTAGTTTTAACAGGACGCGCAACCTCATCTCCCCACTCTCAATAAATTGATTTCAACATGATATCGATGAGTGATGACAAATAAGTGTTTCATTCCTTTGTTTAGCGACCCCTAAATTGTAAGGCATCACTCCAAAATGTAGCTGACTGTCTTCTGCAGGTTGTCCTCTAACCAGTGAGGTAAAATATATCTCCCATTACCATGTGTTGTTTTAGTGGTGTTAGTTTCAACAGCACGTACAACCTGATTTCCCCCCTAATTGATATCAGTAATGTATTGCTGCTAAACAGCAGCGTAGTTGTTGCTGGTGCAGTTTATAAGGTGTTTTAAAAACATACATGTAATATGATTATGACAGATGTTTGTGTGTATATCCTCTCTGGGCTAGGCGGGACGAATTCGTCCCACCTACGCAACAGCCAGTCTAATCCAGTGGCGCGATTTTCAAATACCTTAAAAATGCTATTACTTCAATTTCTCAAACATATGACTATTTTACAGCTATTTAAAGACAAGACTCTCGTTAATCTAACCACACTGTCCGATTATAAAAAGGCTTTACAACGAAAGCAAAACATTAGATTATGTCAGCAGAGTACCAAGCCAGAAATAATCAGACACCCATTTTTCAAGCTAGCATATAATGTCACAAAAACCCAGAAGACAGCTAAATGCAGCACTAACCTTTGATGATCTTCATCAGATGACAACCCTAGGACATTATGTTATACAATACATGCATGTTTTGTTCAATCAAGTTTATATTTATATTAAAAAACAGCTTTTTACATTAGCATGTGACGTTCAGAACTAGCATACCCCCGCAAACTTCCGGCGAATTCACTAACAATTTACTAAATTACTCACAAAAAGCATAACAATTATTTTAAGAATTATAGATACAGAACTCCTCTATGCACTCGATATGTCCGATTTTAAAATAGCTTTTTGGTGAAAGCACATTTTGCAATATTCTAAGTACATAGCCCAGGCATCACGGGCTAGCTATTTAGACACCCGGCAAGTTTAGCACTCACCAATATCAGATTTACTATTACAAAAGTTTGATTACCTTTTGTTGTCTTCGTCAGAATGCACTCCCAGGACTGCTACTTCAATAACAAATGTTGGTTTGGTCCAAAATAATCCATCGTTATATCCGAATAGCGCCGTTTTGTTCGTGCGTTCCATAAACTATCCGAAATGGTAATTTCAGGGTCGCGCGCATGGCGCAATTCGTGACAAAAAAAATCTAAATATTCCATTACCGTACTTCGAAGCATGTCAACCGCTGTTTAAAATCCATTTTTATGCCATTTTTCTCGTAAAAAAGCGATAATATTCCGACCGAGAATGTCCATTTAGCTAAACAGAGGAAAGAAAACAAAGCTTTCGGTCGACGCGGGCACGAGCATGAGTCTCACAGTATTGTAACCAGCCACTACCCAAACGCGCTACTTTGTTTCAGCCAGAGCCTGCAAAGCCACGATTCAGCATTTTGCCGCCTTCTGAGAGCCTATGGCAGCCGTAGGAAGTGTCACGGGACAGCTAAGATCCTCACTCTTCAATAAACAGAGACAAGAAGAACGACACCTTGTCAGACAGGCCACTTCCTGCATGAAATCTTCTCAGGTTTTTGCCTGCCATATGAGTTCTGTTATACTCACAGACACCATTCAAACAGTTTTAGAAACTTTAGGGTGTTTTCTATCCAAAGCCAATAAGTATATGTATATTCTAGTTACTGGGCAGGAGTAGTAACCAGATTAAATCGGGTGTGTTTTTTATCCAGCCGTGTCAATACTGCCCCCTAGCCCTAACAGGATATACATGTTTTATTATTCTATGCCTTCAAATTTCAAAAGGCACTCGCACATCTGAGCAATCTTTTTTGCAGGTGCATGGCAACAGTTGAACAAGATGAAGGAGAAAGGAAACCGCACACTTCTCTTGATAGTATCACTGATCTTTAATCTTATTAAGTCAAGATCAGTGTGCGGTTTCCTTTTTCCTTCATATTATTCCATGTATTACCATTCAGTCAATTATTGACAATACATATTAACAAAGGGGTGCACATTTGATTTTCATATTTCATATTATGTAACATTTAGTAATCATAATTATTTATGCAATCAGCTGACCATTTTTGGGTACAATTATATTGACATTGTTGCCCTGCTATTAGAATATCAGGGTTCACTCTCAGAAGTGCCAACCCAAATGTACTAGAGCATGACATTGGGGATTGGGCCCAGATCCAACAACATTCCTATCTAGTGAACCCTGAAAAGAGAGAGAAGCTCCGCAATGAGGTGGAAAGTTACTATGGATGTTGCAGGAGTTTCCTCTTGAAATCAGACCGTGGTAAGGACAACTTGGTTGCTGAAATTCTCAATGGTGGGCAGTCAAAAATGTTTTGCGTTTCGCCAGTGCGTTGCCATGGATCCCAATTTATTTTGACTGCATGTTTTTCTGTATTGGAGATGAGTTTTGTTTGGGCTCGTTCCAAGGGGACGAGAGTTCTAGAAGCAAGTGAGTTTTAGGAAGACGAGAGTTCTAGAAGCTAGTGAGTTTTAGGAAGACGAGATTTCTAGAAGCTAGTGAGTTTTAGGAAGACGATAGTTCTAGAAGCTAGTGAGTTTTAGGAAGACGAGAGATCTAGAAGCAAGTGAGTTTTAGGAAGACGATAGTTCTAGAAGCAAGTGAGTTTTAGGAAGACGATAGTTCTAGAAGCAAGTGAGTTTTAGGAAGACGATAGTTCTAGAAGCTAGTGAGTTTTAGGAAGACGAGAGTTCTAGAAGCTAGTGAGTTTTAGGAAGACGAGAGTTCTAGAAGCTAGTGAGTTTAAAAAAAATAACATTGTAGAAAAATATATATGTAAAAATACGTGTGTTTTCTTGTTTTTAATTGTTGACAGCCAGTAGACACCATGTTTATATTGGTGAAGCATTGTAGTTGATTATAATGTGAAATGGAAGTTGTTTTCTGTTGGTGGTGAGCAAACTTGTCCTACAAAAATATAGGACGTATTTGTTGTCTTAAGGGGGAAGGTGTTACAGGCTTTGGTTTTTCCATTTATGTTTTGAGGTTGGACTTTAGCACGTCTAGCTCGTTAGCACGTCTAGCTCGTTAGCACGTCTAGCTCGTTAGCACGTCTAGCTCGTTAGCACGTCTAGCTCGTTAGCACGTCTAGCTCGTTAGCACGTCTAGCTCGTTCGTTAGCACGTAGGACACACTGATTGGTGTCACCTCATTAGTCAGTTTGTGTTCCACCTGTGCTGGCTTGTCCATCTCGTTAGTGGGAAGGTGTTTCACCTGAGCTGGTCCAGGTGCTATTTAAGAGTGTCTGGCCCAGTACGCCAGTTGTCTTCAAAGACGTGGAGGGTCAACAACTTTAGTTACGCTACCTTTTTGGTTTGCTTCCTGTCTTTAAGTTTGGTGTGGGTTTTTCTTTTGTTTGTCTCTTCTTGGGCAGATTTAGTGGCTGTCTTTTAGGTCCCTGTTGTTGTGACTAGTCAACTTTTAGTGGACACCCCCATAGTGTCTTTCAGAACCCCTCCTAAAACCCCACCTGTTTAGTTGTGGTTATTGTCAGTGACTCTTTGTTAGTTCCCTCTTCTATTTAAGAGACATTTCTGGTTTTCTTGCTGGGGAACGTAACAACAAACAATGGACTAAAACAAGCTTATATTTTGGGTTGGATATTGCATCCAATTCTTAATATTTTAATCAATGATATTTCCTTACAATGCTCATTAATCTTTCAGTTGTTATTATTCCGTTTTTTTTATCCTGTTGTGGTAAATATTTCTGTTTTTGTTTCATTTGTTTTTTCTTTGTATTTTCCTGTGAAGCCATTGTGTTGTGTCAATGTCTGAAATGTGCTGTATAAATAAAGCTTGATTTGAACATATTGTAACCCAATGAAGAAATATGTGCAAAGCAACACAGATCTTAGTCCAACTTAGTATGAAAAACAGTATCAGTCGGACTTTTCCAGCCTGCTGAAGGAGTGGTAAACACCACCCCTGGCTCTACCAGGGGCTTGAGGTGGTCTCCCACAGCTCCTCTTATATCATGTTCTGTGGCCTTGCCGTTCCATTTCTTGACAGCCGCTGCAACACAGAAACACATTTAGTTGTATTATATAAAACACTCAAAGTAATGGATATGGAGCATCTATGGCCTCAGTTACACCTGGCACCTAAATGTGACTTCTGTCATCTAAAATTCACCCTCACCTTTGATGTGCATGAAACAAGTTATCTGGACATTTTGATTAAGAGGGAGAGGGGTGGCTTTAGCACAGACCTATACAGGAAGCCAACGGACAGGAATTCCCTGTTAGCTTCCACCCTACACCCCTAGAAAATAGCCTCTCCGTCAGCCAATACTGTCGCATAAGCAGGTTTTGTGGTACACAGAGTGACTATGACAAACAAGCTGACTCTCTGGATGAGTGTTTCAGACAGCGGGGTTACCCAGAGGACTGTCTGGATGAGTGTTTCAGACAGCGGGGTTACCCAGAGGACTGTCTGGATGAGTGTTTCAGACAGCGGGGTTACCCAGAGGACTGTCTGGATGAGCGTTTCAGACAGCGGGGTTACCCAGAGGACTGTCTGGATGAGCGTTTCAGACAGCGGGGTTACCCAGAGGACTGTCTGGATGAGCGTTTCAGACAGCGGGGTTACCCAGAGGACTGTCTGGATGAGCGTTTCAGACAGCGGGGTTACCCAGAGGACTGGCTGGATGAGTGTTTCAGACAGCGGGGTTACCCAGAGGACTGTCTGGATGAGCGTTTCAGACAGCGGGGTTACCCAGAGGACTGTCTGGATGAGCGTTTCAGACAGCGGGGTTACCCAGAGGACTGTCTGGATGAGCGTTTCAGACAGCGGGGTTACCCAGAGGACTGTCTGGATGAGCGTTTCAGACAGCGGGGTTACCCAGAGGACTGTCTGGATGAGCGTTTCAGACAGCGGGGTTACCCAGAGGACTGTCTGGATGAGTGTTTCAGACAGCGGGGTTACCCAGAGGACTGTCTGGATGAGCGTTTCAGACAGCGGGGTTACCCAGAGGACTGTCTGGATGAGTGTTTCAGACAGCGGGGTTACCCAGAGGACTGTCTGGATGAGTGTTTCAGACAGCGGGGTTACCCAGAGGACTGTCTGGATGAGCGTTTCAGACAGCGGGGTTACCCAGAGGACTGTCTGGATGAGCGTTTCAGACAGCGGGGTTACCCAGAGGACTGTCTGGATGAGCGTTTCAGACAGCGGGGTTACCCAGAGGACTGTCTGGATGAGCGTTTCAGACAGCGGGGTTACCCAGAGGACTGTCTGGATGAGTGTTTCAGACAGCGGGGTTACCCAGAGGACTGTCTGGATGAGCGTTTCAGACAGCGGGGTTACCCAGAGGACTGTCTGGATGAGCGTTTCAGACAGCGGGGTTACCCAGAGGACTGTCTGGATGAGCGTTTCAGACAGCGGGGTTACCCAGAGGACTGTCGGGATGAGCGTTTCAGACAGCGGGGTTACCCAGAGGACTGTCTGGATGAGCGTTTCAGACAGCGGGGTTACCCAGAGGACTGTCGGGATGAGCGTTTCAGACAGCGGGGTTACCCAGAGGACTGTCTGGATGAGCGTTTCAGACAGCGGGGTTACCCAGAGGACTGTCTGGATGAGTGTTTCAGACAGCGGGGTTTCCCAGAGGACTGTCTGGATGAGCGTTTCAGACAGCGGGGTTACCCAGAGGACTGTCTGGATGAGCGTTTCAGACAGCGGGGTTACCCAGAGGACTGTCTGGATGAGCGTTTCAGACAGCGGGGTTACCCAGAGGACTGTCTGGATGAGTGTTTCAGACAGCGGGGTTACCCAGAGGACTGTCTGGATGAGCGTTTCAGACAGCGGGGTTACCCAGAGGACTGTCTGGATGAGCGTTTCAGACAGCGGGGTTACCCAGAGGACTGTCTGGATGAGCGTTTCAGACAGCGGGGTTACCCAGAGGACTGTCTGGATGAGCGTTTCAGACAGCGGGGTTACCCAGAGGACTGTCTGGATGAGCGTTTCAGACAGCGGGGTTACCCAGAGGACTGTCTGGATGAGCGTTTCAGACAGCGGGGTTACCCAGAGGACTGTCTGGATGAGCGTTTCAGACAGCGGGGTTACCCAGAGGACTGTCTGGATGAGCGTTTCAGACAGCGGGGTTACCCAGAGGACTGTCTGGATGAGCGTTTCAGACAGCGGGGTTACCCAGAGGACTGTCGGGATGAGCGTTTCAGACAGCGGGGTTACCCAGAGGACTGTCTGGATGAGTGTTTCAGACAGCGGGGTTACCCAGAGGACTGTCTGGATGAGCGTTTCAGACAGCGGGGTTACCCAGAGGACTGTCTGGATGAGTGTTTCAGACAGCGGGGTTACCCAGAGGACTGTCTGGATGAGTGTTTCAGACAGCGGGGTTACCCAGAGGACTGTCTGGATGAGCGTTTCAGACAGCGGGGTTACCCAGAGGACTGTCTGGATGAGCGTTTCAGACAGCGGGGTTACCCAGAGGACTGTGTGGATGAGCGTTTCAGACAGCAGGGTTACCCAGAGGACTGTCTGGATGAACGTTTCAGACAGCTTCAATGCTTCCTTCAGTACTCCCCAAACCTCCCCTCCCTTCAGACCAACATGTTCAATGCTTCCTTCAGTACTCCCCAAACCTCCCCTCCCTCCAGACCAACATGTTCAATGCTTCCTTCAGTTCTCCCCAAACCTCCCTCCCTCCAGACCAACACGTTCAATGCTTCCTTCAGTACTCCCCAAACCTCCCTCCCTCCAGACCAACATGTTCAATGCTTCCTTCAGTTCTCCCCAAACCTCCCCTCCCTCCAGACCAACATGTTCAATGCTTCCTTCAGTACTCCCCAAACCTCCCCTCCCTCCAGACCAACATGTTCAATGCTTCCTTCAGTACTCCCCAAACCTCCCCTCCCTTCAGACCAACATGTTCAATGCTTCCTTCAGTTCTCCCCAAACCTCCCCTCCCTCCAGATCAACATGTTCAATGCTTCCTTCAGTTCTCCCCAAACCTCCCCTCCCTCCAGACCAACATGTTCAATGCTTCCTTCAGTTCTCCCCAAACCTCCCCTCCCTCCAGAGCAACATGTTCAATGCTTCCTTCAGTTCTCCCCAAACCTCCCCTCCCTCCAGACCAACATGTTCAATGCTTCCTTCAGTACTCCCCACTTGGTAAACAGTTGGACCACATCATTAAAACACTGGCACGTCTTGATCATTGATCCACAAGTGGAAAAGACGATTAAAGAACCCCGACGGGTAGCCTTCAGACACGCCCCCAACATCAGTCAAATGGTGGTGAGGTCTGATCTTCCACCACAGCCACGTAGTACTTTCCTAGACAATGTGCCGGACGGTATATTATTGATGTGGCCCATGTACCCAGTGTAACTTTACCAGAAAAAAAAGCTACTTTTCTCCAAGGACTGCAGGCGACAGGCTCAAGTCATGGTTGATTGGTTATCAGACAAGGTTCGTTACACTGCTAGCTGGTAGGACTCCTTTGCTGGATTATACTGTAGCTGAGATCCCAATACCCATGTAAACATAGCTTACTGACAGATCAATGAGGTCAGATCCCAATACCCATGTAGACATATCTTACTGACAGATTGATAAGAGAATTATCTAATAAATGTAAATGAATCAATAAACCATGATGAATTATTAGTCATACAGCAGGTTTAATGAATAATCAATGTAATGATCAATGTAGGGATCGATTGGTCTGATTAGTTCCGGAAAGTCCAGGAACCACTGGAGAGGGAAAGAAATGTGTGTATGCAATTAGTATAGAGAGATAGAGAAGCAGATGGTCAAGGGAGTAAAACTTCAGAGAGGTCCTAACCTTGAAGGAAAGGAACAGGCTGAGCCAGAAGGTGATAAACAGTGTGAGAAGTTTATGGGGGTTGCAGGTCACCAACGGAGTGTGTGTAAATGCACGTGCGTAAGTTAGCAAGAACTATATAATGACTGTTTTGTTATCCTGACGCCAGAACGTTCTCTGAATAAAGCTACAGAAACATTTTGCAGAAAGCTGAGTCCTTGCCTAATTATTATAACCCATTGTCTTACAAACCTTGGGCATTAGTCAAGGCGAATTGATTATTGATTATTATCATCAAGATATTAAATTCCTTTAACAATTGGTCCTTCGAGCCGGATCTCAAAAACTGCCGCTGTCGTTCCAAGGAGACACGGAAACCGTGCGGATGAAATATCCGTAAATCAAAGACCTGGCCCTTTTCTGTGGGTTCTTTACAGGCCGGTGGCAAACTGGTACGCGACAGAGGTGGTGACGAGATTCAACGAACATTGAAAACCTCAGCTGCAAATTATAAGGTTAGTAGACTTTATTCATATAGCACCTGTATGATTACATTATTAAATAAGGGGTGAGTGACATACCTATAGGTTTGCATTGCATAGTGAAATGAGTGATATACCTATAGGTTTGCATTGCATGGTGAAATGAGTGAAATACCTGTAGGTCTGCATTACTTGATGAAATGAGAAATACACCTGTATGTCTGCATTGCATGATGGAATAAGGGACACAATTGGGTGTTGGAATTTGATGAGAAAGCGATTGTTGTGAGTGAAAGACAAAAGCGATTGTTGTGAGTGAAAGACAAAAGCGATTGTTGTGAATGAAAAGCAAAAGCGATTGTTGTGAGTGAAAGACAAAAGCGATTGTTGTGAGTGAAAGACAAAAGCGATTGTTGTGAATGAAAAGCAAAAGCGATTGTTGTGAGTGAAAGACAAAAGCGATTGTTGTGAATGAAAAGCAAAAGCGATTGTTGTGAATGAAAGGCAAAAGCGATTGTTGAGAGTGTAAGGCGAAAGCGATTGTTGTGAATGAAAGGCAAAAGCGATTGATAAGAGTGAAAGTTGAGGATTTTAATGTACTCTGGGGGTTAGACGCTGAAATTGGTGAATGGTATAGCTGGTGATCTGGCTTCAGAAGTTCGCGTGGAGAAAAATCGGTTTTAAAGGGAATCAAGTATTCTGCGCGGATGGAAGTTAGGAATTAGTTGTAAATTCAAAACGACGAATTCGAAAACGACGCAGGGTCCGAAATCGACCCTGGGCAACTGTGGCCACTGCATAAAACTAAACTAGGGCTTGTGGTGAGACCTGATAACGTAGCACAAGGGTAAAAAAAAAACATAAGGGGATAGTCGGTACCTAAATACGGCATTGGGTCTGATATCTGTGGGTGAAGTGAGACCTAATATGGCGGAGTGAGAAACAGATATTGGTGTCAACAGTTACATGAAGCAACAGATAAATAGGCTGTTAACTAGGGCTTTACGACCCCTGGAAAGTAGTTTATAGTTGCATACGTATGCGACCTAATGTCTGATCGACAGTCCCCGCTGTAGATAAAGTTTCGAGAGAGATAGAGTAACTATGCTGGGATGAGGGATTGCGTGTGAGGCGAATTCTGTCAATAAATCACGAGAAAAAGACAGACAGTACAAACCTAAAAATAAAACGGGTTGCAGTGTTTGTCTATGAGCGAGATAAAGACCGGGTTAGGATAGATACGTATAATCATTCTAGCAGAACAACTCTATATTGCGAATAGAAGGTTAATAACGAAAACATATTGCTAGAATCAACAGGCGCAAGATAGAAGCCGTTTGTCCTTTTTGAGCGATGAGATAGAAGCAATTAGAAATATAGCGTGCGAATAATTATTCCCCAAATTATAGGTTTAATAACGAAAACACATTGTTAAAATCATAACGAAAACATATTGCTAGAATCAACAGGCGCAAGATAAAAGCCGTTTGTCCTTTTTGAGCGATGAGATAGAAGCAATTTGTAAAATAGCATGCGAATAATTATTCCCCAAATTGTAGGTTAATAACGGTAAAATAGCATACACATTAAGATTAACAACGAGTAGACACTAATTGTATTTGGTTCGAAGTTGTATAAATTAAAGCACATATGAATAAAAGATAGTTCATGGTTCTTACGAATAATATTTCTAAAACTCTAGATTGGTTCCTTTAACAACATGGGTAGTAAATCCTCTAAGGAAATCCCGGTATTGACGGGAGATGAACGTTTTATGCTGGGAAAAGATAAAAGGAACATTTATTTTGGGCCGAAATGGAGGAAGAAGTATGATTTTGATGGATGTTTAAATGTTGTTAGATTGGAATCACTGGTGAAACAAATACATAGGGTCTGTGGGGATAAGACAGAGAAGCAGCGCACAGAGGGCCTTGACACCGCTCGTGTTTGGCTGGCAGAAGCTAGGAAGAGAGCGGAGGGGGCCAGGGATAAGGGCGTTGCTAACAATGATTTGGGTAACAAGGGAGGTAGAGAGGAAGAGACACAGAAACATGGCAGATGATTGTAAGGCCCCACCAAGGAACCGTAGACAGAGACAGTTTAGGGATAGACAGAGAGGAGAACAGGATTTAGCAAACTTATTGAGAAAAGTGGATAGAGACACTGTAGACAGAAGGGGAAAAACAGGGAGACGCGCTGACAAAGACGGAGAGAAGATGTGTTTTTTAGTTGCGATAGAACAGGACATTTCGCCAGAGACTGTAAAACACCCTGTAAACATTGTGACCGAGTAGAACACAACTACTGAAATTGTAAACATGAACAATAGTGGTTCAGTGGTAGAATTCTTGCCTACCATGCAGGGGGCCCGGGTTCGGTTCCCAGCCCATGCACCATGGGACTAAAATTTAATTCTTGTTATGTTATGACTGGAACCATACGGTTGTTAGTGTTTGTTTTGATAGCTTGTTTAGTTTAAATAGAAAGACAGAGTCGATAAAGTACGTTGTTTGTGGTCTGAATGGCCTGTTTTAAGGATTTATAGAGAATGGGAGTTGTATTTGAATGACGGAATCATGGAAAAGGCAGTTACCTAAATCTAATGAATTATAAGGAGCGGAAATTAATAATTGCGACAGAATTGTGGTGATATACATGATATTTTTTTTAAACCCTTGGACATTTCATAAGACTATAAACCAATACATAGAGAGATTAAAGGACGTGTCCAACGCTAATAGTGGGTTAATAGAACCCCCGTTAGTGGATGGATTTGATGCCCCGTATTATCAGGAATTAAAAATTGCTTTCCTCAGTGGAATTCGTCCCGAGATAAATCGTGCCACCAAACAGAACCTCGTAGGGTGGGGGCTAGCAGATCTGAGGGAAGTAAGAGAGACCAAAGAGGGGGTCGAGACAAATACAAAGAGAAGGTCACTGTAGTAGAAACATCTGTGTTGGTAGAATGTGGATGACCCACCTCATTGGTTAATATTCACTGTAGTAGGAACATCTGTTGTGTTGGTAGAATGTGTAAAGACCCACCTCATTGGTTAATATTCACTGTAGTAGAAACATCTGTTGGGTTGGTAGAATGTGGAAAGACCCACCTCATTGGTTAATATTCACTGTAGTAGAAACATCTGTTGTGTTGGTAGAATGTAGAAGTAGGTTTTAAATTCATACTTATTACAAATCTGCAGTTGTCTGACTATTATATTATTATTTAATGAAAGAAATGTAAAAATGCACTTTTTGTCTGGAAATAAAATAAACATTTATCTGCGTTAACCACTCCAGTCAACAGATGGCGATATGTGTTTTTCAGGCGATGCTTTCAGCGTGACGTATAATGTAGTGGACGGGACGCTTCTTCAACAACATCTAGTCAGCCACCTCGGTAGCTTCCTAGCCGAAACATTCAAGCTGTTCAGACTGCTTCGGTGTATATTTGCCTCTGTATTTGGAACATAATTCTGTCTTTTAACTAGTTTCCCCATTTAGTGTGATATTTCCGTTTAGTCAGGTAACGGTAGCTGGCTTGATAAATGAGCCTGTCACTAGGCTAGTCGCTAACTAGCTAGGTTAGCTGGCTAACATCCCCGACCATGAGCTCACCAAGCTACTGCCCTCCTGCTAAAAAAGAGGTCTGCTGGAAGGAGAAAGAAGGTATTTGGCTGAACGTTGTCGTGAAAGAGGAGAATGAAGAGGAGGATGTCACAGTAAATGAAGAAGTAGAGGGAGAGGCTGTTACAGAGAAAGAAGAGGAAGAAAACGATTATACTTTTTTTGGAGTGAATGAAGGAGAGATAACTGTCATTTTGAAGGAGGAGGAGAGGGAAGAAGAGGAGACAGAAGATCTGAGTAACACCAGTAAGTCCTGTCTTGAAAATAGTTGTTTTACTGATGCGTGGTTTTAAACGGCATTCTATTCTAGTTCTGATCTTAAATGCCGTTTTAATGTAGGAATTGATAAAGCTACACTGTAAGATGTGAATACCATCAACAAGCTGGCCAACAACAAAACTTTAACAATGGATTTGCACGCAAAATCACAACTTAAATGTCTCACGGAATGGACTTGTCTTCATTCAATACTGCAATTCCATCGTACTAAACTGGAGGCGATTCCGAGCCCACTGTTGACTGCGGTCAAGTGTGCCGACAGTCGCAAAACGCGGTCAGGCCATCTGCTCTTCAGTTTCTTCCTGAATTTGCGTGCGCGAATACACTTTACGGAATGGCGTTTTTTTCAGGTAGGGAAACTGAGTTGAATGGACTCTCATGCACAGATAGTCGAGACGATGGCTACAAATCATTCCAAGCTAACCGTTTGAAGCAAACTTATTCAATCTTCCATAATAAAAATGATACCAAATCGTTTATTTAATTTTCGCGTTATCATAAAGTACTTTATCATTGCTAGAGTGCCAAGCGTAGGCTGGAGTGGTGTAAACAATGACATTCTAGACCATTCTGTGCTTCCAACTTTGTGGCAACAATTTGGGGAAGGCCCTTTGTGTTTCAGCATGACAATGCCCCTGGACCTAGGTCCATACAGAAATGGTTTGTTGAGATCGGTGTAGAAGAACTTAACTGGCCTGCACAGATCCCTGACCTCAACCCCATCGAACACCTTTGGGATGAATTGGAACGCTGACTGCGAGCCAGGCCTAATCACCCAACATCAGTGCCTGACCTCACTAATGCTCTTGTGGCTGAATGGAAGCAAGTCCCCCACAGCAATGTTCCGACATCTAGTGGAAAGCCTTCCCAGAAGAATGCAGGCTGTTACAGCAGCAAAGGGGGGACCAGTCCCCTTTTGAATTAACATGATCTTGGAATAAGATGTTCGACAAGCAGGTGTCTACATACTTTTGGTCATGTAGTGTATCTAGCATATTCCAAAGTTACTCTATAATTCTGTCACCGAAATAAATGTTGCTGTGGTTACAGCAGCTAGCGTAATCCTTACAATTTGGAAGGGTCATGGCCACTCCTACTCTGAAACAGTGGACAGTATCTATAGGACTTATTAAGGATGTCAGACATGGTGTATGACTAGATTATGAACAGTATCTATAGGACTTATTAAGGATGTCAGACATGGTGTATGACTAGATCATGAACAGTATCTATAGGACTTATTAAGGAAGTCAGACATGGTGTATGACTAGATTATGGACAGTATCTATAGGATTTATTAAGGAAGTCAGACATGGTGTATGACTAGATTATGAACAGTATCTATAGGATTTATTAAGGAAGTCAGACTTTCCTGTATATCATCCTAGCAGGCAGGCGGACAGACACTTTCCTGTATATCATCCTAGCAGGCAGGCGGACAGACACTTTCCTGTATATCATCCTAGCAGGCAGGTGGACAGACACTTTCCTGTATATCATCCTAGCAGGCAGGTGGACAGACACTTTCCTGTATATCATCCTAGCAGGTAGGCGGACAGAGATACAGTTGATGTCGGAAGTTTACATACACCTTAGCCAAATACGTTTAAACTCAGTTTTTCACAATTCCTGACATTTAATCTTAGTAAAAATTCACTGTCTTAGGTCAGTTAGGATCACCACTTTATTTTAAGAATGTCAAATGTCAAAATAATAGTAGAGAGAATTATTTATTTCAGCTTTTATTTCTTTCATCACATTCCCAGTGGGTCAGAAGTTTACATACACTCAATTCGTATTTGATAGCATTGCCTTTAAATTGTTTAACTTGGGTCAAATGTTTCGGGTAGCCTTCCACAAGCTTCCCACAATAAGTTGGGTGAATTTTGGCCCATTCCTCCTGACAGAGCTGGTGTAACTTAATCAGGTTTGTAGGCCTCCTTGCTCGCACTCGCGTTTTCACTTCTGCCCACAAATGTTCTATAGGATTGAGGTCAGGGCTTTGTGATGGCCACTCCAATACCTTGACTTTGTTTTCCTTAAGCCATTTTTCCTGAACTTTGGAAGTATGCTTGGGGTCATTGTCCATTTGGAAGACCCATTTGCAACCAAGCTTTTACTTCCTGACTGATGTCTTGATGTTGCTTCAATATATCCACATACTTTTCCACCCTCATGATGCCATCTATGTTGTGAAGTGCACCAGTCCCTCCTGCAACAAAGCACCCCCACAATATCATGCTGCCACCCCCGTGCTTCAAGGTTGGGATGGTGTTCCTCGGCTTGCAAGCTTCCCCCTTTTTCCTCCAAACATAATGATGGTCATTATGGCCAAACAGTTCCATTTTTGTTTCATCAGACTAGAGGACATTTCTCCAAAAAGTATGATATTTGTCCCCATGTGCAGTTGCAAACCGTAGTCTGGCTTTTTTTATGGCGGTTTTGGAGCAGTGGCTTCTCCTTGCTGAGCTGCCTTTCAGGTTAGGTCGATAAAGGACTCGTTTTACTGTGGATATAGCTACTTTTGTACCTGTTTCCTCCAGCATCTTCACAAGGTCCTTTGCTGCTGTTCTGGGATTGATTTGCACTTTTCGCACCAAAGTACGTCTCCTTCCAAAGCGGTATGACGGCTGCGTGGTCCCACGGTGTTTATACTTGTTTACTATTGTTTATACAGATGAACGTGGTACCCTCAGGAATTTGTAAATTCCTCCCAAGGATGAACCAGACTTGTGGAAGTAAAAAAAAAAAAAAAATGGAGGTTTTGGCTGATTTCTTTTGATTTTCCCGTGATGTCAAGCAAAGAGGCACAGAGTTTGAAGGTAGGCCTTGAAATACATACACAGGTACACCTCCAATTGACTCAAATGATGTCAATTAACCTATCAGAAGCTTCTAAAGCCATGACATTTTCTGGAATTTTCCAAGCTGTTTAAAGGTACAGTCAACTTAGTGTATGTAAACTTCTGACTCACTGGAATTGTGATACAGTGAATTATAAGTGAAATAATCTGTCTGTAAACAATTGTTGGGAAAATTACTTGTATCATGCACAAAGTAGATGTACTAACCGACTTGCCAAAACTATAATTTGTTAACAAGAAATTTGTTGAGTGGTTGAAAAACAAGTTTTAATGACTCCCACCTAAGTGTATGTAAACTTCTGACTTCAACTGTACATGTGGATGTGTGTGATTAAGTAGACCTCCGTCAGTGGAGACAGGAAGCACCAAGGAGATCTCCGTCAGTGGAGACAGGAAGCACCAAGGAGACCTCCGTCAGTGGAGACAGGAAGCACCAAGGAGACCTCCGTCAGTGGAGACAGGAAGCACCAAGGAGACCTCCGTCAGTGGAGACAGGAAGCACCAAGGAGACCTCCGTCAGTGGAGACAGGAAGCACCAAGGAGACCTCTGTCAGTGGAGACAGGAAGCACCAAGGAGACCTCTGTCAGTGGAGACAGGAAGCACCAAGGAGACCTCTGTCAGTGGAGACAGGAAGCACCAAGGAGACCTCTGTCAGTGGAGACAGGAAGCACCAAGGAGACCTCTGTCAGTGGAGACAGGAAGCACCAAGGAGACCTCTGTCAGTGGAGACAGGAAGCACCAAGGAGACCTCCGTCAGTGGAGACAGGAAGCACCAAGGAGACCTCCGTCAGTGGAGACAGGAAGCACCAAGGAGACCTCCGTCAGTGGAGACAGGAAGCACCAAGGAGACCTCTGTCAGTGGAGACAGGAAGCACCAAGGAGACCTCTGTCAGTGGAGACAGGAAGCACCAAGGAGACCTCTGTCAGTGGAGACAGGAAGCACCAAGGAGACCTCCGTCAGTGGAGACAGGAAGCACCAAGGAGACCTCTGTCAGTGGAGACAGGAAGCACCAAGGAGACCTCTGTCAGTGGAGACAGGAAGCACCAAGGAGACCTCCGTCAGTGGAGACAGGAAGCACCAAGGAGACCTCCGTCAGTGGAGACAGGAAGCACCAAGGAGACCTCCGTCAGTGGAGACAGGAAGCACCAAGGAGACCTCCGTCAGTGGAGACAGGAAGCACCAAGGAGACCTCCGTCAGTGGAGACAGGAAGCACCAAGGAGACCTCTGTCAGTGGAGACAGGAAGCACCAAGGAGACCTCTGTCAGTGGAGACAGGAAGCACCAAGGAGACCTCCGTCAGTGGAGACAGGAAGCACCAAGGAGACCTCCGTCAGTGGAGACAGGAAGCACCAAGGAGACCTCTGTCAGTGGAGACAGGAAGCACCAAGGAGACCTCCGTCACCTGAATCTGGCTCTCTAAAGAAAAATATTTGTTTATGCTTAATTCTTTCATAACATGAACAAATTATTTATTCATGTTTCATTCAATTATGTATAATGTGCCTTGAGCAAATTTGTTTCTTTCAATTATGTGTTGTGATTTTACCAAAATATACAGCTCACGTTTATGACATTGGTAACATTATCCTAGTAAACACCTGACTGCAGGACATTGAGGAAAATGTCTCATTGGGCCAGCTGATGGGTCCTGGGAAAATCTCTTGTACTGGGAGTACTCTGACATGACTTCCTCTGGTGTAATTATGCCTTAGTCAAGTGCTCCTTGTAAAAGGCAACCAGACTCCTCAACTCCTCCTGACCATACTGACTGACAGAGTCTCTGACTAAGAACCACACAGAGACCTGCATTTTGTAGTCGCCTTAATAATACTTGTGAAAACTGACTTTAGGTGATTGAGGGATCTAGTCTAGATTATACGTCATAGGAAGTTTTATCATGTGGAGGTTTCATTCAGGTCTCTGTTTAATTAAATAATCTGTTTGTCTTTGACAGGAGAGAGACCAGACTCTCCTTCTGACAGCAGGAAGAGTCCTTCAGGGAAACCAGATCCCGAGACGTCCAAACCAGCAGGCCGACATCACTGCTCCCAGTGTGGAAAGAGTTTTACTCAGTTAGGGAGCCTGAGAATACATAAGAGAATACACACTGGAGAGAAGCCTTACCACTGTTCCCAATGTGGAATGACGTTTACCCAGTTAGGGAGCCTGCAAAACCATGAGAGGGGACACACAGGGGAAAAGCTTTTCCAATGTTCCCAGTGTGGAAAGAGTTTTGGCCAGGTAGGAAACCTGAACAAGCATGAGAGGACACACACAGGTAAGAAGATGTACCGCTGCTCCCAGTGTGGAGAGAGATTTACCCGGTTAAGGTACCTGAAAGAGCATGAAAGAATACACACAAATACACAGGAGGAGACATACCACTGCTCTCATTGTGGAAAGACATTTTCCCAGTCAGAGAACCTGAAAACACATGAGAGAATCGAGAGGCTGTGTTCTGACTTGTGTTTTTGACTGAGAATTTGTGTTTTTGTTTGGGCTGTCAGACTTCAGTTCACTTTGTGTAATGTTAGTGCACTATTTTTTTATTGCGATTAACCCATTGTCTGAAAGGGTTAAAAACACACTGAAAACATCCAAAATACATACTATATACCGCTAACATCTACAATGCCATGTAAAAACAAGATGACATTGAGGTTAAATAAAGTGTGCTTTATCAATGGAACATATTTTGACATGTCCACTGTGGGGCTCTGTAGAGTCATAATATCCATAAAAACTAGAGGTCAAACGGGGAGATGGTTCACATCGTTTTTCCACCATTCATTTTTCCCATAGGGCTGTGTTTTGTTTAGGCTTACCCTGGTGTGACGTTTTGATAACCATGTAAATATCTCTAGGACAAGGTGACTGAGGACACACAGTGTGTTGTGAATTTATTGTAATGTTTTTAAAATGGTTTAACTGCCTTTATTTTTGCTGGACCCCAGGAAGAGTAGCTGATGCCTTGGCAGGAACTAATGGGGATCCATAATAAACCCCAGGAAGAGTAGCTGCTGCCTTGGCAGGAACTAATGGGGATCTATAATAAACCCCAGGAAGAGTAGCTGCTGCCTTGGCAGGAACTAAAGGGGATCCATAATACACCCCAGGAAGAGTAGCTGCTGCCTTGGCAGGAACTAATGGGGATCCATAATAAACCCCAGGAAGAGTAGCTGCTTCCTTGGCAGGTACTAATGGGGATCCATAATAAATACAAATACTTTTATCAATATATTTGTCTCTCTTTACTCTCGGATTCGAAAATGCTAATTAGCATCAAAGTAGACGACATGCAAGACTACAAATCCCTGCTCTAGAAAGAGTATTGGTGGTTACAAACTTCTTACATTTAACAATGATGGAGGCCATTGTGTTCTTGGGGACCGTAAATGCTGCAGACATTTTTTGGTACCTTTCCCCAGGTCTTTGCCTCGACACAATCCTGTCTCAGAGCTCTACGGACAATTCCTTTGACCTCATGGCTTGGTTTTTGCTCTGACGTGCACTGTAAACTGTGGGACCTTATATAGACAGGTGTGTGCCTTTCCAAATCATGTCTAATTAATTGCATTTACCACAGGTGGACTCCAATCAAGTTGTAGAAACATCTCAAGGATGATCAATGGAATCAGGATGCATCTGAGCTCAATTTCGAGTCTCATAGCAAAGTCTGAATACTTATGTAAATACATGTGCAAAAGTGTATAAAAATCTGTTTTTTATTTGTTATTATGGGGTATTGTGTGTTGATTGATGAGGGGAAAAAATATTATTCCATTTTAGAATGAGGCTGTAACGTAACTAAATGTGGAAAAAGTGAATGGGTCTGAATACTTAACGAATGCACTGTCTACCGCTGGCAGAGTTTTCTACCGCTGGCAAAGTTTTCTACCATTGGCAGTTTTGTACACAGTCACGTGATACGTGGTATAGAAAAGTCCAATCTTAGGAGAGTACATAGGAGGCACTATACTGTGTGTCTGCAGGTGTCTATCTGGTCAAAACCACTGATACAGGTGCCCCTCCACCCTCTGTTGGGATGGATCATGTCTACAGAGAAACCTAGATTCAAATACTTAGATTTGTGTGTATTGGGTATATGTTGTGAAATTGTTAGATATTACTTGTTAGATATTACTGCACTGTCGGAGCTAGAAACACAAGCATTTTGCTACACCCGCAATAACATTTGCTAAACACGTGTATGTGACCAATAAAATGTGATTTGATTTTGATTTGAAATAAACGTCCTATTTATCAAAGGTGCTTTTGGCTGGAGTCAAAATTACTCCAAAGGATTTGAATTTGTTTAAAGTCCATATTGATACAGAAACACTAAACCATGATTTAGATGTATTAAGAACAAGTTGAAGTTGAACAAATTGGAAGAATTGAATAAACCACATTTTGGCTATGATAAAAGATATGTCTCTGGGGTCAAAATGATCCATGTCAGAAGTATGGTTCAATGCAAATATGTAGTGGGTCTAAAGTTTGATTCATTTTTAAAGAGTGATAATTTAAAACGATCAACACATGCTTCTCTTTGAACGACTTAATATAATAATCAACTTTTTTGAAATATATGAAAGTTAACTTTTGGTTCCTCAACTGCTACCCACTCCAGTCAGCAGATGGCGATGTGGGTCTTTTAGGTTCAGGCGATGCTGCCAGTGTGACGTATAATCTAGTGGACGGGACGCTCCTTCAACAACAACAGCTAGTCAGACACCTCGGTAGCTTTCTAGCAAACATAGCTACAACATTCACGCTCTTTACACTGTTTTGGTGTATTTTAGTCGCTGTGTATTAAACACACTTCTGTCGTATGTACTTGTTGGCCCATTTAATTATATATTTACGTTGTTTGTCAGCTAGCTGGTTTGCTAAATTATCTTAGAACTAGGCTAGTCGCTAAAGCTAGCTAGCGAACATCCCCGACCATGAGTTCACTAAGCTACTCTCCTCCTGCTAAAGAAGGGGAGGACTGCTGGACGGATAAAGAAGCTCTAGTGAAGGAGGAGGAGGAAGAGAAGGATGTTACAATACAAAAACAAGTAGAGGGTGAAGGTGTTTCCGTGAAAGAAGAAGAGAAAGACGTTTCAGTGAAAGAAAAGGAAGACTCGTTCAGATTGAAAGAGGAGGAGGCTGTTACAGTAAAAGAAGAGGAGGCAGAGAGAGAGGAGGATGCAGTTTTTGGGGTGAAAGAGGAGGAGATGACTGTCACATCGAAAATGGAGGAGGAGGAAACTGGACATCTGGGCCCGGTTTCCCAAACGCATCTTAAGGCATCCTATGGTTCTGACGGGGAACTTAGCAGTAAGATGGTTTTGAGAAACCGGGACCTGATTAACACTAGTAAGTACTGTCTTAAAAACAGAAGAACAAACTCTGCAGTTGTTCAACTGATGTGTGGTGTTAAAGGGGAAATATGCCAATTGCTACATTTATATTATTTATTTATAGCCATTGATTCTTGAAGAATATATCACATGCCTCATGAACTTTGTTGTACCACATCAGAACCCCAAATAAGCTTTTTTTAAGCCAATGTTTAGAAACAATGTAAATCAACACTGTATAGCCTCAACATGGTTAAAACTATAATGTTGATATCATGGATGGTCAGTCCTTGCATCCATAGGTCTGTCTATGACTTTTAGAGTTGTTAAATTTCTCCAGCCCCATCCATCATCTTATTACCAAAACAGTGGTGGAATGACATCTTTGTTATTGTTTCAACTGCAGATTGGTTGGTTGATTGATTTGGCTTTTTTAAAGGGGCAACCTAGGATTTAAACAGCAACAAAATGGCTGCCCTGAGACTTGGTTTGGTAAACAGCTGAGGGATGGGGGCTGGAGAAATCTAACCACTCTCAAATTCATAGAGAAAGCTATTGTAGCAACCTTAACCCAAAAGCTAGCGACCTCGTCAAGAAGTTCAGACATCTTGGCGTAACAGTTATAAGGTGTTGGCTTGACAGTCGCTGGACCCAGGTTTGAGTTCATCTCAGGGCTACCCCCGAATTCACTACACTATGAATACGAGGACTGGCCATCCATAAGGTCAACATGATAGTTTTAACCTAGGCTTGGGGCTGGGCAGTATACTGTATTTTACCATATACCAGTATTGATGCGCGGACTGGTTTGGTTTTTTACTTTACCTTCTATAAGGGTATTTCAATGTTTGGTTTGTTAAATGTGATGAACAACTCCGGGGCGTATAATGCCACTTTATATAGTTTAGTCCTTGAGTCATCTCGCTCTCTCCTGTCAATAAATGTTACACCCTCAGAGCTGCAATAGTCTCCTAGCCAGTTATGGAGGGCTAAACGTCTGCTGAACTGTTCAATGCCACAATTTAGGAAGGGCAGAGGGCCAGATATTATGGGGTGTTTGTTGGTGTCAAGTAGAGACCCAATCAGTTCTTTAAAATGACTGACTATTAGCCAAACAATGTTTTCATTTGTATTTGTTTTCTCAGTCAGCTGCCCAGGAAAGGGAAAGGAATGGCCCTTATTAATATATGTAGCCTTAGAAATAAGGTTCATGAAATCAATAACTTGTTGACATCGGATAACAGTCATATACTGGCCACCTCTGAAACTCACTTAGATAATTCCTTTGATACAGCAGGAGCGATACAGGGATATAACATCTACATAAAAGACAGGAATGCCAATGGGGGAGGTGTTGCTGTATATGTTCTAGGACTGTCCCCGACAGGAGAAAATCAAATACTAATCTTGGTCAACCAAGAGTCGTGTTTCCTTTCTAAGCAATCGATTGGTTGAAATGTTATAATGTGTATTTTCCCATAAATATACACACCCCATGTGTTTTAATAAAATCAGCTATGTACTGAACTGGTCTGATGCTTTAAGCAAGCTGTTTGATTAAATAATTAAGACACACAAATGACTCGAGGGAGCCAGAGATCAAGATAGCCTAACCAGAAGAAAAAAAACTCTTCCTTAGCCTACTCCTCCCGCTGCTGCTGGCCTTCATAAATTCTGACGTTATGCTCCTATAGTTTCTGGTAATAGGCTACACCAGCAGTCGTTATGCTCCTATAGTTTCTGGTAATAGGCTACACCAGCAGACGTTATGCTCCTATAGTTTCTGGTAATAGGCTACACCAGCAGACGTTATGCTCCTATAGTTTCTGGTAATAGGCTACACCAGCAGTCGTTATGCTCCTATAGTTTCTGGTAATAGGCTACACCAGCAGTCGGCAACCTTTTCCAATTTATCTGACCATTTCTACTGATCTGGTGCCAGTTTGGATTTTCATATTCACAATTTACTGGAACAGTTTCATTTTATTTCTAGTCGTCTTTGTATCTCAACATCATTCTGTGGTAAATCTATATTCTATCTAAATGAAAATTATACAAATATAAAATAAATGTTTATTGCCATTGCTAACTATGTAATAATAGCCCACATAAAGCCAGAACATTTAAACATTGCAGCCAGCAGTTAGAAAATATCCAGATAAAAAATAAATATGCTATAAATCACATTGGCTACGGCTGTCTACAACAAACATGAAACATTGTATCAACTATCACCTGGGTCGGCCCAAAACTCGGGATAGCAAGCTTGCAACATTGTATAAAATATTCTGGGCCCTCAGAGTTTCCCACGCCAGTGAGTTGTACAGACACAGCTGTAAACTATTTGTTCAAGGGATAAGAAGTAATCAGGTATTTTATGACATTTGCACTGGATCATTTCTCCCTTTCATGCCGAGTGGTTATCGAAAGGACGAGAGCTGGAAATATTTTACGATCAGAAATACTATCAGACATCCCCAAATGGGCACATTTATAGGCCTACATTTGCGCGCAGGCCAGGTAGACTAGTCCTACTTCTATATGTGTATTCGGGTGTGTGTCCTTACTCAACATTCGCAGGAGTGTTTCAAACAAAAGACAATTAATAAATTGACAAAACTGACGTATCTTGCGGGGTCTGGTCAGGGTGATCTGCCATGGGCCGTTTCAATTAGTGTCCGTTTGGGTCGGCATGTGGAATGATTGTATTTCCCCATCGTATGTTGTACCGAAGTTGACCGACTGAAAGGGAGCGTAACTTTGTGACTATAACTACTGTTCCCTGAAGGAGGGAAACGAGGTACAACACCTGTTTGGCTCTGCCACTTCCTGGGTCGGTGAAGAGCGTTATTAAATTGAAGGAATAAATCCGAGCCTCACGCTCATCACCTGTGGAAGGTGGGGCTTCCAGCGAGGGGTGGATTTAATAGTATGTTGTACCTAGTTTCCCTCCATCAGGGAACATTAGTTATAGTCATAACGTGTGGATTTAATAGTATGTTGTACCTAGTTTCCCTCCTTCAGGGAACATTAGTTATAGTTATAACATCACGCTTGTCATATGATTAACTTCAACTTAAATACGGGATCTTGCTGTCGGACAGTTTTGTATTCAGATCTCTGAAATGCACTCTAACTACTATTAGTGTCTCCTTGTATTACTCTGGGAAAACTGTTTTCATGGGCACAGAAATCCTAAATAATTTCAGAGTTTGGTAAATCCAATGGTTCTGGGTCACCTTAACTTTATAGACGTTGGACGTTGGATCCAACATCCCTAATGAATTGATGTTTATAATGTGTTGTTGTCTGCTTGATTTACTGTAGGGTCTCGTTACTCTGTAGGTCTATGTTGTTGTTAGGTGAAGTACTGAGTCCTACAGTAGGTCTATGTTGTTGTTAGGTGAAGTTATGGGTCCTACAGTAGGTCTATGTTATTGTTAGGTGAAGTTATGGGTCCTAAAGTAGGTCTATGTTATTGTTACGTGAAGTTATGGGTCCTACAGTAGGTCTATGTTGTTGTTAGGTGAAGTTATGGGTCCTACAGTAGGTCTATGTTATTGTTAGGTGAAGGTATGGGTCCTACAGTAGGTCTATGTTATTGTTAGGTGAAGGTATGGGTCCTACAGTAGGTCTATGTTATTGTTAGGTGAAGTTATGGGTCCTACAGTAGGTCTATGTTGTTGTTAGGTGAAGTTATGGGTCCTACAGTAGGTCTATGTTATTGTTAGGTGAAGGTATGGGTCCTACAGTAGGTCTATGTTGTTGTTAGGTGAAGTTATGGGTCCTACAGTAGGTCTATGTTATTGTTAGGTGAAGTTATGGGTCCTACAGTAGGTCTATGTTATTGTTAGGTGAAGGTATGGGTCCTACAGTAGGTCTATGTTGTTGTTAGGTGAAGTTATGGGTCCTACAGTAGGTCTATGTTGTTGTTAGGTGAAGTTATGGGTCCTACAATAGGTCTATGTTGTTATTAGGTGAAGTTATGGGTCCTACAGTAGGTCTATGTTATTGTTAGGTGAAGGTATGGGTCCTACAGTAGGTCTATGTTGTTGTTAGGTGAAGGTATGGGTCCTACAGTAGGTCTATGTTGTTGTTAGGTGAAGTTATGGGTCCTACAGTAGGTCTATGTTATTGTTAGGTGAAGGTATGGGTCCTACAGTAGGTCTATGTTGTTGTTAGGTGAAGTTATGGGTCCTACAGTAGGTCTATGTTATTGTTAGGTGAAGTTATGGGTCCTACAGTAGGTCTATGTTGTTGTTAGGTGAAGTTATGGGTCCTACAGTAGGTCTATGTTATTGTTAGGTGAAGGTATGGGTCCTACAGTAGGTCTATGTTGTTGTTAGGTGAAGTTATGGGTCCTACAGTAGGTCTATGTTGTTGTTAGGTGAAGTTATGGGTCCTACAGTAGGTCTATGTTGTTGTTAGGTGAAGGTATGGGTCCTACAGTAGGTCTATGTTATTGTTAGGTGAAGGTATGGGTCCTACAGTAGGTCTATGTTATTGTTAGGTGAAGGTATGGGTCCTACAGTAGGTCTATGTTGTTGTTAGGTGAAGTTATGGGTCCTACAGTAGGTCTATGGTATTGGTATAACTAGCGGTTTCCTCATTAGCATGGAGGAGTTTCTACAACCAAATTGCGTGTGCATTGCCCTCGTGTGCCTATTTTAGCAAACACAGAAAGGGACCTATATTGGTGACCAAAGGTTGCCTGGCACACTGCTTAGGGGTTCAGTAACTGTAATAACTTATTTCTAGCCTATAATCATCGATGTTACTACTAATGTGAAAACAACACAAAATATGACTATTGTTGCTCACTTGACTGTCTTAAGACAATTGTTAAAAATGTTAACATTCATTACAGACGTCAATTGTTGTACAACATCATGGCTACGCTGTTGGCATCACCTTTTACAGTGGGATTCTGCTGTTGTGGGCCTTTAACCATCTGTCTGGCTTTGTTGTTCACACAGGAGCGAGACGTGACTATCGTGGATCCTCTGGGGAGCCTCAACAACATGAAGCTGACGAGGCAGAGAAGAGTCCCTCCCGATCAAAACACCTCAAGAAACACCAGCGGAGACCCACAGGGAAGAAATCTCACTGCTGCTCTGACTGTGGGAAAGGTTGCAAATCTTCATCAGAACTTAAAATACACCAGCGAGTACACACAGGAGAGAAATCTCACCACTGTTTTGATTGTGGGAAGAGTTACTTAAGATCAAATTCACTAAAAGTACACATGAGAATTCACACTGGAGAGAAACCTTATAGCTGTGATCAATGTGGGAAGAGTTTTACTACATCTAGCCATCGGATTGTACACCAGAGAACACACACAGGAGACAAATCTTATAGCTGTGATCAATGTGGGAAGAGTTTTACTCAGTCAAGCAGCCTGTTATCGCACCAGAGAAAACACACAGGAGAGAAACCTTATAGCTGTGATCAATGTGGGAAGAGTTTTACTCAGTCAAGCAACCTGGTATCACACCAGAGAACACACACAGGAGAGAAACCTTATAGCTGTGATCAATGTGGGAAGAGTTTTACTACATCTAGCCATCTGATTATACACCAGAGAACACACACAGGAGAGAAACCTTATACCTGTGGTCAATGTGGGAAGAGTTTTACTACATCTAGCCATCTGATTGTACACCAGAGAACACACACAGGAGAGAAATCTTATAGCTGTGATCAATGTGACAAGAGATACTCTGATAAAATATCTCTGATCAAACATCAGAAAATACATACATGAAGGAGTTGTTTCATGATATCAATGAAATTATGTCACAATGTAGAATGTTTTAACATTGTACCTGGAGTATTTTAATGATGTCACAATGTAAAATGCTTTAACATTGTACCTGGAGTATTTTAATGATGTCACAATGTAGAATGTTTTAACATTGTAGTAGGAGTATTTTAATGATGTCACAATGTAAAATGCTTTAACATTGTACCTGGAGTATTTTAATGATGTCACAATGTAGAATGTTTTAACATTGTAGTAGGAGTATTTTAATGATGTTACAATGTAGAATGTTTTAACATTGTAGTAAGAGTATTTTAATGTAGACTGTCACAATGTAGAATGTTTTAACATTGTAGTAGGAGTATTTTAATGATGTCACAATGTAGAACCCTAATTGTTTGCCCCCTGTTCTATTGATTTCAGCATGATATGGATATTAGCCTCATCAGGGGAAAAATCCAGGCTCTGAATTGAAAGAGTACTATTTATGTGATTTAACAAAAAGTGACTAACAAAAAAAGAGCTGTGTTACACTTACAGCATTGGTGACCCACTTGAATCAAAATGTAGCTAGATGTTTTCTACAAGTTGTCCTCTAACCAGTGATGTACACATTATTCCCAGATTCCATGTGGTTTTTGAGCTGTTAGTTTTAACAGGACATGCAACCTCATCTCCCCACTCTCAATAAATTGATTTCAACATGATATCGATGAGTAATGACAAATAAGTGTTGCGTTCCTTTGTTTAGCGACCTCTAAATTTAAATGCATCACTCCAAAATGTAGCTGACTGTCTTCTGCAGGTTGTCCTCTAACCAGTGAGGTAAAATATATCTCCCATTTCCATGTGTTTTTTTAGTTGTGTTAGTTTCAACAGCACATAAAACCTGATTCACCCCCCTAATTGATATCAGTGATTTATTGCTACTTGTCAAAACAACAGCGTTTCTGGTGCTTGTGAATTTTAAAAGGTGCTTGTTTAAAAAGTAATATGATTATTATACAAGTAATATGATTATTGTTGCAGATATTTGTACAGATAGTACATTTTATGTTTAGGTTTTTAATATCACAAACTGTTTCTGAATATTGGTTATTGATTTGGACACATTAAAACTGTGTTTTGACGTTGGGCTATCCCACCTAGCAAAATGTAATTGAAAAGAAGTCTATACCCGAGGTCCAATATACGTTTTGTTTTAGTTGAAAGTTTAACATTTTTATTTTTGAGTTGTTGTTAAAATGACTTGAAAACAACTTCATTTCAAAGTTCTTGCAGTCTATACACATGGACTGTTGTGGAAATATTGAATCAAATATTTCACCAGAACCGGAACCTGTGATTTCAATTAGACTTTATTACAAACAGTAACAAAGCCGAGCAATTCCATAGAAGAACTGACTCTTCATTCTTAGTACTTGGCTTTTATACAGTCTGACCCTTACATAACATCACTCCACTTTATGAATCTTGTTGTCTTGCTTAGTTTCCATTCTCTTATTGGCTCAGACATTGGGGCATAGATTCTATTGGTGGCTTGACATGCATACTCCTACTGTTGCCCATCACTGATAAGCTAATGTTCCTGTCCAAAAGTCTTCACAAGTTCAGACCGATGTTGTCTATGTATGATTAACCCATGTGTATGTCCAGTAGCCTTCACAAGATCAGATATGGCTCAGACCAGACACGTCTTGTTGGTTTACCTTGCCTCATCCACACAGATTCTGCTTACGTTCTGTTTTTTACATGTCTAATAGTTGACTTGATGTTGATCCAGCTTTGTACACTCACATGGGCTCAGCCTTTATTCTGTTTACACATGTCTAATATTTAAACTTATATCGATTCTTCTTTCTACTTACAGTATAGTTACTGAGAATCACCAGATGACTGGAAAATTCTCCCACGCAAGTCAGTTAGGAACAAATTCTTATTTACAATGACGGCCTATCCCAGCCAAACCCAGGCAACGCCGGGCCAATTGTGCACCACACTGTGGGACTCCCAATCACAGCCGGATATGATGCAGCCTGGATTCAAACCAAGTACTTCAGTGACACCTCTTGCACTGAGATGCAGTGTCTTAAATACATAAAAATAAATAAAATGCGTTAAATACAACTGGTGTAGACTTTACTGTGAAATGCTCATGAGACCCTTCCCAACGATGAAGAGTTAAAACATTATACCTTTTATGTGGTACATATTCACATCTCATAGTACAGAACTCCTAACTGGTCAGCTTGTAACACAGACCGTCTTTCATTCAAAACCTGTCATTCATTCATCTGGATTGTAAACATCTCTCACCACACAACCATTAATTCAATATATATGTGTATTGATAAATGTAATGAGAACGTTGGTTTAATCACCAAAACACAACATATTGATATCTTTTCAATTTAGTCGTTTTAACTACCAGTTGATCCAATAGAAAACAATGTAAGATACGTGTTTCAAATGGCCCTTAGAAGTGCTGACAGTAATATACTACAGTACTGTAAATTACAGTAGATTACACAGTTCACATTAGACAATACACTTAGTGAAATTACAAGATGATGTCATAATACTGCATCAACTGGTTGTTTAATGCAGAAGAATGAGGTTCTTAGAGCTCTACTGTGTCTGAACTGAGAGGAGCTTCTGAGATGGAACTCCAGCTACTGATTGATGATGGTCAGTAGAGCTTCTGAGATGGCACTCCAGCTACTGATTGATGATGGTCAGTAGAGCTTCTGAGATGGAACTCCAGCTACTGATTGATGATGGTCAGTAGAGCTTCTGAGATGGAACTCCAGCTACTGATTGATGATGGTCAGTAGAGCTTCTGAGATGGAGCTCCAGCTACTGATTGATGGTGGTCAGTAGAGCTTCTGAGATGGAACTCCAGCTACTGATTAATGATGGTCAGTAGAGCTTCTGAGATGGAACTCCAGCGACTGATTGATGATGGTCAGTAGAGCTTCTGAGATGGAACTCCAGCTACTGATTGATGATGGTCAGTAGAGCTTCTGAGATGGAACTCCAGCTACTGATTGATGATGGTCTTGTCCTCTCTCTCTCGGAGCTGCGTTCCATAGAATGACTTGGTGTTTGTGTAGAGGGAGGTACCAGGGTGGAGATGGCTCGTTATGGATAATTATGAGAGGAACTTTGTTTTGGGGGCCAGACCCTGGTTTCCACACAATGACAACAGTCTTTACAGCAGATACTGTGTGCTGTAAATTATTACTTTATTTCATACCACGTCTCACCTTGTGACCCCTTCACTTAGTGACAACCATCATCACTCTAATGTGACATATTCAAAACACTACTATCAGAACCTATTTCAGTGTGAAGACTAAGATGCTGTTGTTAAACTGTATATTGTTTGTGTACTCAAACAAGAAAGGAACACAAATGCAAAAATGTAAGTTTAATATTTCAACATGACTCAATACATTTCAAACAGCATACTGTAAGCACACATACAGTAAAAATGCAAACATACAGTAAATATATTTAGCATACGCATAGGAATAAAAATAGTCCTATTTATACTACTGTACTGTATGTTACATCAATTGTATGGAATAGATAAAGAAACTGTCAAAATACAGTCACATCTAAATCATAAGACAAGAAACAAATACTCTAGACAGCATCACAGGTGATATTCTCCTGGACCAGACAGCATCACAGGTGATATTCTCCTGGACCAGACAGCATCACAGGTGATATTCTCCTGGACCGGACAGCATCACAGGTGATATTCTCCTGGACCAGACAGCATCACAGGTGATATTCTCCTGGACCAGACAGCATCACAGGTGATATTCTCCTGGACCAGACAGCATCACAGGTGATATTCTCCTGGACCAGACAGCATCACAGGTGATATTCTCCTGGACCAGACAGCATCACATGTGATATTCTCCTGGACCAGACAGCATCACAGGTGATATTCTCCTGGACCAGTCAGCATCACAGGTGATATTCTCCTGGACCAGACAGCATCACAGGTGATATTCTCCTGGACCAGACAGCATCACAGGTGATATTCTCCTGGACCAGACAGCATCGCAGGTGATATTCTCCTGGACCAGACAGCATCACAGGTGATATTCTCCTGGACCAGACAGCATCACAGGTGATATTCTCCTGGACCAGACAGCATCACAGGTGATATTCTCCTGGACCAGACAGCTGGGGGGATACACTATATATACAGCAGTATGTGGACTCCCCTTCAAATTAGTAGATTGGGCTATTTCAGCCACACCAGTTGCTGACAGGTGTATAAAAATGAGCACACAGCCATGAAATCTCTGTAGACAAACATTGGCAGTAGAATGGCCTTACTGAAGTAACTTTCAACGTGGCACCATCATAGGATGGCACTTTCCAACAAGTCAGTTTGTGAAATTTCTGACCTTCTAGAGCATCCCCGGTCAACTGTAAGTGCTGTTATTGTGAAGTGGAAACATCTAGGACCAACAATGGCTCAGCCAAGAAGTACTGGGCCACACAAGCTCACAGAACAGGACCGCCGAGTGCTGAAGCGTGTAACGCGTAAAAATCGTCTGTACTTGGTTGCAACACTCATTCACTTCTATGGGCTAGGTGGGACGCAAGCGTCTCACTCCTGGTACACCCTATCAACAGCAGGTGAAATATCAAGGGCGCCAAATTTGAAAACAATTAAATGTCATAATTCAAATTTCTCAAACATACAACTATCTTACACCCTTTGAAAGATAAACATCTCCTTAATCTAACCACGTTGTCCGATTTCAAAAAGGCTTTACGGCGAAAGCATAAAGTTAGATTATGTTAGGACAGTACATTGAAAATAGCTGTGTGTAATGTTTTGTCAATGCAAAGACAGGCGTCACCAAAAGCAGAAAACCAGCTAAAATTATGCACTAACCTTCTACAAACTTCATCAGATGACACTCCTAGGACATTATGTTAGACAATACATGCATTTTTTGTTCTATCAAGTTCATATTTATATCCAAAAACAGCGTTTTACAATGCCGTTGATGTTGAGAAAATATTTTCCCTCCAATACCGGCAGTCAATCAGCACAACAAATTAAATAATTACTCTTCGAAAACATTGGTAAAATATTATATTGTCATTCAAAGAATTATAGATGAACATCTCGTGAACGCAACCGCATTGCCAGATTTAAAAATAACTTTATTGCAAAGTGTGATTTCCCAGTAATCTGAGTACTGCGCTCAGAAAAATAGGCTTGGCGATACAGACTAGGCGCCATGTTGGAGAGATCTAAAATCAAAAATACTATGTAAATATTCCCTTACCTTTGATTATCTTCATCAGAAGGCACTTCCAGGAATCCCAGGTCCATAACAAATGTAGTTTTGTTCGAAAAAGCTCATAATTTATGTCCAAAAAGCTCTGTATTGTTAGCGCGTCCTGTAGGCTACTCAAAAACATGAACAACGCCCGCCGGACTTGTCTTCACCAAAGAGGGAAAAAAATATATTTACGTTCGTTCAAACATGTCAAACGTTGTATAGCATAAATCATTAGGGCCTTTTTCAATCAGAACTTCAATAATATTCAAGACGGACGATTGCATTCTCTTTTAAAACGTATTGGAACGAGAGTACCCAAACATGCACTCGCGCGCCAGAGCAGTATAGGCAATCCGCTTATGACCAACGTTCCAAGTCTCTTGTTTGGTCAGTTTTCACAGTAGAAGACTCAAACCACTTTGTAAAGACTGGTGACATCTAGTGGATGGCATAGGAAGTGCTCAATGATTAATATGTCCCTGTGTGTTTCAATGGCATAGGCTTAAAAGTAATTCAACACATCAGATATCCACATCCTGTCAGAATTTGTCTCAGGGTTTTGACTGCCATATGAGTTCTGTTATACTTACAGACACCAAACAGTTTTAGAAAATTCAGAGTGTTTTCTATCCAAATCTGTTAATAATATGCATTTCCTAGCTTCTGAGTTGGTGTAGGAGGCAGTTAAAAATGGGCACATATTTTTTTCAAAATTCTCAATACTGCCCCCTAGCCCCAACAGGCTAACAAGTTCCAAACTGCCTCTGGAAGCAACATCAGCACAAGAAACTGTTTGTCAGGAGCTTCATGAAATGGGTTTCTATGGCCGAGCAGCTGCATACAAGCCTAAGATCAATATGGGCAATGTCAAGCGTCGGCTTGAGTGGTGTAAAACTCACAGCCATTGGACTCTGGAGCAGTGGAAACGTATTCTCTGGAGTAATGAATCATGCTTCACCTTCTAGCAATCTGACGGACTAATCTGGGTTTGGCGGATGCCAGGAGAATGTTTCCTGCCCCAAAGCATAGTGCCAACTGTAATGTTTGGTGGAATAATGGTCTGGGGTTGTTTTTCATGGTTTGGGCCCCTTAGTTCCAGTGAAGGGACATCTTAATGCTACAGCATACAATGACATTCTAGAGGAATCTGTGCTTCCAACTTTGTGGCAACAGTTTGGGGAAGGCCCTTTCCTGTTTCAGCATGACAATGCCCCGGTACGCATAGCGAGTTCCATACATGAATGGTTAGTCGAGATTGGTGTGGAAGAACTTCAGAAGCCCTGACCTCAACGATGTCGAACGCCTTTGGGATGAAGTGGAACGCCGACTGCGAGCCAGGCCTAATTGCCCAACATCAGTGCCCGACCTCACTAATGCTCTTGTGGCTGAATGGAAGCAAGTCCCCGCAGCAATGTTTCAACATCTAGTGGAAAGCCTTCCCAGAAGAGTGGAGGCTGTTATAGCTGCAAAGGGGGACCAACTCCATGCAAATGCCCATGATTTTGGAATGAGATGTTTGACGAGCAGGTGTCCACATACTTTTGTTGATTTGGTCTATATACTGCAGACAGACATACAGACAGCCATGGAGAGAGACCTACAACTCACCCCTCCACTCTCTCCTTGAGTCCATCCCACAGACAGACCGACAGACAGACAGAACAGCAACACCATCAGAACTATAGCAGTCTTCATTCTTAAATGACTCTGGTCTTCTTCAGAAGTAGTGCAGTAGTCTACAGGGTTCAGAACTCACCTTTTTAGTCACTTCTTATCACTCACATCATGAGGTTTCACATGTGTTTGGTTACATAGTTCCCAATGTTCTTCTTACTGATAAAACAGCAAACATTAAGAGTGTTTACTTATCAGACCCACATATATAATAAATATACTATAATATACTATATTCATATGCTTTTAGTACTCACACATGAATCATATCATGTATGCAGGTCATGTGTTGTTTTGAGCCAGCAGTAAAAACACACTGACAGGACAGTTCCTCTTATGACCACTAGGTGGTAATCTGGTGTCACAGATGCAGGACTGTAGACTAGAAAGAAGCATTGCACCAATTATCTCTCCTTTCTCCTAAAGTGTGCACTTGTTCCCTTCACTGAAATGACTGGTAAAGTAAATATATTGGAAACGCCCACTTTATAACAGAAGGTATAGTCCTCTGAGTAGAATGGTGGGAGACAAACAGTACATCCTCTCCCCTTCGCCCATCCTCCTCTTCTCTCTCCTCTTTTCTCCCCCTCTCCTCTTCTCCCCCTCTCCTCTTCTCCCCCTCTCCTCTTTCCTCTCCTCTCCTCTCCTCCCCCTCTCCTCTCCCCTCCCCCCCCCTCTGTCCTCTTCATAATTTTATCACTGACTTCTCACCAGTGATGTCATCATAACCAGTAACCTTTTCCTCTCTTGTCCCAGCCCAGCCTGACCCTGACATATAGCATCAGGCCTGTTGAGTTGACTTGGGTAACAGACCTCTAGCTTCTACATCACATCCCCCCTTCTCCTGCTCTAACATGAGACCTCATCAGAACTCATTCTGGGTGCTGGTACTGTTTATATTTAGGTGCTGGAACATTAATCCAATATTCTATAAGAGGTGAACTCAAGCAGTAGAAAGTTAGAGGTGATATTATAGGACACTATGTGAAACGTTGCTGCTCTGTCAGCAGTTTCCTGTGGAGTTTTTTTTTAACATATCAGTTTGCTGTAGTGTGTTCAACCACTGATCCTAGATAAGCTGCTAAGAAGTTTATCTCACATCAAAGACCTACTGAACTAATGAGAGAGAAGTCATATAGCCGAGCAGTATGTTCCACTCTTCAGTCCAAACTTTATGACAGTGACTTGTATATGTCAGTGGAGCCCCAGTTAGAGACAGACATGATATCTGCAGGGATATTGATGATCCTCTTCTGGAACACAGGTAAGATGCTGTTATACTGATATACACTTGTGACAGTTACTGAGATATGATTTGATATTGTAAGATATATTATAATTTGCAGGGTTAGTAAAATAACATGCAACTGGAAGCAGACAGTAAAAATGTGTCTCAAAGCAGGACAATGATGTGATCACCTGTAAATGTACTTTACTGTAGTCTAACTGTCCATCTGGGGACAGGCACTAATGTCAGTTAAGTTGTGATGGTGTCATGCATCTGACTGTTGTATATTCAGTGTGTCAATGATTGACTGTGTCTGTCTCTATGTAAATGAATGAGAGTATATATTATATATTATATTGGTGTTATGTTAGAGTAGGAGAAGGGAGGGGTGTAGATGCTAGAGGTCTATGAGCTGAGTCAAGATCAACAGGTCCAACACTATATGTCGAGAGAGAGAGAGAGAGAGAGAGAGAGAGAGATGGAAGAGAGAGGAGGGGTGGGGAGAGAGATTTGAGGAGGAGGAGAGAGAGAGAGGAGGGTAGGGAGAGAGGAGGGTAGGGGAGAGAGAAAGGGGAGAGGAGAGAGAAAGGGAGGGGAGAGAGAATCGAGTGGGGGGGAGATGGGAGGGGAGGGCATAGAGCAAGATAGGTGAGAGAGAAGGGGAGGGGAGAAAAAATGTTTGAGGAGAGGGGAGGGGAGAAAGGAGGTTAGGAGATGGGGAGGGGAGAGAGAAGGGTAGAGGAGAGAGAAGGGTAGGGGCGAGAGAAGGGTATAGGAGAGAGGAGGGTAGGGGAGAGAGAAGGGTATAGGAGAGAGAAGGATAAAGGAGAGAGGAGGGTAGGGATGAGAGGAGGGTATAGGAGAGAGGAGGGTAGGGTAGAGAGGAGGGTAGGGAAGAGAGTAGGATAGTGGAAATAGGAGGGTAGATGGGAAATGAGGGTAGGGGTGAGAGAGATATGTGGAGGAGAGAGGAGGGTAGGGGAGAGAGGAGAAGAGGGTTAGAGAAACAGGTAGAGGAGAGGGGAGGGTAGGGGACAGAGGGCAGGGGAGAGAGAAGGGGAGGAGAGAGAGGAGGGTAGGGGAGAGAGAAGGGTGGAGGAGAGAGGAGGATAGTGGAGAGATGAAGGTAGGGGAGAGAGAAAGGTAGAGGGGAGAGGAGGGTAGGAGAGAGGGAAGGGTAGAGAAAATAGGAGAGTAGGGGAGAGAGAAGGGTAGAGGATGGAGGGGGATAGAGGCTAAGGTAGGGAGAAGGGGAGGGTATGGGAGGGAGAAGGAGGGGAGAGGAGAGAGTAGAGTAGAGGAAAGAGCAAGGTAGGGGAGAGACGTAGAGGAGAGAGGAGGGGAGAGAGGATGGGAGGGGAGAGAGGATGGGAGGGGAGAGAGGTAGAGGAAAGAGGATGGGAGGGGATAGTGGAGGGTAGGGGAGAGAGAGGTGTAGAGAAGAGAGGAGGGTAGGGGAGAGGAGGGCAGGAGAGAAAGTAGGGTAGTGGAAATAGGAGGGTAGATAAGAGATGAGGATAGGGGTGAGAGAGATATGTGGAGGAGAGAGGAGGGTAGGGGAGAGAGGAGAAGAGGGTTAGAGAAAGAGGTAGAGGAGAGAGGAGGGTAGGGGGCAGAGGGTAGGGGCGAGAGAAGGGGAGGAGAGAGAGGAGGGTAGGGGAGAGTGGAGGGTAGGGGAGGGAGAAGAGGAGGGTAGGGGAGAGAAGGGTAGAGGAGAGAGGAGGGGAGGGGATAGAGGCTAAGGTAGAGAGAAGGGTAGAGGAGAGATGAGGGGAGAGAGGATTGTAGAGGAGAGAGGAGGGTAGAGGAGATTGGAGGGTTGGGGAGCGAGAGGAAGGTAGAGGAGAGAGGAGGGGAGGGGAGAGAGAAGAGAGGAGGGTAGTGGAGAGAGGAAGGTAGAAGAGAGGAGGGTAGTGGAGAGAGAGGGAGGTGGAGGAGAGAGGAGGGGAGAGGAGGGAAGGGGAGGAGAGGAAGGTAGAGGAGAGAGGAGGGGAGGGGAGAGAGGAGAGAGCAGGGCAGTGGAGATAGAATGGGAGGTGAGAAACGAGGGTAGGGGCGAGAGATTTGAGAAGGAGAAAGCAGGGTAGGGATGAGGAGGATAGGGATTAGAGAAGGGTAGAGGAGAGAGGAGGGTAGGGGATGGAGGGTAGAGTAGAGAGAAGGGGAGGGGAGAAAGGACGGAATGGGAGAGAGGAGGGTGGAGGAGAGAGGGGGAATGTGTTTACACATGGGTGTTGTTGCACCATACCAATGATAAGTCTTTCTTCCCCATCACATCATGAAAGGTCATGTTGATGTTCATTTAACCTCTGTCTCATCCCTTTCTCCTTTGTTTCTCTCTATCTCTTTCTCTATCTTTCTCCTCTGTCTCTCTCTTTCTCCTCAGATCTCCAGGCTCAAAGCGTCAGTCCACCAGGTAGGTAGAGTATAAATCTACAGTGATTATAGCACTTCAATATTAGTCAACTTTATTATCCCACATGGAGAAAGTCATGTGTCCATACAAACCATTCTAAACCCAATAACAAGTAGTGTTTTATGGAACTACTAATACTTGTCATATTATATATTATATTGGTCTCATGTTAGAGTAGGAGAAGGGGGGTGTAGAGGATAGAGGTCTGTTACCCAAGTCAACAGGTCTGATGCTGTCTGACAGGAAGAGAGGGAGAGGAGCAGAGAGAGAGGAAGGAGAGAGACGAGGGGACAGAGGACGGGAGGAGAGATAGAGTGGAGGGGAGGAGAGAGAAGGAGATGTCAACAAGATGGGGCTGACAGACTAACATGCAGTCAACTGAATAACTTTTCATTACCGACTTCTCACCAGTGATGTCATCATAACCAGTAACCTTTTCCACTCTTGGTCCGGCTCAGCTTGACCCTGACCTCTGAAATGAATGATTTAAAAAACTGACAAAAGCAAATTAATTAAATTAGATTTAAACTCCTCTGCAAAGAGAGTTACGCATTTGCATTGAAGGGGAATGTACACTACATGACCAAAAGTATGTGGACTCCTGCTCATCTAACATCTCATTCCAAAATCATGGGTCTTAATATGGAGTTGGTCCCCCCTTTGCTGCTATAACAGCCTCCACTCTTCTGGGAAGGCTTTCCACTAGATGTTGGAACATTGCTGTGGGAACTTGCTTCCATTCAGCCACAACAGCATTAGTGAGGTTGGGTGATTAGGCCTGGCTCACAGTCAGCGTTTCAATTAATCTCTAAAGGTATTCAATGGGTTTTAGGTCAGGGCTCTGTGCAGACCAGTAAAGTTCTAGCACATCGATCTCAACAAACTATTTCTGTATGGACCTCGCTTTGTGTACAGGGGGCATTGTCATGCTGAAACAGGACAGGGCCTTCCCCAAACTGTTACCACAAAGTTGGAAGCACAGAATAGTCTAGAATGTCATTGTATGGTGTAGTGATTAGATTTCCCTTCAATGGAACTAAGGGGCCTAACCCGATCCATTAAAAACAACCCCAGACCATTATTCCTCTTCCACCAAACTTTACAGTTGGCACTCTGCATTGGGGCAGGTAGCATTCTCCTGGCATCTGCCAAACCCAGGTTTGTGGTTCGGACTGCCAGATGGTGAAACGTGATTCATCACTCCAGAGAACGCGTTTCCACTCCAGCCGACACTTGGCATTGCGCATGGTGATCTGAGGCTTGTGTGCCGCTGCTCTGCCATAGAAACCCATTTCATGAAGCTCCAGACAAACAGTTCTTGTGCTGAAGTTGCTTCCAGAGGAAGTGTGGAACTCGGTAGTGAGTGTTGCAACCGAGGAAAGATGATTTTTACACGCGATGCACTTCAGCACTCGCGGTCCCATTCTGTGAGCTTGTGTGAGCTATGACTTCCTGGCTAAGCCACTGCTGCTCCTAGACATATCCACTTCACAATAACAGCCCTTACAGTTGACCGGGGCAGCTAAAGCAGGGTACAAATGATGAACTGACTTGTTGGAAAGGTAGCATCCTATGATGGTGCCATGTTGATTGTCACTGAGTTCTTCAGTAAGGCCATTCTACAGTCAATGTTTGTCTATGGAGATTGCATGGCGGTGTGCTCAATTTTATTCACAGGTCAGGAACAGGTGTGGCTGAAATAGCCAAATCCACTCATTTGAAGGGGTGTCCACATACTTTTGTATATACTGTAAGGTGTAGCTGGGTCGGCCCGTCCTCCTCCACCAACCCAACACATCCCACTCAGCTTTAGGATCTTAGTGAAACATTCATTATTGGTTTCAGGAGTGTTAGGTCAAGGCCAGAGTGACAACCCACAGGACAGCAGACCACCAGGACAGGACTGAACAACCCAGCAGCTATTGAAGACATGAAGTGGTCATGTTTTTAATACAGACTCCTTTTGTCGTACAGTATTCCATATAAGGCATCCTGACCTCATGAAAGTTGACCAGTAAATCAAATCCAGTGATACATAACGAGACATTTCTGCCATCCATTGTGACATTGTTGGAGGATAACCAACCTTCTAATTAATGATAATGCATTTCTCAGCCTCTATAAATGGTTGGTTACATAGTTTCTTCTGATAACAGTCTCTGGTATCAACATTTCCAAGCCAACAAATACAGGGAGCATCTGTAGACATGCTGAGATAAGACCATAACATACGCAACTATGCAAATATGTGGGGGGGGGGGGGTCTCTTTTAATCAACCACAAGGCTACCTTGGGGGAAGGGAGGGAGTAATGGTAAGAACCAGAGAGAGGGGAGGGAAGGGGGAGGATAAGATGGAGGAGGGGGGAGAGAGAAAATATCATTGTACCACTGACTTCTCACCAGTGATGTCATCATAACCAGTAACCTTTTCCTCTCTTGTCCCAGTCCAGCCTGACCCTGACATATAGCATCAGACCTGTTGAATTGACTTGGGTAACAGACCTCTAGCTTCTACACCACATCCCCCCTTCTCCTGCTCTAACATGAGACCTCATCAGTACTCATTTTGGGTGCTGGTACTGTTTATATTTAGGTGCTGGAACATTAAGCCAATATTCTATAAGAGGTGAACTCAAGCAGTAGACAGTTAGAGGTGATATTATAGGACACTATGTGAAACGTTGCTGTTCTGTCAGCAGTTTCCTGTGGAGTTTTTTTAACAGATCAGTTTGCTGTAGTGTGTTCAACCACTGATCCAAGATAAGTTGCTAAGAGAGATAAGGGGAGGGAGAGAGGAGGGTAGAGGAGAGAGGAGAACAGATGAGTGAGGAGTGTTGGGGAGAGAGGAGGGTAGAGGAGAGAGGAGGGTATAGGAGAGAGGAGTGTAGAGGAGAGAGGAGTGTAGAGGAGAGAGGAGGGTAGAGGAGAGAGGAGTGTAGAGGAGAGAGGAGGGTAGAGGAGAGAGGAGGGTAGAGGAGAGAGAAGGACAGAGGAGAGAGGAGTGTTGGGGAGAGAGGAGGGCAGAGGAGGGTGGAGGAGAGAGGAGTGTTGGGGAGAGAGGAGGGCAGAGGAGAGAGGAGTGTAGGGGAGAGAGGAGTGTTGGGGAGAGAGGAGGGCAGAGGAGAGAGGAGGGTAGAGGAGAGACATATTTGTGGAGGAGAGAGAAATATTAAAGGAAGGGAGATATATTTTAATAACTGACTTCTCACCAGTGATATCATCCTAACCAGTAATCGTTTCTGCTGTTGGCCCAGCTCAGCTTGACTTCTGACCTCTGGAACTGAACTATAGAGAAAAAAAAGAAAAGCTGATCTATTAAACTAGATATACTGTAAACTCATCTGCAAATAGATGTTCACATGGAAGTGGAATGTGTGTACACATGGGTGTTGTTACACCATACCAGCGATAAGTCTATCTTCCCCATCACATCATGAAAGGTCATGTTGATGTTCATTTCTCGTCTCTCCCCAACAATCACAAACAGTTAACATTAAAAACACAAAAGTTTCAAAAGAGAAAGTATATTAAAAATAACATATATTAACTATATACAAAAATGAAACACTCCACTAGGGCCTCTGAGCCAGCTGGCTCCACTAGGGCCCTCTCAGCCAGCTGGCTCCACTAGGGCCCTCTCAGCCAGCCCGCTCCACTAGGGCCCTCTCAGCCAGCCCGCTCCACTAGGGCCCTCTCAGCCAGCTGGCTCCACTAGGGCCCTCTCAGCCAGCTGGCTCAACTAGGGCCCTCTCACCCAGCCCGCTCCACTAGGGCCCTCTCACCCAGCCCGCTCCACTAGGGCCCTCTCACCCAGCCCGCTCCACTAGGGCCCTCTCAGCCAGCCCGCTCTACTAGGGCCCTCTCAGCCAGCCCGCTCCACTAGGGCCCTCTCAGCCAGCCCGCTCCACTAGGGCCCTCTCAGCCAGCCCGCTCCACTAGGGCCCTCTCAGCCAGCTGGCTCCACTAGGGCCCTCTCAGCCAGCTGGCTCCACTAGGGCCCTCTCAGCCAGCCCGCTCCACTAGGGCCCTCTCAGCCAGCCCGCTCCACTACGGCCCTCTCAGCCAGCTGGCTCCACTAAGGCCCTCTCAGCCAGGCCGCTCCACTAGGGCCCTCTCAGCCAGCTGGCTCAACTAGGGCCCTCTCAGCCAGCTGGCTCCACTAGGGCCCTCTCACCCAGCCCGCTCCACTAGGGCCCTCTCAGCCAGCCCGCTCCACTAGGGCCCTCTCAGCCAGCTGGCTCCACTAGGGCCCTCTCAGCCAGCTGGCTCCACTAGGGCCCTCTCAGCCAGCCCGCTCCACTAGGGCCCTCTCACCCAGCCCGCTCCACTAGGGCCCTCTCAGCCAGCTGGCTCCACTAAGGCCCTCTCAGCCAGCCCGCTCCACTAGGGCCCTCTCAGCCAGCTGGCTCAACTAGGGCTCTCTCAGCCAGCTGGCTCCACTAGGGCCCTCTCACCCAGCCCGCTCCACTAGGGCCCTCTCAGCCAGCCCGCTCCACTAGGGCCCTCTCAGCCAGCTGGCTCCACTAGGGCCCTCTCAGCCAGCTGGCTCCACTAGGGCCCTCTCAGCCAGCTGGCTCCACTAGGGCCCTCTCAGCCAGCCCGCTCCACTAGGGCCCTCTCATCCAGCCCGCTCCACTAGGGCCCTCTCAGCCAGCTGGCTCCACTAAGGCCCTCTCAGCCAGCCCGCTCCACTAGGGCCCTCTCAGCCAGCCCGCTCCACTAGGGCCCTCTCAGCCAGCTCCAAAAATGTGGGATGTATTCCAGCAAAGCCACTACACAACACAATACTAAACAATGAATTAAATGCAATATACCACTGCTACACCTGGCTATCAGCGGAGCCTTGTCTGGCAGCGAAACAGTTCATTCAGCCTCATTTACTGCCTTATAGAAACAAATAGCTGATATGGCTGACTTGCTTAAACAAATGTGGTTTCTACTGACAATTGAGATGTACAAATTATGTATTGTGCAGATGATTACGGGTCTCGTCCCGTGTTGTATCATTGTGCGCGTGTGTTTTCGGGTCTCGTCCCGTGTATTTATTCGAGGGACTCTTCGCTCTTTTGTTTGGGTCTCAACCCTGTGTTTTGTGTACGTTTTTGTTTGGTCTTCGTTCCCGTGCCTTTACATTGCATGCTGTAATTTGGGTATCATAAAAAACCCTATTATGCATTCCTGCGCTTCTCTCCCACCCCTTCTACCAATGTGACAGTGGGCAAATGTTGTCATCAAAGTCTGGCATTCTCTGTGTTTATGGTGCTTTCAAGACAGCTGAAAACTCTGAAAAAACAAGGTCGAATCATGATTACGTCAGGCCGATGCTCTAGAAAGAGGCCCGAATACCAGACTTACAATTCCGAGTTGGATGACCATTCAAAACGTATTTTCCCAGTCGGAGCTCGTTTCTTCCCAGTTCTGAGTTAACAGTTTTTTTTGAGGGCAGCAAAAATCATGCTGGATTGACAGCATGGCCAAGGCAGAGACCCTTAACTTCTCAGGGCTGCGTGCTACCGTCCCACCCACGGTTCACACTATTCAACAGCCAGTGAAAATTCAGAGCGCCAAATTCAAAACAACAAAATGTCATAATTCTAAGTTCTCACATATACAACTATTTTACACCATTTTAAAGATAAACCTCTCCTTAATCCAACCACATTGTCCGATTTCAAAAAGGCTTTACGGCGAAAGCATAAAGTTAGATTATGTTAGGAGAGCAACAACACAAGAAAAACCACACAGCCATTTTCCAAGCAGGAGAGGGGTCACAAAAACCAGAAATTCAGCTAAAATTAAGCACTAACCTTTGACGATCTTCATCCGATGACACTCCTAGGACTCAATGTTAGACAATACATGTATGTTTTGTTCGATAAAGTTCAAATTTATATCCAAAAACAGCATTTTACATTGGCGCGTGATGTTCAGAAAATATTTTGCCTCCAATACTGCCGGTGAATCAGCACAACAATTTACAAAAATACTCATCATAAACATTGATAAAATATTAAACTGTTATTCAAAGAATTCTAGATGAACATCTCCTTTATGCTAAAGCTGTGACAGATTTCAAAAAAGCTTCAAGAGGAAAGCACACTTTGCAATAATCTGAGTACTGAGCTCAGAAAAATACACTAGGCAATACAGATACCCGCCATTTTGGAGTCATCTAAAATCATAAATAGCATTAGAAATATTCACTTACCTTTGATGATCTTCACCAGAAGGCACTTCCAAGAATCCCAGGTCCACAATAAATGTTGTTTTGTTCGATAAAGTCCATAATTTATGTCCAAATACCTCCTTGTTGTTTGCACGTTCAGTGAGCTACTCCAATTGTAGGAAGTGCACCCAAAATTTCACGACGAAAAGTCAAAAAAAGTTATATTTACATTCGTTGAAACATGTCAAACGTTGTATAGCATCAATCTTTAGGGCCTTTTTAACATAAAACTTCAATAATATTCCAACCGGACGATTCCAATGTCTTGAAAAACGTTATGGAACACAGCTACCTCATCACGTTAATGCGCACCACAAAACTCATGTCATTTTCTGAGTCACCAACTTCCCGGCCTTCTTGTTCACTCTGTGTTCACCGCAAAAGCCTGAAACTAGGTTCTAAAGACTGTTGACATCTAGTGGAAGCCTTAGGAAGTGCAAAATGAACCCTAAGTCACTGTGTGTTAGATAGGCAATGACTTGAAGACTTGAGACTACAAGCATCAGATTTCCCACTTCCTGGTTGAATTTTTCTCAGGTTTTTGCCTGCCATATGAGTTCTGTTATACTCACAGACACCATTCAAACAGTTTTAGAAAGTTTAGAGTGTTTTCTATCCAAATCTACTAATTATATGCATAATCTCGTTTCTGGGCAAGAGTAGTAACCAGTTTAAATTGGGTACGTTTTTATCCAGCCGTGCAAATACTGCCCCCTAGCCCCAACAGGTTAAAGAAAAAATCTTTGTCCAAACGAGGTGAGTAATCGCTGTCCTGATATACAGAAGCTCTTTTCGGTCATAAGAGACGGTGGCAGAAATGTTATATACAAAATAAGTTACAAATAACGCGAAAAAAAAAATTGGTTAGGAGCCCGTAAAAAGGCAGCCATTTCCTCCGGCGCCATTCCTGGGATATAGCAGTTCAATATTAGTCAACTTTATTATCCCACATGGAGAAATTCATGTGTCTATACAAACCATTCTAAACCCCAATCACAAGTAGTGTTTTATGGAACTACTAATACTTGTCAACCACAAAGCATTACTGCTGTTAGAATAACAGAATCACTGTCATCATCTGTCCTCACCACTGTGTTTTCCTCTCTGCTGTTTACAGCTGAACTCTCAGTCAGACTGGTGAATGGGACCACTTCCTGTTCTGGGACAGTGGAAGTCTTCTACAGAGGAGAGTGGTTGGGTCTATGTTCTAGGTGGTGGGGCATGATGAGAGAGGTTAAGGTTGTGTGTAGAGAGCTGGACTGTGGGAATCCTGTAGCTGAATCTAGAGGACTTCTGTTTGAAGATGGAAGAAGAAGAGTCACACTAAGTAGTTGCTATGGAGATGAGTCTTCTATAAGACAGTGTGTGATCATAGGAAGAGAGCCGAGTGTCTGTAATGGGGGATATTATCATCATGTGATCTGTTCAGGTAAGAGACTGGTCATATTCAGAGATTAATTTATACATTTTACAGTATTACCGTGTATCATGTTTTATGTGTTTTTATTTCATTTAAATAGAGGGAGAGATGTCAGATGTATTTAAACATTATATTTGTGTTTGTCATATTGGTTTATGGGAGATGTTCATGGGCAGATCATTACAGTTCAGATGGTACTGAAGTGAAGCTTCCTGATGGATGTCCAGCTGTTTATTTTCTATAAAGTGAAGTGAACTTATTCCTGTCTCCTAATTGCATTATTCCCAACCCTATTCTGAGTGACTAAGAACCCATTTCTACCTCTTACAGTATCAAATATAGCAAACTACAATATGTTATTCAACATTAGTGTCTAGTCTATGAACGTGTCATCAACAAAACTGATTGAATGTTCAACCAAGTCTTTTTCTCCAGAGTCTGTGCGGCTTGTGGATGGAGCTGGTCTCTGCTCTGGGAGAGTGGAGGTGAAGTCCAATCAGTCCTGGGTCTCAGTGTGTGAAGCTGACTTTGACCGGCAGGATGCAGAGGTAGTCTGTGGGGAGCTTGGCTGTGAGGCTCCTGCAGCTCTACAGACCTGGGATAAAGAGTTCCAGTGTAAAGGCAAAGAGTCCCTTCTCCTGGACTGTGACACCTCAGACAGAGAAAACAACACCTGTCTACCTGGTAATGCTGTTGGACTCACCTGCTCAGGTAAGAAACAGTTTGTCACTCAATCAACATTGTTTCTCACCTGGAGTAAAGAATATGAGAGACAATATAGGTGTGTTTTAGTGAGAAAATAGTAAGATTACTGTCTCTCTCTTTTCTTTTCTCAGAGCCTGATGATGTGAGGCTGGTGGGAGGAGGCAGTCGCTGTGCTGGTAGAGTGGAGAGGAACGACCAGGGAGAGTGGAGGACTGTGGGAGCTGTGGAGTGGGACAGGGCCAGTACACGTGTCGCTGCAGTAGTGTGTAGACAGCTGGGTTGTGGCTCCACTGTTTCAGTACTACCTGGAAGCACCACTAGAGTGTTTGGAGTTATCTGTAATGGGTCTGAGCCTGCACTGAGGGAGTGTGGGAGAACCTTTGCTCTCAGTTCTGGATTCACAGTGATCTGCTCAGGTAATAACAAGATATACTGTGGTGGTTTCGGCGCCAAGATCTTTGTAAGGCGGTTTACACAAACACACACCACCAGTCCAAGTGAAGGGTTAAACCGGTTTATTACTATCAGGCTTCGGCAACGTTCCTGATATACAAAAACTCAACCCTCGTTGAAATCTTAATTTCCTTTCTTCTTAAAACTCCAGAGCCCATTTGAATACTCTTTTTCCACTGTTGCATATTTGGTTTCGCCGGCAATCAACTTACGGCTAATGTACAGCACAGGATGTTCCTCTCCATCAACTTCCTGCGAGAGTACAGCTCCAATTCCAATGTCTGATGCATCTGTCTGTACAATCAGAGGTTTCGAGAAATCCGGCAAATACGACATAGGGGCAGTGCACATGGCTGTTTTCAGGTTCTGAAATGCCTCTTCAGCCGGGTGGCAGGTTGGGCCTTACCGTTCAGGTCAAACAGGAGTCCTGAAATGATGCATAACCCTGGATGAAAAGTCTAATAACCGTTTATTCCCAGGAAAGCCCGTACCTGTTATTTACTGGTCGAGGCCAATTCTGGATCGCAGTGACCGTCTTCACTTTTTTTCTTTTTATTTCACCTTTATTTAACCAGGTAGGCCAGTTGAGTTCTCATTTACAACTGCGACCTGGCCAAGATAAAGCAAAGCAGTGCGACACAAACAACAACAGAGCTACACATGAATAATAAGGGGATGAGGTAGTCGGTGTGCTATTTAGAGATTGGCTGTGTACAGGTACAGTGATCGGTAAGCTGAAGGAAAGGTGGCCAAAGAAAGTGTTGGCTTTGGGGATGACCAGTGCAATATACCTGCTGGAGTGCGTGCTACGGGTGGGTGTTGTTATGGTGACCAGTGAGCTGAGATAAGGCGGGTCTTTGCCTAGTAAAGACTTATAGATGACCTGGAGCCAGTGGGTTTGGCGACGGATATGTAGTGAGGGCCAGCCAACGAGAGCATAGAGGTCGCAGTGGTGGGTAGTATATGGGGCTTTGGTGATAAAATGGATGCCACGGTGATAGACTACATCCAGTTTGCTGAGTAGAGTATTGGGGGCTATTTTGTAAATGACATTGCCGAAGTCAAGGATCGGTAAGATAGTCCGTTTTACGGGGGTATGTTTGGCAGCTTGAGTGAAGGAGGCTTTGTTGCGAAATAGGAAGCCGATTCTAGATTTCATTTTGGATTGGAGATGCTTAATGTGAGTCTGGAAGGACAGTTTACAGTCTAACCAGACACCTAGGTATTTGTAGTTGTCCACATATTCTAGGTCCGAACCGTCTTGAGTAGTGATGCTAGTCAGGCAGGAGGGTGCAGGCAGCAATCGGTTGAAGAGCATGCACTTAGTTTTACTAGCATTTAAAAGCAGTTGGAGGCCACGGAAGGAGTGTTATATGGCGTTGAAGCTCGTTTGGAGGTTTGTTAGCACAATGTCCAAAGAAGGGCCAGATGTATACAGAATGGTGTCGTCTGCGTAGAGGTGGATCAGAGAATCACCAGCAGCAAGAGCAACATCATTGATATATACAGAGAAAAGAGTCAGCCTGAGAATTGAACCCTGTGGCACCCCCATAGAGACTGTCCAGACAACAGGCCCCCCGATCTGACACACTGAACTCTGAGAAGTAGTTGGTGAACCAGGCGAAGCAGTCATTTGAGAAGCCAAGGCTATTGAGTCTGCCGATAAGAATGCGGTGATTGACAGCGTCGAAAGCCTTGTCCAGGTCGATGAAGACGGCTGCACAGTATTGTCTTTTATCAATGGCGGTTATGATATTGTTTAGGACCTTGAGCGTGGCTGGGGTGCACCCATGACCAGCTCGGAAACCAGATTGCATAGTGGAGAAGGAACAGTGGGATTCGAAATGGTCTGTGATCTGTTTATTAACTTGGCTTTCGAAAATTTTAGAAAGGCAGGGCAGGATGGATATAGGTCTATAAGAGTTTGGGTCTAGAGTGTCACCCCCTTTGAAGAGGGGGATGACTGCGGAAGCTTTTCAATCTTTGGGGATCTCAGATGATTCGAAAGAGAGATTGGATAGGCTAGTAATAGGGGTTGAAACAATTTTGGCAGATAATTTTAGAAAGAGAGGTTCCAGATTATCTAGCCCAGCTTATTTGTAGTGATCCAGATTTTGCAGTTCTTTCAGAACATAAACTCTGAATTTGGGTGAAGGAGAAATGGTGGGGGGTTGGGCAAGTGGCTGCAGGGGGTGCTGACATGTTGGCGAGGGTAGGGGTAGCCAGGTGGAAAGCATGGCCAGCCGTGGAAAAATGCTTATTGAAATTATCGATTATCGTAGATTTATCGGTGGTGACAGTGTTTCCTATCCTCAGTGCAGTGGGCAGCTGGGAGGAGGTGCTCTTATTCTCCATGGACTTTACAGTGTCCCAAATTTTGGGGGAATTAGTGCACAGGAAGCAAATTTCTGTTTGAGAAAGCTAGACTTAGCTTTCCTAACTGACTGTGTATATTGGTTCCTGACATCCCTGAAAAGTGGCATGTCGCGGGGGATATTCGATGCTAATGCAGAACGCCACAGGATGTTTTGGTGCTGGTCAATGCCAGTCAAATCTGGGGTGAACCAAGGGTTATATCTGTTCTTAGTTCTACATTTTTTTGAATGGGGCATGTTTATTTAAGATGGAGAGGAAAGCACTTTTGAAGAGCAACAAGGCATCCTCTACTGAAAGAATGAGGTCAATATCCTTTTGATTTGAAGCAATTGACAATAATCTTTCATCACCTTGGACATGAACACCGTATCTTGGTCCGTTAGGATCTCTCGGGGTAAACCTACCCTGGAAAACATCTGTAGCAGCTCTCTGGCGATGCTCTTGGTGTTAGCACTACGCAGGGGAATAGCCTCGGGATACCTGGTGGCATAATCCACTACGACCAGTATATGTTGAAAACCCTTTGCAGACCGTGGTAATTGTCCAATTAAATCCATAGCAATTATATTGAATGGTGTGTCTATCACTGGCAATGGGATTAAGGGATTTCATAAATCAGGGAGGGGTGAGGTTCTCTGACAGTCAGGACACCCCTGACAATACCTTACCACATCCGCATACACCCCCAGTCAGACGAAGGTTCAGCGTTGTCCTCCGAAACTGGGTTGGGACCAACAGCTGCTTCACAGTGACATCATTGGACTTTGTGACCTGGTATAAGGTGGGGGGGGGGGGGGGGGGGGGAATGGTGAGTACATTAGCAGGATTTACAGGTACACAATCTATTACCTTGACATAGTGTGGGGTCTTTCAGCTGAGCAGTACCAAACCTTCCCCTATATGGTGTTAACTCAAAAGGAAAAATCTCATTGGCATAAAAATTCTGGCCCCTCGCCCTGCACTTCCTGTTCCTTCCACCATTTCTTGCCCATTTACCCCAAATGGGTTTCCTGCCTCTTCGTCGTTTCATTCCCCTTCTTCTCCCAAGAGAACTCGAGCGTCGGCTATGGAGTCAGGCAGGTAAGTACCAACTTGTACATTTTCCTTTCATAGGTCAGGGAGTACTTTGGTAGCGGTTTCATTTTATTTTCACTGGACAATGTACCTGGCATGCCCTATTACTGGCACAGCCATCTCCTTTGTCCTGTATTCCTTTCCACAATTTTTGAAAATATGGACAGTCGCGACCCAGTAGCACGGGATATATATATAATGTCACAAAAACCCAGAAGACAGCTAAATGCAGCACTAACCTTTGATGATCTTCATCAGATGACACACCTAGGACATTATGTTATACAATACATGCATGTTTTGTTCAATCAAGTTCATATTTATATAAAAAAAACAGCTTTTTACATTAGCATGTGACGTTCAGAACTAGCATACCCCCCGCAAACTTCCGGGGAATTTGCTAACAATTTACTAAATTACTCACGATAAACGTTCACAAAAAGCATAACAATTATTTTAAGAATTATAGATACAGAACTCCTCTATGCACTCGATATGTCCGATTTTGAAATAGCTTTTTGGTGAAAGCACATTTTGCAATATTCTAAGTACATAGCCCAGCCATCACGGGCTAGCTATTTAGACACCCGGCAAGTTTAGCACTCACCAATATCAGATTTACTATTATAAAAGTTTGATTACCTTTTGTTGTCTTCATCAGAATGCACTCCCAGGACTGCTACTTCAATAACAAATGTCGGTTTGGTCCAAAATAATCCATCGTTATATCCGAATAGCGGCGTTTTGTTCGTGCGTCCCAGACACTATCTGAAAGGGTAAATAAGGGTCGTGCGCATGGCGCAATTCGTGACAAAAAAAATCAAAATATTCCATTACCGTACTTCGAAGCATGTCAACCGCTGTTTAAAATCAATTTTTATGCAATTTATCTCGTAAAAAAAGCGATAATATTCCGACCGGGAATCTCCTTTTCGGCAAACAGAGGAAAAATCACAAAGACGGGGGCGGCCAGGTCACGCGCCTAAGCCCACAGTCCCTTGATCGGCCACTTGAGAAAGGCGATAATGTGTTTCAGCCTGGGGCTGGGATGACGACATTCTGTTTTTTCCCGGGCTCTGAGCGCCCATGGAAGACGTAGGAAGTGTCACGTTAGAGCAGAGATCCTTAGTAAAAGATAGAGATGGCAAAGAAGTTCAAGAAATGGTCAGACAGGCCACTTCCTGTAAAGGAATCTCTCAGGTTTTGACCTGCCATTTGAGTTCTGTTATACTCACAGACACCATTCAAACAGTTTTAGAAACTTTGGAGTGTTTTCTATCCAAAGCCAATAATTATATGCATATTCTAGTTACTGGGCAGGAGTAGTAACCAGATTAAATTGGGTACGTTTTTTATCCAGCCGTGAAAATACTGCCCCCTAGCCATAACAGGTTAAGGAAAGCCTCAACCTCATCATCCGGTGTCATTTTCTGCAGATACCGAGTGGCCACGATGGGTAGACCAGCGGTCTGTTGAGTAATTTTCACTGCAGTGATTTCATCAGTTAACTTTGTATGTCCATATTCATCTGCAGTTGACACTTCTTTCGTTCCTCCAATAACAAGTGATTGGTTTCCGCTTGCTGCCCATTGGCTTCTTGTTGCATGTTACTGGAAGTGACTAATTGCTTCAACAGATCTTCCATTGTAGTCTGTCCTTTAAAACCTCCTTCTTCACCGTATGCTTTGTCTTCTCCAATAACCTCCTACTCCTTTACCTGCCAGGGTCAAAGAAAAAAAAAACAGGGCGCAGTTAAGTAGAGGCCCTGATTGGTTTCACCTGTCTGCAGTTTGGCTCTGATTACACCTGGAGACAGGTGTGGCTGTTCTGCTGCAGTCTAGAAGTACTTCCCTGAGCTGTCCATAGTCCTGCCTCAGGAGAATACTTTACAGTGCTGTCCGTAGTCCTGCCTCTGGAGAATACTTTACAGTGTTGTCCGTGGTCCTGCCTCTGGAGAATACTTTACAGTGTTGTCCGTGGTCCTCCCTCTGGAGAATACTTTACAGTGTTGTCCGTGGTCCTCCCTCTGGAGAATACTTTACAGTGTTGTCCGTGGTCCTGGCAGCCAAAAAACTAAGAAACCTCGCAGGCACATAATGTCCATCCACCACAAAACCCCTGAAACCGCTACAATACAAAAGTATGCGGACACCCCTTCAAATGAGTACATTCTGCTATTTTATCACACCCATTGCTGACAGAGCACACAGCCATACAATGTCCATAGACAAAGATTGGCAGAATAATGGCCTTACTGAAGAGCTCAGTGACTTTCAACGTGGCACTGTCATAGGATGCCACCTTTCCAACAAGTCAGTTGATCAATTTCCTGCCGTGCTAGAGCTGCCCCGGTCAACTGTAAGTCCTGTGATTGTGAAGTGGAAACGTCTAGGAGCTACAACGGCTCAGCGGTAGGCCACATAATCGCACAGAACGGGACAGCCGAGTGCTGAAGAGCGTAGAGCGTAAGAATTCTTTGTCCTCGGTTGCAACACTCACTACAGACACACTTTTGGCTATGTAGTGTATTATAATTATATTCAACTGATTTCCTTCATTCATACAACTTCCTATCCACCTCTGTTTAGTTTGTCTGCTTTTCAAAATAGATCACTCAGTCAAGTAGGAATCAAAGACAACTTCAATATCCCAGAATGCTTTTGTATTTGAATGTTATCTCAGTGAACGTCTCTACTCACTACCACTGTCACATGTCATGTTATTGTCATATCTAAATGAGGAAAGTAGTTGAGGAGCTACGTTTTCTTTTTCTCTCCTCTTGTTCCAGATGTCCTGCTTAAGCCTGATATCAACATATGTTGTCTCAGTGACTGTAGGCCCACTACTCATGTTGTGAGGGAGGGTGGCTAGCACTGTTACATGCTGATGTTATTGTCATATCTATAGGAAACTAGTTGAAGAGGTTTTTCTTGTTCTCTGTTATTGTTACAGATCTCCTGGTCCAGCCTGATATCTCCCTGACTGACTCAATGGGAGGGGTCTCAGGGGGCCACCAGGGCCCCGAGGTGTTCAGGGGCTACAGCTTCACCATTACCTGCTCCACTCAGCCACAGTACCCAGGAGGCTCCTTCCTCCTCACGTTCACCGGCTCCAACAGAACCCAGACCCAGCCAGCTGTCAATCACTCTGCTGCCTTCCTCTTCCCTGCTGCAGATGACTCCCACCAAGGGAACTACAGATGTGTTTATGACAAATATGTTTTCTCTCATAACTTCTCCTCTGAGAGTGAGCTCCTCTCCCTCACCATCACAGGTAACTGAACATGAACCAGACTTATAACTTTGTCACTGACAGATTTCACACAGATCTATCTGGTGGTGATCAGTCCCCTCATCAAATGTGTTTCTGTTTGCAGCCTCTCCTCTGCCAGCCTTCATCATCAGACACGTTGTAGTGCTGCTGATCCTACCGACAGCCATCACCACCTCCTACCTGTACTACAAGGTAAAGACATTTTCTCAGACGTTACAAGTCATTTAAACTAGAGGGAGAGGGTGAGGGGGAGAGGGAGGGGGAGAGAATGGAGATACTAGAGAGTAAATGTCTGACTGTTGGTGCTGTGTCTCTCTAGCCCACCAGGAGGCAGAAGAGAGTGAACAGGGTGAGCAGCATGGATCTTTATGTCAATGCCATGGAGATGGTCTCTCTGAGCTCCAGAGCTGAAGCTGGACCGGGAGAGGAGAGAGCAGCCCAGGGGACGGAGTAGGAGTAGAATGAAGCTGACCCTACATGCTGATCTTAGGTCAGTTTTGTGTTTTAAATGGATGGTCAGCAGTGGACTGGTGTTTAAAATGTGGAGACAAACCTGAAGTGGTTCTAATTTTAATAACAAGTTCAGAATTAGTTTCTCTTTCTAGAGCCTTGGAAGAAATCTAAAAGGAGTGACTGCAACCACCATTATTCCTTTTAGTTTGGTTTTTACCACCAGAGAAACATGGGGTTCTGGGTAACATGGGGTTTTGGTAACATGGGTTTCTGGGTAACATGGGGTTTTGGGTAACATGGGGTTTTGGTAACATGGGCTTTTATGGTAACATGGGGTTTTGGGTAACATGGGGTTTCTGGGTAACATGGGTTTCTGGGTAACATGGGGTTTTGGGTAACATGGGGTTTGGGGTAACATGGGGTTGTGGTAACATGGGGTTTGGGGTAACATGGGGTTCTGGGTAACATGGGATTCTGGGTAACATGGGGTTCTGGGTAACATGGGGTTTGGAGTAACATGGGGTTTGATTATTTTAAGAGAGTAGCTCAATTACGTTTGTTTTGTGTTCCAGAATAAATTGCTTTTTGCTTTTGTCTTCATGTCTTTATCTTATTTAGTGTCTCTTAGATTCTTTATCTTATTTAGTGTCTCTTAGATTCTTTATCTTATTTAGTGTCTCTTAGATTCTTTATCTTATTTAGTGTCTCTTAGATTCTTTATCTTATTTAGTGTCTCTTAGATTCTTTATCTTATTTAGTGTCTCTTAGATTCTTTATCTTATTTAGTGTCTCTTAGATTCTTTATCTTATTTAGTGTCTCTTAGATTCTTTATCTTATTTAGTGTCTCTTAGATTCTTTATCTTATTTAGTGTTCTCTTAGATTCTTTATCTTATTTAGTGTCTCTTAGAGTCTTTATCTTATTTAGTGTCTCTTAGATTCTTTATCTTATTTAGTGTCTCTTAGATTCTTTATCTTATTTAGTGTCTTAGATTCTTTATCTTATTTAGTGTCTCTTAGATTCTTTATCTTATTTAGTGTCTCTTAGATTCTTTATCTTATTTAGTGTCTCTTAGATTCTTTATCTTATTTAGTGTCTCTTAGATTCTTTATCTTATTTAGTGTCTCTTAGATTCTTTATCTTATTTAGTGTCTCTTAGATTCTTTATCTTGAAGTGTTTCCATTATTAGTTCATGTATTATTATAATCATCTGGTCATTCTTTGTATTTTGAAACATTTTTTAATAAAGGGGTTTGTTGTTGTTTACCTCTCATGATGTTATTGATTATAAATGTTATGATATTGATTATGATGTAGATTATTGTGATGTTGTTAGTATTATATAGATAATAATGTTATTGATTATAAATGTTATGATATCGATTATTGATTACGATGTAGATTATTGTTATGATGTTGCTCTCTAAACTGTCATGTAATCAAATGCTTTTAATAAAATTACAGGCTGTCAGTCTTGTGTGATTCCCCTCTTGGACAGACTACAACATACAGTATGAATTAACTGAGATCAGTCTTGTGTGATTCCCCTCTTGGACAGACTACAACATACAGTATGAATTAACTGAGATCAGTCTTGTGTGATTCCCCTCTTGCAGTATATGTTACAGGAATGACACCTCTCTACTGTTTATAATTCACTGTAGTATATGTTACAGGAATGACACCTCTCTACTGTTTACAATTCACTGCAGTATATGTTACAATAATGACACCTCTCTACTGTTTACAATTCACTGCAGTATATGTTACAATAATGACACCTCTCTACTGTTTACAATTCACTGCAGTATATGTTACAATAATGACACCTCTCTACTGTTTAGAATTCACTGCAGTATATGTTACAGGAATGACACCTCTACTGTTTATAATTCACTGCAGTATATGTTACAGGAATGACACCTCTCTACTGTTTAGAATTCACTGCAGTATATGTTACAGGAATGACACCTCTCTACTGTTTATAATTCACTGCAGTATATGTTACAGGAATGACACCTCTCTACTGTTTAGAATTCACTGCAGTATATGTTACAGGAAGGACACCTCTCTACTGTTTACAATTCACTGCAGTATATGTTACAGGAATGACACCTCTCTACTGTTTACAATTCACTGCAGTATATGTTACAGGAATGAATCAGACATTGAGATTGAGGAGTGGAGAGTCAGGTGGGAGGAACATAATTCCTCTGTGGGGTTGAGGAGTGGAGAGTAAGGTGGGAGGAACATAATTCCTCTATGGGGTTGAGGAGTGGAGAGTCAGGTGAGAGGAACATAATTCCTCTGTGGGGTTGAGGAGTGGAGAGTAAGCTGGGAGGAACATAATTCCTCTATGGGGTTGAGGAGTGGAGAGTCAGGTGAGAGGAACATAATTCCTCTGTGGGGTTGAGGAGTGGAGAGTAAGGTGGGAGGAACATAATTCCTCAGTGGGGTTGAGGAGTGGAGAGTCAGGTGGGAGGAACATAATTCCTCTGTGGGGTTGAGGAGTGGAGAGTAAGGTGAGAGGAACATAACCAGTAACCTTTTCCACTCTTGGTCCGGCTCAGCTTGACCCTGACCTCTGAGATTAATGATTTAAAAAACTGACAAAAGCAAATTAATTAAATTAGATTTAATCTCATCTGCAAAGAGAGTTACACATTTGCATGGAAGGGGAATGTACACTACATGACCAAAAGTATGTGGACACCTGCTCATCTAACATCTCATTCCAAAATCATGGGTCTTAATATGGAGTTGGTCCCCCCTTTGCTGCTATAACAGCCTCCACTCTTCTGGGAAGGCTTTCCACTAGATGTTGGAACATTGTTGTGGAGACTTGCTTCCATTCAGCCACAACAGCATTAGTGAGGTTGGGTTATTAGGCCTGGCTCACAGTCGGCGTTTCAACTCATCCCTAAAGGTATTCAATGGGGTTTAGGTCAGGGCTCTGTGCAGACCAATAAAGTTCTTCCACATCGATCTCAACAAACTATTTCTGTATGGACCTCGCTTTGTGTACAGGGGGCATTGTCATTCTGAAACAGGACAGGGCCTTCCCCAAACTGTTACCACAATGTTGGAAGCACAGAATAGTCTAGAATGTCATTGTATGGTGTAGCGATTAGATTTCCCTTCAATGGAACTAAGGGACCTAACCGGAACCATGAAAAACAACCCCAGACCATTATTCCTCCTCCACCAAACTTTACAGTTGGCACTCTGCATTGGGGCAGGTAGCGTTCTCCTGGCATCTGCCAAACCCAGGTTTGTGGTTCGGACTGCCAGATGGTGAAACGTGATTCATCACTCCAGAGAACGCGTTTCCACTCCAGCCTACGCGTGGCATTGCGCATGGTGATCTTAGGCTTGTGTGCTGCTGCTCTGCTATAGAAACCCATTTCATGAAGCTCCAGACAAACAGTTCTTGTGCTGAAGTTTCTTCCAGAGGAAGTGTGGAACTCGGTAGTGAGTGTTGCAACCGAGGACAGTTGATTTTTACCCGCGATGCACTTCAGCACTCGCGGTCCCATTCTGTGAGCTTGTGTGAGCTACCACTTCCTGGCTAAGCCACTGCTGCTCCTAGACATATCCACTTCACAATAACAGCCCTTACAGTTGACCGGGGCAGCTAAAGCAGGGTACAAATGATGAACTCACTTGTTGGAAAGGTAACATACTATGATGGTGCCATGTTGATTGTCACTGAGTTCTTCAGTAAGGCCATTCTACTGCCAATGTTTGTTTATGGAGATTGCATGGCTGTGTGCTTGATTTTATTCACAGGTCAGGAACGGGTGTTGCTGAAATAGCCAAATCCACTAATTTGAAGGGTGTCCACATACTTTTGTACATACTGTAAGGTGTAGCTGGGTCGGCCCGTCCTCCACCAACCCAACACATCCCACTCAGCTTTAGGATCTTATTGAAACATTCATTATTGGTTTCAGGTGTGTTAGGTCAAGGCCAGAGTGACAACCCACAGGACAGCAGACCACCAGGACAGGACTGAACAACCCAGCAGCTATTGAAGACATGAAGTGGTCATCTTTTAATACAGACTCCTTTTGTCGTACAGTATTCCATATAAGGCATCCTGACCTCATGAAAGTTGACCAGTAAATCAAATCCAGTGATACATAACGAGACATTTCTGCCATCCATTGTGACATTGTTGGAGGATAACCAACCTTCTAATTAATGATAATGCATTTCTGAGTGGCTATAAATGCTTGGTTACACAGTTTCTTCTGATAACAGTCTCTGGTATCAACATTTCCAAGCCAACAAATACAGGGAGAATCTGTAGACATGTTGAGATAAGACCATAACATACGCAACTTGGGGGAAGGGAGGGAGTAATGGTAAGAACCAGAGAGAGGGGAGGGAAGGGGGAGGACAAGATGGAGGAGGGGGGAGAGAGAAAATATCATTGTACCACTGACTTCTCACCAGTGATGTCATCATAACCAGTAACCTTTTCCTCTCTTGTCCCAGCCCAGCCTGACCCTGACATATAGCATCAGACCTGTTGAATTGACTTGGGTAACAGACCTCTAGCTTCTACACCACATCCCCCCTTCTCCTGCTCTAACATGAGACCTCATCAGTACTCATTTTGGGTGCTGGTACTGTTTATATTTAGGTGCTGGAACATTAATCCAATATTCTATAAGAGGTGAACTCAAGCAGTAGAAAGTTAGAGGTGATATTATAGAACACTATGTGAAATGTTGCTGCTCTGTCAGCAGTTTCCTGTGGAGTTTTTTTTAACAGATCAGTTTGCTGTAGTGTGTTCAACCACTGATCCTAGATAAGTTGCTAAGAGAGATAAGGGGAGGGAGAGAGGAGTGTAGAGGAGAGAGGAGGACAGAGGAGAGAGGAGGACAGAGGAGTGGGGAGTGTTGGGGAGAGAGGAGTGTAGAGGAGAGAGGAGTGTAGAGGAGAGAGGAGTGTTGGGGAGAGAGGAGGGTAGGGGAGAGAGAATTGTAGAGGAGGGTGGAGGGTAGAGGAGGGTGGAGGAGAGAGGAGTGTTGGGGAGAGAGGAGTGTAGAGGAGAGAGGAGGAGAGAGGAGGGTAGAGGAGAGAGGAGGGCAGTGGAGAGAGGAGGGTAGTGGAGAGAGGAGGGTAGTGGAGAGAGGAGGGTAAAGGAGGCTCCACTAGGGCCCTCTCAGCCAGCTGTCTCCTCTAGGGCCCTCTCAGCCAGCTGGCTCCTCTAGGGCCCTCTCAGCCAGATGGTTCCACTAGGGCCCTCTCAACCAGCTGGTTCCACTAGGGCCCTCTCAGCCAGCTGCCTCCACTAGGAGCTTTTTCACTTTACTGTGGTGTTTGTTCTCCACTGGTTAACCTGTTCTCATCACAACAGGTCACACATTCTGCTGCCATGATTGCACACGGCGGTATTTTACCTGTCAGATACAGGAGCTTGTCAATATTATATTTGTTTTCAAATGATTTTGAGGTCTTTGTAATCTGAGGGAAATATCTGTCTCTTATATTGTTGTACATTTGTCAGGAGGTTAGAAGGTACAGCTCAGTTTCCACCTTATGGGCAGCGGGCACGTAGCCTGTCTTCTCTCTGCCTGTTCCAATCCTTTCTCAATAGCAAGGCTATGCTCTCTTCATTTGTACATTGTACATTTTTTCCTCAGTTTTCTAGCAGATTGTCTGTCACGATGTAATGTCTGTTTATGGCCAAATTGTCTTGGGATTTTTATATTTTGTGGTATTTTTGGGGGGGCATCTGAGAGATATAAGAAAGTCCAGGAAACTCATAATATAATTTTATTTACGTATATTTAACCCCTTATTTTGGGAACTAAACTATCTCCATATATACTTCCATAAATGTGTTAAACTGGTACCAGGAGACCTTCAGACGAGTCTTGTAAAGCTTGTGGACGTCCTAGATCATAACAACCTGTACGTGTTCCTGAGAGACTCATCTTTCCATAGTGGGGTCATGTTAGTGTGTCCTAGATCATAACAACCTGTACGTGTTCCTGAGAGACTCACCTTTCCATAGTGAGGTCATGTTAGTGTGTCCTAGATCATAACAACCTGTACGTGTTCCTGAGAGACTCACCTTTCCATAGTGGGGTCATGTTAGTGTGTCCTAGATCATAACAACCTGTACGTGTTCCTGAGAGACTCATCTTTCCATAGTGGGGTCATGTTAGTGTGTCCTAGATCATAACAACCTGTACGTGTTCCTGAGAGACTCACCTTTCCATAGTGGGGTCATGTTAGTGTGTCCTAGATCATAACAACCTGTACGTGTTCCTGAGAGACTCATCTTTCCATAGTGGGGTCATGTTAGTGTGTCCTAGATCATAACAACCTGTACGTGTTCCTGAGAGACTCACCTTTCCATAGTGGGGTCATGTTAGTGTGTCCTAGATCATAACAACCTGTACGTGTTCCTGTGAGACTCACCTTTCCATAGTGGGGTCATGTTAGTGTGTCCTAGATCATAACAACCTGTACGTGTTCCTGAGAGACTCACCTTTCCATAGTGGGGTCATGTTAGTGTGTCCTAGATCATAACAACCTGTACGTGTTCCTGAGAGACTCACCTTTCCATAGTGGGGTCATGTTAGTGTGTTGTCCAAACGGTTCTGACACTACAGACAGAAGTTGGCAGATGGACTGTATGACTTCAGACGATGCTTATGGGGTCGTAGAGCAAAACGGAGAACATCATCGTGTTCCTGAGTCTCATCTTTCCATAGTTTACAGGCCAAACTGATCGGACGTTACAGACATTTTCGTGAGAAGACCCATTTTCTGAATGTTTTAAGGTCTGACAAACACAGCTCTGTGACCTTTCACCTCAGATGAGGAATGGAGATATTGGTGGATGAGCTGGATTGAGATGCAAAAAATATCTCTAGTTTAAATAGATGTATTTTAATGGGGATTGTTTTTTAATGTTAATTACATTTCCACAGGACCATAGAAATTGCATTCTAAGGGTTAAATTGTAAATGAAAAGAGCATCAAACATGGATTGTGTGTTGAGGGGTACAGAGATGTGGTAGTCATATAATAATCATGCTGTGGTCTACATTTTGTTCATCATCAAGCAGACCAGATCATTAGAGATGGTGGGAGAGCCTGTTAGGCTGTTTAAAATGGAACAATATCATTTATATACCGTAGCATGAGACCAATACCTCTATATACATTTTAACAGGATTTGAGTGACGTTTTCTAAATTGTTTTCATAATTAATATATAAATATATAATACATTTTTCACTGAGACATCATGGAGTGTACATCAATTTAAATCCCAACTTGTAAGGAAAGTATAAATAATAAAAAATCAACAATGTATTGGACAGGCCTATGAGGTGTAAAGGTCTGTCTTTCCAAGACATTCTGTTGATCTGCAAGCAGACCTGGTGATTCTAGATGGTGGGAGAGCCTGTTATTTAAAATGGAAGAATATAACTTACTGTAGCCTATATAATGTAACAATGACAATAATCCCTTCATATATACTGTAATTGAAGGTTATTTTAGTGTCATAAAAAGTGTTCATTAAAACAAATCAGGATGTTTGGTGGATTGATTCAATGTAGATGTTCTGCTGTGTGTCCAGGTGTTTATATGAAAGTGGTAGATTTGTAATTCTTTACAAGAGAAAGTTCTGGATTACTTTTATTTGGGTGACCCCAGGCTTCGGTCTTGGACAATTCAGCTACTTTGTTAACAGTCCTACAACTGTCACCTTATGTAACAGCTGATTTACTTTACAAAAGGCACATCTCAATATGTGGTCCAGGTGCCTTAGTGTTCCTATAAAAACCTGTGTCCAAACTCAGCATTAAATAGTATCTAATCAGAATAGTGTACAGAGATAAGTTATTGCACCTATTGAAATGTAATGTGTTTTTACTGTTTATTCTGTTGCATTAAAAAAGTCACTGTTGCCTATTAGATCAATATCAGTGTGAACACGTCTGATTGGACTAGATCCATGTTGAGGTGAGACACGTCTGATTGGACTAGATCCATGTTGAGGTGAGACACGTCAGATTGGACTAGATCCATGTTGAGGTGAGACGTCTGATTGGACTAGATCCATGTTGAGGTGAGACACGTCTGATTGGACTAGATCCATGTTGAGGTGAGTCACGTCTGATTGGACTAGATCCATGTTGAGGTGATACACGTCTGATTGGACTAGATCCATGTTGAGGTGAGACACGTCTGATTGGACTAGATCCATGTTGAGGTGAGTCACGTCTGATTGGACTAGATCCATGTTGAGGTGATACACGTCTGATTGGACTAGATCCATGTTGAGGTGAGTCACGTCTGATTGGACTAGATCCATGTTGAGGTGAGACCCGTCTGATTGGACTAGATCCATGTTGAGGTGAGACCCGTCTGATTGGACTAGATCCATGTTGAGGTGAGACACGTCTGATTGGACTAGATCCATGTTGAGGTGAGACACATCTGATTGGACTAGATCCATGTTGAGGTGAGACACGTCTGATTGGACTAGATCCATGTTGAGGTGAGACCCGTCTGATTGGACTAGATCCATGTTGAGGTGAGACACGTCTGATTGGACTAGATCCATGTTGAGGTGAGACACATCTGATTGGACTAGATCCATGTTGAGGTGAGACACGTCTGATTGGACTAGATCCATGTTGAGGTGAGACACGTCTGATTGGACTAGATCCATGTTGAGGTGAGACACGTCTGATTGGACTAGATCCATGTTGAGGTGAGACCCGTCAGATTGGACTAGATCCATGTTGAGGTGAGACACGTCTGATTGGACTAGATCCATGTTGAGGTGAGACACGTCTGATTGGACTAGATCCATGTTGAGGTGAGACACGTCTGATTGGACTAGATCCATGTTGAGGTGAGACCCGTCTGATTGGACTAGATCCATGTTGAGGTGAGACACGTCTGATTGGACTAGATCCATGTTGAGGTGAGACACGTCTGATTGGACTAGATCCATGTTGAGGTGAGACACGTCTGATTGGACTAGATCCATGTTGAGGTGAGACACATCTGATTGGACTAGATCCATGTTGAGGTGAGACACGTCTGATTGGACTAGATCCATGATGAGGTGAGACACGTCTGATTGGACTAGATCCATGATGAGGTGAGACACGTCTGATTGGACTAGATCCATGTTGAGGTGAGACACGTCTGATTGGACTAGATCCATGTTGAGGTGAGACGTCTGATTGGACTAGATCCATGTTGAGGTGAGACGTCTGATTGGACTAGATCCATGTTGAGGTGAGGCCATTCCATAGGCCTATATTGCAGTAGTGGGTCTGTGGTTTTCTGTAAAACAAAATGGTTCTTTGGTTCTGGTCAGTTAAGATAATCAGAAATACTATGAAACATCCCCACTTTTAGAACCGACTAAAAAGACATGCTCACATGCAAACAAAAGACAATAATTAAATTGACCAAACTATTTTAAAAAATGACAAAATCATAAATGTTATGAGATAAAACAACTTGTTGATCAAGTTTAGCAATTTGAATTAAAATGACCATAAATCAACATTGTAGATGATAAAAGATTTGTGTAAAGTTTAAGATTTACTGGTTGTGATACAGTGCATTGAGAAAGTATTCAGACCACTTGACTTTTAACACATTTTGATATGTTACAGCCTTATTCCAAAATTGAATAAATAGTTTTTTCCCCCCACAATCTACACACTATACAACATAATGACAAAACAAAAACAGGGTTTTAGAAAAATAAACACCTGAAATAAACTCAGCAAAAAAAGAAACGTCCCTTTTTCAGGACCCTGTCTTTCAAAAATAATTAGTAAAAATCCAAGTAACTTCATTGTAAAGGGTTTAAACACTGTTTCCCATGCTTGTTCAATGAACCATAAACAATTAATGAACATGCACCTGTGGAACGGTCGTTAAGACACTAACAGCTTACAGATGGTAGGCAATTAAGGTCACAGTTATGAAAATGTAGGACACTAAAGAGGCCTTTCTACTGACTCTAAAAACACCAAATGAAAGATGCCCAGGGTCCCTGCTCATCTTCGTGAACGTGCCTTAGGCATGCTGCAAGGAGGCATGAGGACTGCAGATGTGGCCAGGGCAATAAATTGCAATGTCCGTACTGTGAGACTCCTAAGACAGCGCTACAGGGAGACAGGACGGACAGCTGATCGTCCTCGCAGTGGCAGACCACGTGTAGCAACACCTGCATAGGATCGGTACATCCGAACATCACACCTGGGGGACAGGTACAGGATGGCAACAACAACTGCCCGAGTTACACCAGGAACGCACAATCCCTCCATCAGTGCTCAGACTGTCCGCAATAGACTGAGAGAGGCTGGACTGAGGGCTTGTAGGCCTGTTGTAATGCAGGTCCTCAACAGACATCACTGACAACAACGTTGCCTATGGGCACAAACCTTCCATCGCTGGACCAGACAGGTGTCGTGTCTTTGGCATCATTAAACGTGAAGACTTATTTAATCCAATCAATTCTCTGTTATTATTATTACATGATTAAACTTTTCATGTAAATGTAATTAACTAGGAAGTCGGGGCACCAAGGAAAATCATCAGATTACAATGTTATAATTTTCCTAATTTAACTCTTCAGATATTTTTTCATCTGATCAATTAGTGTTCTAATTAATGAATTATTCTTTACCTCACGTTAGTCTCATTCCAAACGTTGTAAACTGTTGTTTATCTGCACGAACCCAGCCTTTACTATGAATCATCCATACGCCAATTGGCTGAATCATTTATTTACTAACTAACTAAATAATCACAGAAATGCATCAATGGATACTTCAGAGTACCAATCAGAAATGTTGTTATAGAATAGATGTTTTGGCGGTTGTCGGTCTTCTCATCCCAGGTTGACATAATTTCTAGCTGCGGACTACTAATTAGTATCTAAGATTTGCTCTTATTCTGTCGGATCGATAGTTTCAGAGTTGAACCATTTCCCGTTGTGTAGCCAATGCTCCACGGGGTACAGTTAGGAATTCAACAACCATTACAACCTTAGAGGACACTGAGGTTTTTATGGTCTAAAGAGGATTTCCTCAGGAGGGGTTTTTATTCATAACAACAGGAAAGGGCGGATCCATGACGACAGATCATGTCTCCGCTCACGGAGGCGGGCCAATGACTTAGTTAAACTTTAAAGGGAATACAATTCTCTCACATTAAAGGTTTAACATCACATTACATGTTTCACAAATTGTTTCATCTTTACTCATTCATTTTATACTAGTATTAGATGCAAACCTCATAATTGAGAAATGTTCGCATTCAGAGATATAGTTATGTGTGTTTCCTGTCCTCTCTGAGGTCACCAAATGAAACACACTCGTCATACCCGTCCCGTAAGTGTCCACGGACCATTCCCACCTTCTCACAAGTGGACATTATGTTTCAAATTCCCATGTTGGGGATTTAGGAGTTCATGTGAAATCCTTTGTTCTCTCTGTGTCTCTCTCTCTCTGCATGACCAGGGGGAGAGTCTCCGCCAGGAATTTATGGCCTGAGATAACAGAACCTGGGTGTAGGAGAGAGTGAGTGAGAGAGAGGGGATGCCACGATCTATATACAGAAAGGGCCACATCATGACACCTACTAAAGAATGTATAAATAAAACTGGTTAACCTCTATGGCAGGGGTGTCAAACTCAAATACCCAGTGGGCCAAAATGTAATACCTGAACAAAGTTGCGGGCCAACATTGAACAAATGAACCTTTTAATATGGACCCAAACAAGTTTTGCTTTAACATTGAATATGGAACAAGCATCGCTTATTACCATACAATATATAATTTAATAGTGGAGACATGCAAAATCGAATTTCAAATGAAAAAAACACATCAATGGCATTCATTTATTAAATAAATAAAATTTAAATAAAAATCGTATGCCTCTTTTCTATTTGCAGCCTTCTGATTTAAATACCAAAATAAACTTTTTCCACTGGCTAATAATTTTACAAATAAAATGATAATACTCCACGGATGAAGACTGACAGCTGAGCAGTATCAGATGCGTCGCAGCTCTCATCCACAGCGAGGGAGAACGCAACAAAATCTTTTCCCTTTTCCATCAGCTGGTCATACAGATTGGTGGCAAGATCACATGTGCGATCAGCTACTGTGTTCCTGCTCAGGCTCACGTTTGAAAATGCTTGCTTTTTCTCTGGGCATACGAGGTCACAAACTTTCATCATGCACTTTTTCACTAACTCTCCCTCATTAAAGGGCCGGGCTGATTTTGCGATCTCTGCTGCCACTATATAACTAGCCTTTACAGCAGCCTCACTTTGCAATGTGGCTTTTTTCTTGTGAAACCAAACTTCTTTTCATCTCCTCTACTTTCTGGCTCCTTTGAGTCATGTCCAGGTCCTTGTATTTGTCATGGTGTTTCGTTTCATAGCGTCGTCTAATGTTGTACTCCTTACTTACAGCCACGTTGACTCCACAAACAAGACAAACAGGTTTGTCTTTCACATATGTAAACAGATATTCTGCCTCCCACTTGTCCAGAAAGCTCCTGTTTTCTGCCTTTCTTTTCGCCATTTTTGGGAAGGGATAGCGCGCTGACAGTTGTAGCGTCTATGTTGCTATGACTACTGTCACAGAGGAGAGGGCGTTTCTGGGTCCTGTCCTGATTGGCGCGCGAAAACAACAGCAGAGCATTATGGGATTCGTAGTATTAGCGGTGAATGGGTTGTATAATACCTGCGGGCCAGCTCGAGTAGTAATTTGGTATTGTCTCACGGGCCAAATATAATTACCAGAGTTTGACACCCATGCTCTATGGGCTAGGTGGGACCTACTCAACAGCCAGTTGAATCCTGTGGCGCGTTATTCAAATACCTTAGAAATACTATTACTTACATTTTTCTAAAATATGACTATTTTACACCATTTTAAAGATAAGACTCTCGTTAATCTAACCACACTGTTCGATTTCAAAAAGGCTTTACAACGAAAGCAAAACATTAGATTATGTCAGCAGAGTACCCAGCCAGAAATAATTAGACACCCATTTTTCAAGCTAGCATATAATGTCACATAAACATAACCACAGCTAAATGTAGCACTAACCTTTGATGATCTTCATCAGATGACAACCCTAGGACATTATGTTATACAATACATGCATGTTTTGTTCAATCAAGTTCATATTTATATATTTATATTTAAAAACCAGCTTTTTACATTAGCATGTGACTAGCATGTGACTAGCATTCCCACCGAACACTGCCGGTGAATTTACTAAATTACTCACGGTAAACGTTCACAAAAAGTATAACAATTATTTTAAGAATTATAGATACAGAACTCCTCTATGCACTCGATATGTCCGATTTTAAAATAGCTTTTCGGTGAAAGCACATTTTGCAATATTCTCAGTAGATAGCCCGGCATCACAGGGCTAGCTATTTAGACACCCAGCAAGTTTAGCACTCATCAAAGTCAGATTTACTATAAGAAAAATGTTATTACCTTTGCTGTCTTCGTCAGAATGCACTCCCAGGACTTCTACTTCAATAACAAATGTTGGTTTGGTCCACAATAATCCATCGTTATATCCAAACAGCGGCGTTTTGTTCGTGCGTTCAAGGCACTATCCGAAAGGGTAAATAAGGGTGGCGAGCATGGCGCAATTCGTGACAAAAAAAAATCGAATTATTCCATTACCGTACTTCGAAGCATGTCAACCGCTGTTTAAAATCAATTTTTATGCCATTTTTCTCATAAAAAAGCGATAATATTCCGACCGGGAATCTGCGTTTAGGTAAACAGACAAAAGAAAAGAAAGCATTCGGTCGACGCGGGCACGCGCCTAAGCCCATAGTACTCTGAGTGGCCATTTGCCAAAAGCAATAAAGTCTTTCAGCCAGAGCCTGCCTCGATATCGTTCAGCTTTTTCCCGGGCTCCGAGAGCCTATGGGAGCCGTAGGAAGTGTCACGTTATTGCACAGATCCTCAGTCTTCAATAAAAAGTGCCAAGATGAAACACTACTTCTCAGATAGGCCACTTCCTGCATGAAATCTTCTCAGGTTTTGGCCTGCCATATGAGTTCTGTTATACTCACAGACACCATTCAAACAGTTTTAGAAACTTTAGGGTGTTTTCTATCCAAAGCCAATAATTATATGCATATTCTAGTTACTGGGCAGGAGTAGTAACCAGATTAAATCGGGTACGTTTTTTATCCGGCTGTGTCAATACTGCCCCCTAGCCCTAACAGGTTAAATGGATTTAACTTCATCCTAATCTTCTACCGGGGTAACCAGTTGACCTGAGCAGCCCGATGAAAACTCACGCTGTCCCAAATTAGAACATACATTAGCTTCTCAGGATCACCTGACCCTCTCTGCTCTGGCTGGTAAAGACTGTCATGTAAGGTGTTGAGGAAATGAAGGAGATGGGCAGTGTGGTCTGGTCCAAGGGTGGCATGGTGGTGGAGGACCCTATTGTGGCTCATAGCTGCACATAATATTATGGTGACATTTCCCCTGCGCTGGACAGGTACCTCAATGATGATACATTGTGCAATGATGTTCCTTCCTCTCCTCTTCTTCTTCGCTAAATTGATTCCAGCCTCATCTATGAATATGAGTTCCTGGAGGATGGGACTTGAATCCAACTCCATGATTTTCTGAAATGACAGTAAATACTGTAATTGCTGAATAGTAAAGTTCACTGGCAACATCAATGAGTCTCTAATGTTACTACAGAGTAATACTAGTATATTACTGGTAACATCAATGAGTCTCTAATGTTTCTAGAGAGTAATACTAGTATATTACTGGTAACATCAATGAGTCTCTAATGTTACTAGAGAGTAATACTAGTATATTACTGGTAACATCAATGAGTCTAATGTTTCTAGAGAGTAATACTAGTATATTACTGGTAACATCAATGAGTCTCTAATGTTACTAGAGAGCTACATACTAGTATATTACTGGTAACATCAATGAGTCTCTGATGTTTCTAGAGAGTAATACTAGTATATTACTGGTAACATCAATGAGTCTCTGATGTTTCTAGAGAGTAATACTAGTATATTACTGGTAACATCAATGAGTCATCTGATGTTACTAGAGAGTAATACTAGTATATTACTGGTAACATCAATGAGTCTCTGATGTTACTAGAGAGTAATACTAGTATATTACTGGTAACATCAATGAGTCTCTGATGTTTCTAGAGAGTAATACTAGTATATTACTGGTAACATCAATGAGTCTCTGATGTTTCTAGAGAGTAATACTAGTATATTACTGGTAACATCAATGAGTATCTGATGTTACTAGAGAGTAATACTAGTATATTACTGGTAACATCAATGAGTCTCTGATGTTTCTAGAGAGTAATACTAGTATATTACTGGTAACATCAATGAGTCTCTGATGTTTCTAGAGAGTAATACTAGTATATTACTTACTGCAGATATTTGTAGTGTTTATCCTTCACTCTTTGGGAATTCCTTTCAAATGGGACTGTAGATGTGCTTCATCCAGAGATGATGTTTATTAAGGATGTGGGTTTTGGTTGATAAACTCACTCTGATGTTATGGAAGATGGCAGGGTTTTCAATCCTCTGTTGATGGCTTTCCTGCAGTCTTATGGCATTATGTTCAACTACCATTTACATAATGGCAGCCTCCTGTTCTCCTGTAAATAGACATGTTGTACCACGTGGTGGTTGTCTTTCAGTTCTACAACAACAACATAGCATCCAGTACAGTAAACACTACAGTAATGCAGTATACAAGATAAACATGTTACAGAGTAGTATAGCTCCCAGTTTCCTCCATCCAGTACAGTAAACACTACAGTAATACAGTATACAAGATAAACATGTTACAGAGTAGTATAGCTCCCAGTTTCCTCCATACAGTACAGTAAACACTACAGTAATACAGTATACAAGTTAAACATGTTACAGAGTAGTATAGCTCCCAGTTTCCTCCATCCAGTACAGTAAATACTACAGTAATACAGTATACAAGATAAACATGTTACAGAGTAGTGTAGCTCCCAGGTTCCTCCATCCAGTACAGTAAACACTACAGTAATGCAGTATACAAGATAAACATGTTACACAGTAGTATAGCTCCCAGGTTCCTCCATCCAGTACAGTAAACACTACAGTAATGCAGTATACAAGATAAACATGTTACAGAGTAGTATAGCTCCCAGTTTCCTCCATCCAGTACAGTAAACACTACAGTAATACAGTATACAAGATAAACATGTTACAGAGTAGTATAGCCCCCAGTTTCCTCCATACAGTACAGTAAACACTACAGTAATACAGTATACAAGTTAAACATGTTACAGAGTAGTATAGCTCCCAGTTTCCTCCATACAGTACAGTAAATACTACAGTAATACAGTATACAAGATAAACATGTTACAGAGTAGTATAGCTCCCAGGTTCCTCCATCCAGTACAGTAAATACTACAGTAATACAGTATACAAGTTAAACATGTTACAGAGTAGTATAGCTCCCAGTTTCCTCCATACAGTACAGTAAATACTACAGTAATACAGTATACAAGTTAAACATGTTACAGAGTAGTATAGCTCCCAGTTTCCTCCATACAGTACAGTAAACAGTACAGTAATACAGTATGTGTATTGGAATCTCCAGTCTTGTACTGTGCTTTATGTTGTACTTCTGTCAAGTAATAAAAGTAGTAGAGAGGTCCAATGTCTGCAGTACAAACCTCTTCTCATTGTGGAACGTCTGGATGATGGATGCTATGGTGAAGTTGCTCAGATTGGGATGAACTCTCTGCCCACACTCTATCAGGTCAAACCATGGTTGATCACACTTTCTATCCAGCCTCTATCAAGGTCAAACCATGGTTGACCTCATGGTCTGTCCAGCCTCTATCAAGGTCAAACCATGGTTGACCACATGGTCTGTCCAGCCTCTATCAAGGTCAAACCATGGTTGATCACATGGTCTGTCCAGCCTCTATCAAGGTCAAACCATGGTTGACCACATGGTCTGTCTAGCCTCTATCAAGGTCAAACCATGGTTGACCACATGGTCTGTCCAGCCTCTATCAAGGTCAAACCATGGTTGACCACATGGTCTGTCCAGCCTCTATCAAGGTCAAACCATGGTTGACCACATGGTCCACCACAGTCGCTCAAATTTCATCACAGATTACTCTCCTTGTTCTTGGTCTTCCTCCTCTTCCTCCTCCTCTTCCTCCTCCTCTACCTCTCTCTGCCAGTTTGCTTCCATTGTTCTCCAAATACAGGAGGACTCATCTGTGGTCTTTTTATCCATACCAAAGGTCTGATTGTGAAGTGAACATTTACGCAACTGGTGTTACCACTTGTGCAGAGTGAAAGTGATCAATTGGTAATTGATCTCAGCTTGTTGAACAGTGTTGCTTTTCATTACACACAAGAGATTTTACTTGTGAAGGTTGTGCCAAAGGTAGAGAATTGTGTGTTGTGTTTTGCCAAATGTTTGTTGTACAATTGAAATCTGAGTGTAAAGCTAAACATGGGCCAGTAGTATTGTAGATGTGGTGTCTGGTTCTGATAAATGAGTTACAGGTTTGGGTCATTGGTCCTCATGGGCCAGTAGTATTGTAGATGTGGTGTCTGGTTCTGATAAATGAGTTACAGGTTTGGGTCATTGGTCCTCATGTTCCAGTAGTATTGTAGATGTGGTGTCTGGTTCTGATAAATGAGTTACAGGTTTGGGTCATTGGTCCTCATGGGCCAGTAGTATTGTAGATGTGGTGTCTGGTTCTGATAAATGAGTTACAGGTTTGGGTCATTGGTCCTCATGTTCCAGTAGTATTGTAGATGTGGTGTCTGGTTCTGATAAATGAGTTACAGGTTTGGGTCATTGGTCCTCATGTTCCAGTAGTATTGTAGATGTGGTGTCTGGTTCTGATAAATTAGTTACAGGTTTGGGTTATTGTGTCTCATGTTCCAGTAGTATTGTAGATGTGGTGTCTGGTTCTGATAAATGAGTTACAGGTTTGGGTTATTGTGTCTCATGTTCCAGTAGTATTGTAGATGTGGTGTCTGGTTCTGATAAATGAGTTACAGGTTTGGGTTATTGTGTCTCATGGGCCAGTAGTATTGTAGATGTGGTGTCTGGTTCTGATAAATGAGTTACAGGTTTGGGTTATTGTGTCTCATGGGCCAGTAGTATTGTAGATGTGGTGTCTGGTTCTGATAAATTAGTTACAGGTTTGGGTCATTGGTCCTCATGTTCCAGTAGTATTGTAGATGTGGTGTCTGGTTCTGATAAATGAGTTACAGGTTTGGGTCATTGGTCCTCATGTTCCAGTAGTATTGTAGATGTGGTGTCTGGTTCTGATAAATGAGTTACAGGTTTGGGTCATTGGGCCTCATGGGCCAGTAGTATTGTAGATGTGGTGTCTGGTTCTGATAAATGAGTTACAGGTTTGGGTCATTGTGTCTCATGTTCCAGTAGTATTGTAGATGTGGTGTCTGGTTCTGATAAATGAGTTACAGGTTTGGGTCATTGTGTCTCATGTTCCAGTAGTATTGTAGATGTGGTGTCTGGTTCTGATAAATGAGTTACAGGTTTGGGTCATTGGTCCTCATGTTCCAGTAGTATTGTAGATGTGGTGTCTGGTTCTGATAAATGAGTTACAGGTTTGGGTCATTGGTCCTCATGGGCCAGTTTTAGTGTGGAAACAATTAGGAAAAACTGTAAGGTCAGTTGTATTAAGTGATGGTCAAATGTATTTAAACAAATGAGAAGAGAATCATATGAAAGTATTGTGAGCATTGCATTGTGAAAGGATATTACTTTATATGAAATGTATTTCTAAATGAATCACTGATTAGGTTTGGTGGAAAAGTTACTGTGTGATTTGGTGTGTTGAACTTTAATCAATTGAAAATGTGCTGAAAGTTTAGAAAAAATAGCCTTGTTGATGATCTGTTGTGAGTTTTGTTCTAATAGTTGTGAAATGTTACCACATACTGGTGAAAATATCAAATAGTAGAAAAGAGATGAAACAACAAGTGATACAAATAAAATACAAGTCAAATAAAGAACAGAGCAGCAGATGATGAGGGTCAAGTGTGTGTGTGTGTGTGTGTGTGTGTGTGTGTGTGTGTGTGTGTGTGTGTGTGTGTGTGTGTGTGTGTGTGTGTGTGTGTGTGTGTGTGTGTGTGTGTGTGTGTGTGTGTGTGTGTTGTGTGTGTGTCGGTATGCATATCTGTGTATGTGTTGTGTTGGTGTGGGATTCGTGTGTCAATGTAGTGTGTGATTGAGTGTGTATATAGTGTGAATATATAGTATTGTATATATAGTGTGTATCTAGTGTGAATATATAGTATTGTATATATAGTGTGTATATAGTGTGAATATATAGTATTGTATATATAGTGTGAATATATAGTATTGTATGTATAGTGTGTATATAGTTTGAATATATAGTATTGTGTATATAGTTTGAAAGTATAGTATTGTATATATAGTGTGAATATATAGTATTGTATATATAGTGTGTATATAGTGTGAATATATAGTATTGTATACATAGTGTGTATATAGTGTGAATATATAGTATTGTATATATAGTGTGTATATAGTGTGAATAAATAGTATTGTATATATAGTGTGTATATAGTGTGAATATATAGTATTGTATAAATAGTGTGTATAAAGTGTGAATATATAGTATTATGAGTGAGTGTGTATATATAGTATTGTGAGTGTATGTAGGGTCAGTGCAGATAGTCTAGGTAAACATTAATTAATGTTATATTAATGTTATATTAATTAATCTTATGACTATTTAGCAGGGTTAGAGTTTGGGTTACCAGAGTTCATAGGGGAAACTTCACTATGTTAACAACTATTAACCATGCTGGTAGTCCAGGCACTGCCCCCTAGGGGTGGGATGTGGGTACTGGAAATGGACTGTCTTACTGTGGCCTAAGCTTCAGGGTTTTTCCTAGGTAAAGACCAGGATCAGCTTCCCCAACCCCAAGGTCATGGCAAGAAGGGATCCAGCTATTGTCAAATTCACATCAAAAGGTGATATTTTTAGCATTTTAGCTAATCCTAACCTTAACCTAATTCTCCTAACCTGCTATGAAAAGGGAAATATGACGTTTATCTGACAAAAGATGGATCCATTTTAGCCATGACCCAACCCCAAACCTATCCTTAACCACTTGTTGAGGAAAAGCAAAACTGACCCAAGATCAGCATCTAGGTGCAACTTCCCCCAACTCCTTTAAGGTGGCCTAACCACTTACCTCCCTCTATACTATACCTAACAACATAGTATATTACTATCAACACATTACAGACAGACAGACAGACAGACAGACAGACAGACAGACAGACAGACAGACAGACAGACAGACAGACAGACAGACAGACAGACAGACAGACAGACAGACAGACAGACAGACAGACAGACAGACAGACAGACAGACAGACAGACAGACAGACAGACAGACCTACTAGTCACCCCTCCACTCTCTCCCCGAGTCCAGGCCCCAGACAGACAGAACAGCAACACCATCAGAACTATAGCAGTCTTCATTCTGAAATGACTCTGGTCTTCTTCAGAAGTAGTGCAGTAGTCTACAGGGTTCAGAACTCACCTTTTTAAACACTTCTTATCACTCATATCATGAGGTTTCACATGTGTTTGGTTACATAGTGCCCAATGTTCTGCTTAGTGATAAAACAGCAAACATTAAGAGTGTTTACTTATCAGACCCACATATATAATAAATATACTATAATATACTATATTCATATGCTTTTAGTACTCACACAATCATATCACGTATGCAGGTCATGTGTTGTTTTAAGCCAGCAGTAAAAACACACTGACAGGACAGTTCCTCTTATGACCACTAGGTGGTAATCTGGTGTCACAGACGCAGGACTGTAGACTAGAAAGAAGAATTGCACCAATTATCTCTCCTTTCTCCTGAAGTGTGCACTTGTTCCCTTCCCTTCCCAATGACTGGTAAACTAAATATGGTGGAAAAACCCACTTGATAACAGAAGGTAGAGTCCTCTGAGTGGAACGGTGGGAGACAAACAGTACCTCATCTCCCCTTCTCCCATCCTCCTCTTCTCTCTCTCCTCTTTTCTCCCCCCTCTCCTCTTTTCTCCCTCCTCTCCTCTTTTCTCTCCCCTCTCCCCTTCTCCCCCTCTCCTCTTCTCCCCCCTCTCCTCTATTCTCTCCCCTCTCCCCTTCTCCCCTTCTCCCCCCTCTCCTCTTCATAATTTTATCACTGACTTCTCACCAGTGATGTCATCATAACCAGTAACCTTTTCCACTCTTGTCCCAGCCCAGCCTGACCCTGACATATAGAATCAGGCTTGTTGACTTGGGTAACAGACCTCTAGCTTCTACACCACATTCCCCCTTCTCCTGCTCTAACATGAGACCTCATCAGTACTCATTTTGGGTGCTGGTACTGTATATATTTAGGTGCTGGAACATTAAGCCAATATTCTATAAGAGGTGAACTCAAGCAGTAGAAAGTTAGAGGTGATATTATAGAACACTATGTGTAACTTTGCTGTTCTGCCAGCAGTTTCCTGTGGAGTTTTTCTAATGTCAGTGTTTCCTGTAGCTAGGTGGGTTTAACCACTGATCTTATCTGCTTAAAAGTGTGTCACATCATAGAAGTAAGGAAGTAATGAGATAGAAGTCATATAGCCTAGTAGTATTCCTCAGGAGGGGGAGGGGGAGAGAGAGAGAGAGGACTTACTGACAGACTGGGATGGGAGAAGGAGACAAGGGAGGAGGAAGAGAGATGAGAGAGAGAAACTCAGCAACAAAAGAAATGTCCCTTGTTCAGGACCCTGTCTTTCAAAGATAATTTGTAAAAATCCAAATAACTTCACAGATCTTCATTGTAAAGGGTTTAAACACTGTTTCCCATGTTTTTTCAATGAACCATAAACAATTAATGAACATGCACCTGTGGAACGGTCGTTAAGACACTAACAGCTTACAGACGCTAGGCAATTAAGATCACAGTTATGAAAATGTAGGACACTAAAGAGGCCTTTCTACTGACTCTAAAAAACACCAAATGAAAGATGCCCAGGGTCCCTGCTCATCTTCGTGAACGTGCCTTCGGCATGCTGCAAGGAGGCATGAGGACTGCTGATGTGGCCAGGGCAATAAATTGCAATGTCCGTACTGTGAGACTCCTAAGACAGCGCTACAGGGAGACAGGACGGACAGCTGATCGTCCTCGCAGTGGTAGACCACGTGTAACAACACCTACACAGGATCGGTACATCCGAACATCACACTTGCGGGACAGGTACAGGATGGCAACAACAACTGCCCGAGTTACAACAGGAATGCACAATCCCTCTATCAGTGCTCAGACTGTCTGCAATAGGCTGAGAGAGGCTGGACTGAGGGCTTGTAGGCCTGTTGTAACGCAGGTCCTTACCAGACATCACCAGCAACAGCGTCGCCTATGGGCACAAACCCACCGTTGCTTTACCAGACAGGACTGGCAAAAGTGCTCTTCACTGATGAGTTGTGGTTTTGGCTCACCAGGGGTGAGTAAGGAATGATCGTTACACTGAGGCCTGTACTCTGGAGCGGGATCGATTTGGAGGTGGAGGGTCCGTCATGGTCTGGGTCGGTGTGTCACAGCATCATCGGACTGAGCTTGTTGTCATTGCAGGCAATCTCAACGCTGTGCGTCATAGGGACCTCCCTCATGTGGTACCCTTCCTGCAGGCTCATCCTGACATGACCCTCCAGCATGACAATGCCACCAGCCATACTGCTCGTTCTGTGCGTGATATCCTGCAAGACAGTAATATCAGTGTTCTGCCATGGCCAGCGAAGAGCCCGGATCTCAATCCCATTGAGCACGTCTGGGGCCTGTTGGATCGGAGGGTGAGGGCTAGGGCCATTCCCCCCAGAAATGTCTGGGAACTTGCAGGTGCCTTGGTGGAAGAGTGGGGTAACATCTCACAGCACGAACTGGCAAATCTGGTGCAGTCCATGTGGAGGATATGCACTGCAGTATTTAATGCAGCTGGTGGCCACACCAGATACTGACTGTTACTTTTGATTTTGCCCCCCCCCCCCCCCCCCCTTGTTCAGGGACACATTATTCCATTTCTGTTAGTCACATGTATGTGGAACTTGTTCAGTTTATGTCTCAGTTGTTGAATCTTGTTAAGTTCATACAAATATTTACACATGTTAAGTTTGCTGAAAATAAACGCAGTTGACAGTGAGAGGACATTTCTTTTTTTTGCTGAGTTTAGTTCTTACTGAGAGACTGGGTTGGTAGAAGGAGACAGCGGAGGAGGGAGAGAGAGACTGACATTTAAATCAAATGAATATATTTGTATCACTGAGTTCTCACCAGTGATGTCATCATAACCAGTAACCTTTTCCTCTCTTGGCCCAGTCCAGCCTGACCCTGACATATAGCATCAGACCTGTTGAGTTGACTTGGGTAACAGACCTCTAGCTTCTACACCACATCCCCCCTTCTCCTGCTCTAACATGAGACCTCATAAGTACTCATTTTGGGTGCTGGTACTGTATATATTTAGGTGCTGGAACATTAAGCCAATATTCTATAAGAGGTGAACTCAAGCAGTAGAAAGTTAGAGGTGATATTATAGAACACACTATGTGTAACTTTGCTGTTCTGCCAGCAGTTTCCTGTGGAGTTTTTCTAATGTCAGTGTTTCCTGTAGGTAGGTGGGTTTAACCACTGATCTTGTCTGCTTAAAAGTGTGTCACATCATATAAGTAAGGAAGTAATGAGATAGAAGTCATACAGCCTAGCAGTGTTTCTCACTCTTCAGTCCAAACTTTATGACAGTATACATTATAGCTCAGTAGAGCCCCAGTTTAAGACAGATATGATATCTGCAGTGATTTTGATGATCATTTTTTGGAGCACAGGTAAGATGCTGTTATATTAATATACACTTGTGACAGTTACTGAGATATGTTTTGATATTGTAAGATATGTAACCATTTACAGGGTTAGTAAAAGAACATTCAACTGGAAGCAGACAGTAAAAATGTGTCTCAAAGCAGGACAATGATGTGATCACCTGTAAATGTACTTTACTGTAGTCTAACTGTCCATCTGGGGACAGGCACTAATGTCAGTTAAGTTGTGATGGTGTCATGCATCTGACTGCTGTATATTCAGTGTCAATGATTGATTGTATCTGTCTCTATGTAAATGAATGAGAGTATATATTATATATTATATTGGTGTTATGTTAGAGTAGGAGAAGGGAGGGGTGTAGAAGCTAGAGGTCTATGAGTCAAGATCAACAGGTCTGATGCTATATGTCAGGAGGAGAGAGAGAGAACGAGGGAGAGAGATTTGTGGATGAGAGAGAAAGAGTAGGGGAAGGGCCCTCTCAGCCAGCTGGCTCCACTAGGGCCCTCTCAGCCAGCTGGCTCCACTAGGGCCCTCTCAGCCAGCTGACTCCACTAGGGCCCTCTCAGCCAGCTGGCTCCACTAGGGCCCTCTCAGCCAGCTGACTCCACTAGGGCCCTCTCAGCCAGCTGGCTCCACTAGGGCCCTCTCAGCCAGCTGGCTCCACTAGGGCCCTCTCAGCCAGCTGGCTCCACTAGGGCCCTCTCACCCAGTTTTCTATCAGTCACAGTGGTCAGATAGTCTGCCACCATGTACTGTCTGTTTAGGGCCAAATAGGATTTAAATTCACTTTGACAATTTGTAGTTGTGTAGTTCTAGATACTGTGTTGGTTTATTATATTTCCTAGTCAGTAAACATTTAAAAATTGTGTAGTTGTAGATACTGTATGGGTTTATTATATTTCCTAGTCAGTAAATATTTAATAATTGTGTAGTTCTAGATACTGTGTGGGGTTATTATATTTCCTAGTCAGTAAATATTTAATAATTGTGTAGTTCTAGATACTGTGTGGGGTTATTATATTGTCGCCCACAGCATTGAATGAAAGGGAAGTCAGCGAGCATTTGGCCTCCCTCGAAAAATGTTTTATTAATTAATAGCCAATCAGCGTTGAGCTAAACTGAGTGAGCTCAGCTGTGAATGGTCCTGGCGCACCAAAAAAAGTGTAAAGGGAGGCCAGTTTGTATTTGGCTTCAGACCAATCACATCACAAGACAAAATTCATAAGTTACAGAAAAAAATCTTGAATGCATCTCATTGTGCTGTTGTCTAGCTGGCTAAAATTGTCCCTTTCCTAAATTAGCTATAGATGGAGGGAGTTGGACTTGTCGTTTTAATTCTCTGTACTGGACAATGATTAAAACGGAGATTCTGATCCAACCATAAATTCAACCTGCAGTGGAGCAGGTTGAGAGCTTCAAGTTCCTTGGTGTCGACATCACCAACAAACTAACATGGTCCAAGCACAACAACAGTTGTGAAGAGGGCACAACAAAACCTATTCCCCCACAGGAGACTGAAAAGATTTGGCATGGGTCCTGAGATGCTCAAAAGGTTCTACAGCTGCACCATCGAGAGCATCCTGACGGGTTGCAACACTCCCTGGTATGGCAACTGCTTGGCCTCTAACCGCAAGGCACGACAGAGGGTAGTGCCTACGGACCAGTACATCACTGGGGCCAAGCTTCCTGCCATCCAGGACTTCTGATTCCAGGCGGTGTCAGAAGAGGGCCCTAAAAATGGTCAACAACTCCAGCCACCTTAGTCAGACTGTTCTCTCTGTTACCGCACGGCAAGTGGTACCGGTGCCCCAAGTCTAGGTTCAAGAGGCTTCTAAACAGCTTCTACCCCTAAGACATAAGACTACTGAAAATTGTATCAAATGACTTTACAGACTATTTGCATTGTCTCTCTCCCCCTTTTCTATGCTGCTGCTACTCTGTTATTATCAATGCATAGTCACTTTAACAACTCCACCTACATGTACATATTACTTCAATTACCTTATGTACCCCGCACATTGACTCTGTACCAGTACCCCTGTTTATAGCCTCCACATTGACTCTGTACCGGTACCCCTGTATATAGCCTCCACATTGACTCTGTACTGGTACCTCCTGTATATAGCCTCCACATTGACTCTGTACCAGTACCCCTCTATATAGCCTCCACATTGACTCTGTACCAGTACCCCTGTATATAGCCTCCACATTGACTCTGTACAGGTACCCCCTGTATATAGCCTCCACATTGACTCTGTACAGGCACCCCTGTATATAGCCTCCACATTGACTCTGTACTGGTACCCCCTGTATATAGCCTCCACATTGACTCTGTACTGGTACCCCTGTATATAGCCTCTACATTGACTCTGTACTGGTACCCCTGTATATAGCCTCCACATTGACTCTGTACCAGTACCCCTGTATATAGCCTCCACATTGACTCTGTACCGGTACCCCTGTATATAGCCTCCACATTGACTCTGTACCAGTACCCCTGTATATAGCCTCCACATTGACTCTGTACCGGTACCCCCTGTATATAGCCTCCACATTGACTCTGTACCGGTACCCCCTGTATATAGCCTCCACATTGACTCTGTACCAGTACCCCTGTATATAGCCTCCACATTGACTCTGTACCGGTACCCCTGTATATAGCCTCCACATTGACTCTGTACCGGTACCCCGTGTATATAGCCTCCACATTGACTCTGTACCGGTACCCCTGTATATAGCCTCCACATTGACTCTGTACTGGTACCCCTGTATATAGCCTCCACATTGACTCTGTACTGGTACCCCCTGTATATAGCCTCCACATTGACTCTGTACTGGTACCCCCTGTATATAGCCTCCACATTGACTCTGTACAGGTACCCCTGTATAAAGCCTCACTATTGTTATTTTACTGCTGCTATTTAATTACTTGTTACTTTTATCTCCTTTTTCGGTATTTTCTTAAAACTGCATTGTTGGTTAAGAGCTTGTAAGTAAGCATTTCACTGTTGTATTCTGCGCATGTGACAAATAAATATGATTTGATTTGATATAAACTAATCTGCAAAGAGAGGTTCACCTTTCCATCTAAAGGAGAATGTGTTTACACATGGGTGTTGTTGCACCATACCAACGATAAGTCTGTCTTCCCCATCACATCATGAAAGGTCATGTTGATGTTCATTTGTCGTCGTCCCCTCTCCCACTCTCTCAATTCAATTCAATTCAAAGGGGCTTTATTGGCATTGGAAACAGATGTTAACATTGCCAAGCAAGTGAATAAACAATCACAAACTGTTAACATTAAACACACAATTGTTTCAAAAGAGAAAGACATTTGAAATGTTACGTTATTAACTATGTAAAAAAACAAACACAATAAAACGAGTGTATCAGTCCTGACCTGTACAGGTTGTCGCTCAATACACTGTAAATGAAAAATAAAATATTCTCTGAATGAATATAAAGTAAGTCACAGACTAATTCAACTACTTACACTTACTTACACAACCAGCTGGCTCCACTAGGGCCCTCTCAGCCAGCTGGCTCAACTAGGGCCCTCTCAGCCAGCTGGCTCAACTAGGGCCCTCTCAGCCAGCTGGCTCCACTAGGGCCCTCTCAGCCAGCTGGCTCCACTAGGGCCCTCTCAGACACCTGGCTCCACTAGGGCCCTCTCAGCCAGCTGGCTCGACTAGGGCCCTCTCAGACAGCTGGCTCAACTAGGGCCCTCTCAGACAGCTGGCTCCACTAGGGCCCTCTCAGACAGCTGGCTCCACTAGGGCCCTCTCAGCCAGCTGGCTCCACTAGGGCCCTCTCAGACAGCTGGCTCCACTAGGGCCCTCTCAACCAGACGTCTCCACTAGGGCCCTCTCAACCATCTGTCTCCACTAGGGCCCTCTCAGCCAGCTGGCTCCACTAGGGCCCTCTCAGCCAGCTGGCTCCACTAGGGCCCTCTCAGCCAGCTGGCTCCACTAGGGCCCTCTCAGCCAGCTGGCTCCACTAGGGCCCTCTCAGTCATCTGGCTCCACTAGGGCCCTCTCAGCCAGCTGGTGTCTGTAGGAGAGCGTGAGCTGTGTGTCCAAAAAGTAGAAGTACAAATGTCAAGGGAAATGAACTAAAGTGATAAATCTAGTCCTAGGTTTTATTTACTGTGGTGTTTGTTCTCCACTGGTTACCCTGTTCTCATCACAACAGGTCACACATTCTGCTGCCATGATTGCTCACTGTGGTAATTCACCTAACAGATACAGGAGCTTGTCAGTATTATATTTGTTTTCAAATTATTTTGGGGTCCTTGTAATCTGAGGGAAATATGTGTCTGTTATATCGTTGTAGATTTGGCATTTGGTTAGAAAGTACAGCTCAGTTTCCACCTCATTTTGTGGGCAGTGGGCACATGGCCTGTCTTCTCTCTGCCTGTTTCAATCCTTTCTCAATAGCAAGGCTATGCTCACTTCATTTGTACATTGTACATTTTCTCCTCAGTTTTCTATCATGTAGTCTGCCACCGTGTAACGTCTGTTTAGGGGCAAATAGAATTGGGATTTTTATATTTTTGGGTAAAATACGTTTTTTTTATCCGAGAGATATAAGAAAGATCAGGAAACGCTACATATATTTAACCCCTTATTTTTGGAACTAAACTATCTCCATATATACTTCCATAAATGTGTTAAACTGGTACCAGGAGACCTTCAGACGAGTCTTGTAAAGCTTGTGGACGTCCTATATCATAACAACCTGTACGTGTTCCTGAGAGTCTCACCTTTCCATAGTGGGGTCATGTTAGTGTGTCCTATATCATAACAACCTGTACGTGTTCCTGAGAGACTCATCTTTCCATAGTGGGGTCATGTTAGTGTGTCCTAGATCATAACAACCTGTACGTGTTCCTGAGAGACTCACCTTTCCATAGTGGGGTCATGTTAGTGTGTCCTAGATCATATCAACCTGTACGTGTTCCTGAGAGTCTCACCTTTCCATAGTGGGGTCATGTTAGTGTGTCCTATATCATAACAACCTGTACGTGTTCCTGAGAGACTCACCTTTCCATAGTGGGGTCATGTTAGTGTGTCCTAGATCATAACAACCTGTACGTGTTCCTGAGAGACTCATCTTTCCATAGTGGGGTCATGTTAGTGTGTTGTCCAAACGGTTCTGACACTACAGACAGAAGTTGGCAGATGGACTGTATGACTTCAGACGATGCTTATGGGGTCGTAGAGCAAAACAGAGAACATCATCGTGTTCCTGAGTCTCATCTTTCCATAGTTTACAGGCCTAACTGATCGGACGTTACAGGCATTTTTGTGAGAAGACCCATTTTCTGAATGTTTTAAGGTCTGACAAACACAGCTCTGTGACCTTTCACCTCAGATGAGGAATGGAGATATTGGTGGATGAGCTGGATTGAGATGTAATAAATATCTCTAGTTTAAACAGTTGGATTTTAATGGGGATTGTTTTTTAATGTTAATTACATTTCCACAGGACCATAGAAATTGCATTCTAAGGGTTAAATTGTAAATGAAAAGAGCATCAAACATGGATTGTGTGTTGAGGGGTACAGAGATGTGGTAGTCATATAATAATCATGCTGTGGTCTACATTTTGTTCATCATCAAGCAGACCAGATCATTAGAGATGGTGGGAGAGCCTGTTAGGCTGTTTAAAATGGAAGAATATCATTTATATACTGTAGCATGAGACTAATACCTCTATATACATTTTAACAGGATTTGAGTGACGTTTTCTAAATTGTTTTCATAATTAATATATAAATATATAATACATTTTTCACTGAGACATCATGGCGTGTACATCAATTTAAATCCCAACTTGTAAGGAAAGTATAAATAATAAAAAATCAACAATGTATTGGACAGGCCTATGAGGTCTAAAGGTCTGTCTTTCCAAGACATTCTGTTCATCTGCAAGCAGACCTGGTGATTCTAGATGGTGGGAGAGCCTGTTATTTAAAATGGAAGAATATAACTTACTGTAGCCTATATAATGTAATAATGACAATAATCCCTTCATATATACTGTAGTTGAAGGTTATTTTAGTGTCATAAAAAGAGTTAATTAAAACAAATCAGGATGTTTGGTGGATGGATTCAGTGTAGATGTTCTGCTGTGTATCCAGGGGTTTATATGAAAGTGGTAGATTTGTAATTCTTTACAAGAGAAAGTTCTGGATTACTTTTCTTTGGGTGACCTCAGGCTTCAGTCTTGGACAATTCACCTACTTTGTTAACAGTTCTACAACTGTCACCTTATGTAACAACTAATTTACTTAACAAAAGGCACATCTCAATATGTGGTCCAGGTGCCTTAGTGTTCCTATAAAAACCTGTGTCCAAACTCAGCATTAAATAGTATCTCATCAGAATAGTGTACAGAGATAAGTTATTGCACCTATTGAAATGTAAAGTTTTTTACTGTTTATTCTGTTGCATTAAAAAAGTCACTGTTGCCTATTAGATCAATATCAGTGTGAACACGTCTGATTGGACTAGATCCATGTTGAGGTGAGACACGTCTGATTGGACTAGATCCATGTTGAGGTGAGACACGTCTGATTGGACTAGATCCATGTTGAGGTGAGACACGTCTGATTGGACTAGATCCATGTTGAGGTGAGACACGTCTGATTGGACTAGATCCATGTTGAGGTGAGACACGTCTGATTGGACTAGATCCATGTTGAGGTGAGACACGTCTGATTGGACTAGATCCATGTTGAGGTGAGACACGTCTGATTGGACTAGATCCATGTTGAGGTGAGACCCGTCTGATTGGACTAGATCCATGTTGAGGTGAGACACATCTGATTGGACTAGATCCATGTTGAGGTGAGACACGTCTGATTGGACTAGATCCATGATGAGGTGAGACACGTCTGATTGGACTAGATCCATGTTGAGGTGAGGCCATTCCATAGGCCTATATTGCAGTAGTGGGTCTGTGGTTTTCTGTAAAACAAAATGGTTCTTTGGTTCTGGTCAGTTAAGATAATCAGAAATACTATGAAACATCCCCACTTTTAGAACTGACTAAAAAGACATGCTCACATGCAAACAAAAGACAATATTTAAATTGACCAAACAATTTAAAAAAATGACAAAATCATAAATGTTATGAGATAAAACAACTTGTTGATCAAGTTTAGCAATTTGAATTAAAATGACCATAAATCAACATTGTAGATGATAAAAGATTTGTGTAAAGTTTAAGATTTACTGGTTGTGATACAGTGCATTCAGAAAGTATTCAGACATTTTGGTATGTTTCAGCCTTATTCCAAAATTGAATAAATAGTTTTTTCCCCCCACAATCTACACACTATACAACATAATGACAAAACAAAAACAGGGTTTTAGAAAAATAAACACCTGAAATAAACTCAACAAAAAAGAGACGTCCCTTTTTCAGGACCCTGTCTTTAAAAATAATTAGTAAAAATCCAAGTAACTTCATTGTAAAGGGTTTAAACACTGTTTCCCATGCTTGTTCAATGAACCATAAACAATTAATGAACATGCACCTGTGTCGTTAAGACACTAACAGCTTACAGACGCTAGGCAATTAAGGTCACAGTTATGAAAATGTAGGACACTAAAGAGGCCTTTCTACTGACTCTAAAAACCACCAAATGAAAGATGCCCAGGGTCCCTGCTCATCTTCGTGAACGTGCCTTAGGCATGCTGCAAGGAGGCATGAGGACTGCAGATGTGGCCAGGGCAGTAAATTGCAATGTTCGTACTGTGAGACTCCTAAGACAGCGCTACAGGGAGACAGGACGGACAGCTGATCGTCCTCGCAGTGGCAGACCACGTGTAGCAACACCTGCACAGGATCGGTGCATCCGAACATCACACCTGCGGGACAGGTACAGGATGGCAACAACAACTGCCGGTGTTACACCAGGAACGCACAATCCCTCCATCAGTGCTCAGACTGTCCGCAATAGACTGAGAGAAGCTGGACTGAGGGCTTGTAGGCGTGTTGTAAGGCAGGTCCTCAACAGAAATCACCGACAGCAACGTTGCCTATGGGCACAAACCTTCCGTCGCTGGACCAGACAGGTGTCGTGTCTTTGGCATCATTAAAAGTGAAGACTTATTTAATCCAATCAATTCTCTGTTATTATTATTACATTATTAAACTTTTCATGTAAATGTAATTAACTAGGAAGTCGGGGCACCAAGGAAAATCATCAGATTACAATGTTATAATTTTCCTAATTTAACTCTTCAGATATTTTTTCATCTGATCAATTAGTGTTCTAATTAATGAATTATTCTTTACCTCACGTTAGTCTCATTCCAAACGTTGTAAACTGTTGTTTATCTGCACGAACCCAGCCTTTACTATGAATCATCCATACGCCAATTGGCTGAATCATTTATTTACTAACTAACTAAATAATCACAGAAATGCATAAATGTATACTTCAGAGTACCAATCAGAAATGTTCTTATAGAATAGATGTTTTGGCGGTTGTCGGTCTTCTCATCCCAGATTGACATAATTTCTAGCTGCGGAATACTAATTAGTATCTAAGATTTGCTCTTATTCTGTCGGATCGATAGTCTCAGAGTTGAACCATTTCCCGCTGTGTAGCCAATGCTCCACGGGGTACAGTTAGGAATTCAACAACCATTACAACCTTAGAGTACACTGAGGTTTTTATGGTCTAAAGAGGATTTCCTCAGGAGGGGTTTTTATTAGTAACAACAGGAAAGGGCCGTTCCATGACGACAGATCATGTCTCCGCTCACGGAGGCGGGCCAATGACTTAGTTAAACTTTAAAGGGAATACAATTCTCTCACATTAACCTCTTACATCTAGACGTTCCGCTAGCGGAACACCTGCTCCAATATCCAATGATGGGCGTGGCGCGAAATACAAAGTCCTCGAAAATCCGAAAACTTCAATTTTTCAAAGGCTTTACAGTGAAAGCAAAACATTAGATTATGTCAGCAGAGTACCCAGCCAGAAATAATCCGACACCCATTTTTCAAGCTAGCATATAATGTCACAAAAAACAAAACCACAGCTAAATGCAGCACTAACCTTTGATGATCTTCATCAGATGACACTCCTAGGACATTATGTTATACAATACATGCATGTTTTGTTCAATCAAGTTCATATTTATATAAAAAAAACAGCTTTTTACATTAGCATGTGACGTTCAGAACTAGCATTCCCACCGAACACTTCCGGTGAATTTACTAAATTACTCACGATAAACGTTCACAAAAAACATAACAATTATTTTAAGAATTATAGATACAGACCTCCTTTATGCAATCGCAGTGTCCGATTTTAAAATAGCTTTTCGGTGAAAGCACATTTTGCAATATTCTGAGTAGATAGCCCGGCCGTCATGGCTAGCTATTTTGACACCCACCAAGTTTGGTACTCACCAAACTCAGATTTACTATAAGAAAAATTTGATTACCTTTGCTGTTATTCGTCAGAATGCACTCCCAGGGCTTCTACTTCAATAACAAATGTTGGTTTGGTTCCAAATAATCCATAGTTATATCCAAATAGCGGCGTTTTGTTGTGCGTTCAAGACACTATCCGAAGGGTAACGAAGGGTGACGCGCCCGGCGCGTTTCGTGACAAAAAATTTCAAAAATATTCCATTACCGTACTTCGAAGCATGTCAAACGCTGTTTAAAATCAATTTTTATGCGATTTTTCTCGTAAAAAGCGATAATATTCCGACCGGGAGTCGTTGTTTTCGTTCAAAGACGGAGAAAGTAAAATGGACCCTTCTCGTGCAGGCGCGTGCCTGTCTCATTGTTTTCAGATCGACCACTATCCAAATGCAGTTTTTCAGCCATGGCCTGCAAAGTCATCATTCAACGTTCTGGCGCCTTCTGAGAGCCTATGGGAGCGTTAGAAAATGTCACGTTACAGCAGAGATCCCCTGTTTTGGATAGAGATGATCAAGAAGGCCAGGATATGGTCAGAGAGGGCGCTTCCTGTTTGGAATCTTCTCAGGTTTTGGCCTGCCAAATGAGTTCTGTTATACTCACAGACACCATTCAAACAGTTTTAGAAACTTTGGAGTGTTTTCTATCCAAAGCTAATAATTATATGCATATTCTAGTTTCTGGGCAGGAGTAATAATCAGATTAAATCGGGTACGTTTTTTTATCCGGCCGGGAAAGTACTGCCCCCTATCCATAACAAGTTAAAGGTTTAACATCACATTACATGTTTCACAAATTGTTTAATCTTTACTCATTCATTTTATACTAGTATTAGATGCAAACCTCAAAATTGAGAAATGTTCACATTCAGGGATATAGTTATGTGTGTTTCCTGTCCTCTCTGAGGTCACCAAATGAAACACACTCGTCATACCCGTCCCGTAAGTGTCCACAGACCATTCCCACCTTCTCACAAGTGGACATTATGTTTCAAATTCCCATGTTGGGGATTTAGGAGTTCGCCATGTGAAATCCTTTGTTCTCTCTGTGTCTCTCTCTCTCTGCATTACCAGGGGGAGAGTCTCCGCCAGGAATTTATGGCCTGAGATAACAGAACCTGGGTGTAGGAGCGAGTGAGTGAGAGAGAGGGGATGCCACGATCTATATCCAGAAAGGGCCACATCATGACACCTACTAAAGAATTTATATATAAAACTGGTTAAATGGATATAACTTCATCCTAATCTTCTACCGGGGTAACCAGTTGACCTGAGCAGCCCGATGAAAACTCACGCTGTCCCAAATTAGAACATACATTAGCTTCTCAGGATCACCTGACCCTCTCTGCTCTGGCTGGTAAAGACTGTCATGTAAGGTGTTGAGGAAATGAAGGAGATGGGCAGTGTGGTCTGGTCCAAGGGTGGCATGGTGGTGGAGGACCCTATTGTGGCTCATAGCTGCACATAATATTATGGTGACATTTCCCCTGCGCTGGACAGGTACCTCAATGATGATACATTGTGCAATGATGTTCCTTCCTCTCCTCTTCTTCTTCGCTAAATTGATTCCAGCCTCATCTATGAATATGAGTTCCTGGAGGATGGGACTTGAATCCAACTCCATGATTTCTGAAATGAAGTAAATACTGTAATTGCTGAATAGTAAAGTTCACTGGCAACATCAATGAGTCTCTAATGTTCTAAGAGTAATACTAGTATATTACTGGTAACATCAATGAGTCTCTAATGTTTCTAGAGAGTAATACTAGTATATTACTGGTAACATCAATGAGTCTCTGATGTTCTAAGAGTAATACTAGTATATTACTGGAACATCAATGAGTCTCTATGTTCTAAGAGTAATACTAGTATATTACTGGTAACATCAATGAGTCTCTAATGTTTCTAGAGAGTAATACTAGTATATTACTGGTAACATCAATGAGTCTCTGATGTTACTACAGAGTAATACTAGTATATTACTGGTAACATCAATGAGTCTCTGATGTTACCAGAGAGTAATACTAGTATATTACTGTAACATCAATGAGTCTCTAATGTTACTAGAGAGTAATACTAGTATATTACTGGTAACATCAATGAGTCTCTGATGTTTCTAGAGAGTAATACTAGTATATTACTGGCAACATCAATGAGTCTCTATGTTTCTAGAGAGTAATACTAGTATATTACTGGAACATCAATGAGTCTCTATGTTCTAGAGAGTAATACTAGTATATTACTGGCAACATCAATGAGTCTCTAATGTTTCTAGAGAGTAATACTAGTATATTACTTACTGCAGATATTTGTAGCGTTTATCCTTCACTCTTTGGGAATTCCTTTCAAATGGGACTGTAGATGTGCTTCATCCAGAGATGGTGTTTATTAAGGATGTGGGTTTTGGTTGATAAACTCACTCTGATGTTATGGAAGATGGCAGGGTTTTCAATCATCTGTTGATGGCTTTCCTGCAGTCTTATGGCATTATGTTCAACTACCATTTACACAATGGCAGCCTCCTGTTCTCCTGTAAATAGACGTGTTGTACCACGTGGTGGTTGTCTTTCAGTTCTACAACAACAACATGGCATCCAGTACAGTAAACACTACAGTAATACAGTATACAAGATAAACATGTTACACAGTAGTATAGCTCCCAGTTTCCTCCATACAGTACAGTAAACACTACAGTAATACAGTATACAAGATAAACATGTTACACAGTAGTATAGCTCCCAGTTTCCTCCATACAGTACAGTAAACACTACAGTAATACAGTATACAAGATAAACATGTTACACAGTAGTATAGCCCCCAGTTTCCTCCATACAGTACAGTAAACACTACAGTATTACAGTATGTGTATTAGAATCTCCAGTCTTTGTTCTGTGCTTTATGTTGTACTACTGTCAAGTAGTAAAAGTAGTAGAGAGGTCCAATGTCTGCAGTACAAACCTCTTCTCATTGTGGAACGTCTGGATGATGGATGATATGGTGAAGTGGCTCAGATTGGGCTGCACTCTCTGCCCAGCCTCTGTCAAGGTCAAACCATGGTTGACCACATCGTCCACCACAGTCGCTCACATTTCATCACAGATTACTCTCCTTGTTCTTGGTCTTCCTCCTCTTCCTCCTCCTCTTCCTCCTCCTCCTCCTCTACCTCTCTCTGCCAGTTTGCTTCCATTGTTCTCAAAATACAGGAGGACTCATCTGGTGTGTTTTTATCCATACCAAAGGTCTGATTGTGAAGTGAACATTTATGTAACTGGTGTTACCACTTGTGCAGAGTGAAAGTGATCAATTGGTAATTGATCTCAGCTTGTTGAACAGTGTTGCTTTTCATTTACACACAAGAGATTTTACTTGTGAAGGTTGTGCGAAAGGTAGAGAATTGTGTGTTGTGTTTTGCCAAATGTTTGTTGTACAATTGAAATCTGAGTGTAAAGCTAAACATGGGCCAGTAGTATTGTAGATGTGGTGTCTGGTTCTGATAAATGAGTTACAGGTTTGGGTCATTGGTCCTCATGGGCCAGTAGTATTGTAGATGTGGTGTCTGGTTCTGATAAATGAGTTACAGGTTTGGGTCATTGGGCCTCATGGGCCAGTAGTATTGTAGATGTGGTGTCTGGTTCTGATAAATGAGTTACAGGTTTGGGTCATTGGTCCTCATGTTCCAGTAGTATTGTAGATGTGGTGTCTGGTTCTGATAAATGAGTTACAGGTTTGGGTCATTGTGTCTCATGTTCCAGTAGTATTGTAGATGTGGTGTCTGGTTCTGATAAATGAGTTACAGGTTTGGGTCATTGGTCCTCATGTTCCAGTAGTATTGTAGATGTGGTGTCTGGTTCTGATAAATGAGTTACAGGTTTGGGTCATTGGTCCTCATGTTCCAGTAGTATTGTAGATGTGGTGTCTGGTTCTGATAAATGAGTTACAGGTTTGGGTCATTGGTCCTCATGTTCCAGTAGTATTGTAGATGTGGTGTCTGGTTCTGATAAATGAGTTACAGGTTTGGGTCATTGGTCCTCATGGGACAGTTTTAGTGTGTAAACAATTAGGAAAAACTGTAAGGTCAGTTGTATTAAGTGATGGTCAAATGTATTTAAACAAATGAGAAGAGAATCATATGAAAGTCTTGTGAGCATTGCATTGTGAAAGGATATTACTTTATATGAAATGTATTTCTAAATGAATCACTGATTAGGTTTGGTGGAAAAGTTACTGTGTGATTTGGTGTGTTGAACTTTAATCAATTGAAAATGTGCTGAAATTTTAGAAAAAACAGCCTTGTTGATGATCTGTTGTGAGTTTTGTTCTAATAGTTGTGAAATGTTACCACATACTGGTGAAAATATCAAATAGTAGAAAAGAGATGAAACAACAAGTGATACAAATAAAATACAAGTCAAATAAAGAACAGAGCAGCAGATGATGAGGGTCAAGTGTGTGTGTGTGTGTGTGTGTGTGTGTGTGTGTGTGTGTGTGTGTGTGTGTGTGTGTGTGTGTGTGTGTGTGTGTGTGTGTGTGTGTGTTGTGTGTGTGTGTTGTGTGTGTGTCGGTATGCATATCTGTGTATGTGTTGTGTTGGTGTGGGATTCGTGTGTCAATGTAGTGTGTGATTGAGTGTGTATATAGTGTGAATATATAGTATTGTATGTATAGTGAGAATATAGTGTGATGAATATATAGTATTGTATATATAGTGTGTATGTAGTGTGAATATATAGTATTGTGTATATATAGTGTGTATATAGTGTGAATATATAGTATTGTATATATAGTGTGAATATATAGTATTGTATACATAGTGTGTATATAGTGTGAATATATAGTATTGTATATATAGTGTGTATATAGTGTGAATATATAGTATTGTATATATAGTGTGTATATAGTGTGAATGTATAGTATTGTGTATATATAGTGTGAATATATAGTATTGTATATATAGTGTGTATATAGTGTGAATATATAGTATTATGAGTGAGTGTGTATATATAGTATTGTGAGTGTATGTAGGGTCAGTGCAGATAGTCTAGGTAAACATTAATTAATGTTATATTAATGTTATATTAGTTAATCTTATGACTATTTAGCAGGGTTAGAGTTAGGGTTACCAGAGTTCATAGGGGAAACTTCACTATGTTAACAACTATTAACCATGCTGGTAGTCCAGGCACTGCCCCCTAGGGGTGGGATGTGGGTACTGGAAATGGACTGTCTTACTGTGGCCTAAGCTTCAGGGTTTTCCCTCGGTAAAGACCAGGATCAGCTTCCCCAACCCCAAGGTCATGGCAAGAAGGGATCCAGCTATTGTCAAATTCACATCAAAAGGTGATATTTTTAGCATTTTAGCTAATCCTAACCTTAACCTAATTCTCCTAACCTGCTATGAAAAGGGAAATATGATGTTTATCTGACAAAAGATGGATCCATTTTAGCCATGACCCAACCCCAAACCTATCCTTAACCACTTGTTGAGGAAAAGCAAAACTGACCCAAGATCAGCATCTAGGTGCAACTTCCCCCAACTCCTTTAAGGTGGCCTAACCACTTACCTCCCTCTATACTATACCTAACAACATAGTATATTACTATCAACACATTCGCGCGCGCGCGCGCGCGCGCGCGCGCGCGCGCGCGCGCGACAGACAGACAGACAGACAGACAGACAGACAGACAGACAGACAGACAGACAGACAGACAGACAGACAGACAGACAGACAGACAGACAGACGCAGACAGACAGACAGACAGACAGACAGACAGACAGACAGACAGACAGACAGACAGACAGACAGACAGACAGACAGACAGACAGACAGACAGACAGACAGACAGACAGAACTACTAGTCACCCCTCCACTCTCTCCCTGAGTCCAGGCCCCAGACAGACAGAACAGCAACACCATCAGAACTATAGCAGTCTTCATTCTGAAATGACTCTGGTCTTCTTCAGAAGTAGTGCAGTAGTCTACAGGGTTCAGAACTCACCTTTTTAAACACTTCTTATCACTCATATCATGAGGTTTCACATGTGTTTGGTTACATAATGACCAATGTTCTTCTTACTGATAAAACAGCAAACATTAAGTGTTTACTTATCAGACCCACATATATAATAAATATACTATAATATACTATATTCATATGCTTTTAGTACTCACACATGAATCATATCATGTATGCAGGTCATGTGTTGTTTTGAGCCAGCAGTAAAAACACACTGACAGGACAGTTCCTCTTATGACCACTAGGTGGTAATCTGGTGTCACAGACACAGGACTGTAGACTAGAAAGAAGCATTGCACCAATTATCTCTCCTTTCTCCTAAAGTGTGCACTTGTTTCCTTCATTGAAATGACTGGTATACTAAATATGGTGGAAAAACCCACTTGATAACAGAAGGTAGAGTCCTCTGAGTGGAACGGTGGGAGAAAAACAATACCTCCTCTCCCCTTCTCCCATCCTCCTCCTCTCCCCTCTCCCCCTCTCCCCTCTCCTCTCTTCTCCTCTCCCCCATCTCCTCTTCATCTTTGTATCACTGACTTCTCACCAGTGATGTCATCATAACCAGTAACCTTTTCCACTCTTGTCCCAGCCCAGCCTGACCCTGACATATAGAATCAGGCCTGTTGACTTGGGTAACAGACCTCTAGCTTCTACACCACATTCCCCCTTCTCCTGCTCTAACATGAGACCTCATCAGTACTCATTTTGGGTGCTGGTACTGTTTATATTTAGGTGCTGGAACATTAAGCGAATATTCTATAAGAGGTGAACTCAAGCAGCAGAAACTTAGAGGTGATATTATAGCACACACTATGTGTAACTTTGCTGTTCTGCCAGCAGTTTCCTGTGGAGTTTTTCTAATGTCAGTGTTTCCTGTAGGTAGGTGGGTTTAACCACTGATCTTGTCTGCTTAAAAGTGTGTCACATCATAGAAGTAAGGAAGTAATGAGATTGAAGTCGTATAGACTAGCAGTATTTCTCAGGAGGGGGAGGGAGAGAGAGAGAGAGAGGACTTACTGACATACTGGGTTGGGAGAAGGAGATAAGGGAGGAGGAAGAGAGATGAGAAAGAGAAACTCAGCAACAAAAGAAATGTCCCTTGTTCAGGACCCTGTCTTCAAAGATAATTTATAAAAATCCAAATAACTTAACAGATCTTCATTGTAAAGGGTTTTAACACTGTTTCCCATGCTTGTTCAATGAACCATAAACAATTAATGAACATGCACCTGTGTAACGGTCATTAAGACACTAACAGCTTACAGACGCTAAGCAATTAAGGTCACAGTTATGAAAATGTAGGACACTAAAGAGGCCTTTCTACTGACTCTAAAAAACACCAAATGAAAGATGCCCAGGGTCCCTGCTCATCTTTGAGAACGTGCCTTAGGCATGCTGCAAGGAGGCATGAGGACTGCAGATGTGGCCAGGGCAATAAATTGCAATGTCCGTATTGTGAGATGCCTAAGACAGCGCTACAGGGAGACAGGACGGACAGCTGATCGTCCACGCAGTGGTAGAACTCGTGTAACAACACCTACACAGGATCGGTACATCCGAACATCACACCTGGGGGACAGGTACAGGATGGCAACAACAACTGCCGGAGTTACAACAGGAATGCACAATCCCTCCATCAGTGCTCAGACTGTCCGCAATAGGCTGAGAGGCTGGACTGAGGGCTTGTAGGCCTGTTGTAACGCAGGTCCTTACCAGACATCACCGGCAACAACGTCGCCTATGGGCACAAACTCACCGTTGCTTGACCAGACAGGACTGGCAAAAGTGCTCTTCACTGATGAGTTGCGGTTTTGTCTCACCAGGGGTGAGTAAGGAATGATCGTTACACCGAGGCCTGTACTCTGGAGCGGGATCGATTTGGAGGTGGAGGGTCCGTCATGGTCTGGGGCGGTGTGTCACAGCATCATCGGACTGAGCTTGTTGTCATTGCAGGCAATCTCAACGCTGTGCGTTACAGGGAAGACATCCTCCTCCCTCATGTGGTACCCTTCCTGCAGGCTCATCCTGACATGACCCTCCAGCATGACAATGCCACCAGCCATACTGCTCGTTCTGTGCGTGATATCCTGCAAGACAGTAATGTCAGTGTTCTAAGATGGCCAGCGAAGAGCCCGGATCTCAATCCCATTGAGCACGTCTGGGGCCTGTTGGATCAGAGGGTGAGGGCTAGTGCCATTCTCCCCAGAAATGTCTGGGAACTTGCAGGTGCCTTGGTGGAAGAGTGGGGTAATATCTCACAGCACGAACTGGCAAATATGGTGCAGTCTATGAGGAGGATATGCACTGCAGTACTTAATGCAGCTGGTGGCCACACCAGATACTGACTGTTACTTTTGATTTTGACCCCTCCCCCCCCCCCCCCCCCCCCCTTGTTCAGGGACACATTATTCAATTTCTGTTAGTGTCTGTGGAACTTGTTCAGTTTATGTCTCAGATGTTGAATCTTGTTATGTTCATACAAATATTTGCTGAAAATAAACGCAGTTGACAGTGACAGGACGTTTCTTTTTTTTTCTGAGTTTAGTTCTTACTGAGAGACTGGGTTGGTAGATGGAGACGGGGGATGAGGGAGAGAGAGATGAGAGAGAGAGATAGTACTTATTGACAGACTGGGTTGGTAGAAGGAGACAGGGGAGGAGGGAGGGAGAGACTGACATTTAAATCAGCTGAATATATTTGCATCACTAACTTCTCACCAGTGATGTCATCATAACCAGTAACCTTTACCCCTCTTGGCCCAGCCCAACATGACCCTGGCATAAAGCATCAGGAATGTTGAGTTGACTTGGGTAACAGACCTCTAGCTTCTACACCACATCCCACCTTCTCCTGCTCTAACATGAGACCTTATCAGTACTCATTTTGGGTGCTGGTACTGTTCATATTTAGGTTCTGGAACATTAAGCCAATATTCTATAAGAGGTGAACTCAAGCAGTAGAAAGTTAGAGGTGATATTATAGGACACTATGTGAAACGTTGCTGCTCTGCCAGTAGTTTCTTGTGGAGTTTTTCTAATGTCAGTGTTTCCTGTAGCTAGGTGGGTTTAACCACTGATCTTGTCTGCTTAAAAGTGTGTCACATCATATAAGTCAGGAAGTAATGAGATAGAAGTCATGACAGTATACATTATACCTCAGTAGAGCCCCAGTTTAAGACAGATATGATACCTGCAGTGATTTTGATGATCATGTTTTGGGGCACAGGTAGGATGCTGTTATATTAATATACACTTGTGACAGTTACTGAGATATGTTTTAATATTGTAAGACGTTATCATTTGCAGGGTTACTAAAATAACATACAACTGGAAGCAGACAGTAAAAATGTGTCTCAAAGCAGGACAATGATGTGATCACCTGTAAATGTACTTTACTGTAGCCTAACTGTCCATCTGGGGACAGGCACTAATGTCAGTTAAGTTGTGATGGTGTCATGCATCTGACTGTTGTATATTCAGTGTGTCAATGATTGATTGTATCTGTGTCTATGTAAATGAATGAGAGTATATATTATATTGGTGTTATGTTAGAGTAAGAGAAGGGAGGGGTGTAGAAGCTAGAGGTCTATGAGTCAAGATCAACAGGTCTGATGCTATATGTCAGGAGGAGAGAGAGAGAACCAGGGAGAGAGATTTGTGGAGGAGAGAGAAAGAGCACCACTAGGGCCCTCTCAGCCAGCTGGCTCCACTAGGGCCCTCTCAACCAGTTGGCTCCACTAGGGCCATCTCAGCCAGTTTTCTATCAGTCACAGTGGTCAGACAGTACATGGTGGCAGACTGTCTGTTTAGGGCCAAATAGCATTTAAGTTCACTTTGACAATTTGTAGTTGTGTAGTTCTAGATACTGTGTTGGTTTATTATATTTCCTAGTCAGCAAATATTTAATAATTGTGTAGTTCTTGATACTGTGTGGGTTTATTATATTGTCGCCCACAGCATTGAATGAAAGGGAAGTCAGCGAGCATTTGGCCTCCCTCGAAAAATGTTTTATTAATTAAAATCCAATCAGTGTTGAGCTAAACTGAGTGAGCTCAGCTGTGAATGGTCCTGGTGCACCAAAAAAAGTGTAAAGGGAAGCCAGTTTGTATTTGGCTTCAGACCAATCACATCACAAGACAAAATTCATAATTTACAGAAAAACATCTTGAATGCATCTCATTGTGTTATTGTCTAGCTAGCTAAAATTGTCCCTTTCCTAAATTAGCCATGGATGGAGATAGTGGTTTGGACTTGTGGTTTTAATTCTCTGTACTGGACAATGATTATAACGGAGATTCTGATCCAACCATAAATTCAACCTGCAGCGGAGCATGTTGAGAGCTTCAAGTTCCTTGGTGTCCACATCACCAACAAACTAATATGGTCCAAGCACAACAAGACAGTTGTGAAGAGGGCACAACAAAACCTATTCCCCCTCAGGAGACTGAAAAGATTTGGCATGGGTCCTCAGATCCTCAAAAGGTTCTACAGCTGCACCATCGAGAGCATCCTGAAGTGTTGCATCACTGCCTGGTATGGCAACTGCTCGGCTTCCGACCACAAGGCACTACAGAGGGTAGTGCGAATGGCCCAGTACATCACTGGGGTCAAGCTTCCTGCCATCCAGGATCTATATACCAGGCGGTGTCAGAGGAAGGCACAAAAAATTGCCAAAGACTCCAACCACCCCAGTCATAGACTGTTCACTCTGCTACCGCACGGCAAACGGTACCGGAGCGCCAAGTCTAGGTCCAAGAGGCTTTTAAACAGCTTCTACCCCCAAACCATAAGACTCCTGAACATCTAGTCAAATGGCTACCAAGACGATTTGCAGTGCCCCCTTACACCACTGCTACTCCCTGTTGTCATCTACAGTATTCATAGTTATTTTAATAACTCTACATGTACATACTACCTCAAATAACCGGTGCCCTGCACATTTACACCCCTGTATATAATCTCACTATTGTTATTTCACTGCTGCTCTTTAATTACTTGTTACTTTTATCTCTTATTCTTATCTGTATTTTTTTTAAACTGCATTGTTGGTTAGGGGCTCGTAAGTAAACATTTCACTGTAAGGTCTACACCCGTTGTATTCAGCGCATGTGACTAATAACATTTGATTTGATTTGAAATTCATACATTGTGCCACTGGCCTGAGAGGATGGAAGTTCAACATGTACTGTAGCTAGATGTAGTAGGCTAATGTTAACTAGCTGGCCTGACAGGATGGAAGTTCAACATGTACTGTAGCTAGATGTAGTAGGCTAATGTTAACTAGCTGGCCTGACAGGATGGAAGTTCAACATGTACTGTAGCTAGATGTAGTAGGCTAATGTTAACTAGCTTGCCTGACAGGATGGAAGTTCAACATGTACTGTAGCTAGATGTATTAGGCTAATGTTAACTAGCTGGCCTGACAGGATGGAAGTTCAACATGTACTGTAGCTAGATGTATTAGGCTAATGTTAACTAGCTGGCCTGACAGGATGGAAGTTCAACATGTACTGTAGCTAGATGTATTAGGCTAATGTTAACTAGCTGGCCTGGCGCATCGTTGCCCATGCCAGGAAGTTATTCTAGCAAGCATTTTAGCCAGGTACCTTAGGAGAAATAAAACTAAAATGGTGTACTGTATGACAGAGTCATAGACGTGTAGGATACATGAAAGAGGAGGATGGCGTTGGTGTTTCTCTACAAGTAGGGTGAGTCAACATGTGTTTTCTACTTGCACACACACACACACACACACACACACACACGCACGCACACACACACATCATATTTAGCTCACATGATTGGACTAAATAGTTGTTGGTATCTTTTAGTTGTCACTGTATTAGACTAAACAGAGGTGATTTGATGATGTTGAAATGTTGAAGTGTAAATGGTGCTGGAATAGTGGAGGGAGATCCTGTTTTCTTTGTGACTTGCTGTAACTCTGTGGTTCTAAATCAATAGTTGTTTAGTAGTCAGAAAATGTCAGAAACATGACCTTGCTTGATCATGCTGTAGGTCATGTAACTGTTTGTTACATGTAATATGTTTTGTGGACTTCACAGGACAGATGTTGCTCTCTGGTTTTGTAATGAAACAACGGTGTGGTTGAATTTATTCTGCCACTGTGTCTTCTTATAATCTCGGTTTTAGGTTTATATATCACAGTGTCAAGGCATATAAACTAACAGGTTACAGAGCAAACAACACAATTAGATCAACATATAGGTTGTAATATGGCTTTTGTTTCTGGATTAGCTTCCCCAGTGATTTTACCCAGAACCCACTGCTGCTGCCAGGGCCGCCTGGATGCCAGATCTTCACCAGTCTAGTACATAACTCACCTCTCTCCCCAACCCTCACCAGTTTAGTACATAACTCAACTCTCTCCCTGACCCCCACCAGTCCAGTACATGACTCAACTCTCTCTCCAACACATTTTCCTTCCCATTTTTTGTTTTTGTTTTCATCCCAAAGGAAAGGTTTGGAAGCACCTACACATACAGTACATTAACACATAAACAGCACAATTCATGTCATATTACCTAGTAGTACTGAAAAGCTCTTTTAACATCAACACAATATTGCTGGGTCTCCCTGTCCTGTCCCAACTACTTCTCAGACAGTTCAGTGTGTCAAATTGGAGTGCCTATTGTCCGGACTTCTGGCAGTCTCTATGGGGGTACCACTGGGTTCAATTCTCGGGCCGAATCTTTTCTCTGTATATATCAATGATATCGCTCTTGCTGCGGGTGATTCCCTGATTGATAAGAGAATAATATGTTAAAGGTAAATGATTAAAGAATCCAACCCTGAAATGTAACTGATTAGTAATTAGTAGTTATGTAGCATGTGTAATGAATAATTAAAGTACTGAACGTAAGTTCCATAAGGTCTAGTAGAAGCCCGGGAGGAAGAGAAATGTGTGTGTGTATTAGTGGGCCTAAGAGAACTGTAGACATGTGTTTGACCTGACCTGGAGAGACTTAGAAGAAAACAGGGAGTAACCCTCAAGGTCCCCCTAATCTCGGGGGAAAGGAACAGACAGCGCTGGGTTGTGATTAACAGTGGTGAGAACTCCGGGGAGGGATACAATTCACCTACTGTTAGTGTGTATGTTTGTGTGTAGGTATGTGCGTAAGTGAGGAGGGAGGATAAAATGAATGTCTTTGTCTAATGGTCTTCAGAACGTTCTCTGAATAAACTGTACGAACCTTTTGCATAAGCTGAGTCTTTGCCTAATTATTATTGACCCATTGTCTTACAAACCTTGGGGATTAGTCAAAGCGTATTGATTGTTAATTATTATCATTAGGAAAGAAAATTCTCGTGACACTGATCCACCTCTACGCAGACGACACCATTCTGTATACATGTTGCCCTTCTTTGGACACTGTGTTAACTAACCTCCAGACGAGCTTCAGTGCCATACAACACTCCTTCCGTGGCCTCCAACTGCTCTTAAACGCTAGTAAAACCAAATGCATGCTTTTCGTTCACAGCCTGCACCCATCTGCCCGACCAGCATCACTACTCTGGACGGTTCTGACTTGTGGACAACTACAAATACCTAGGTGTCTGGCTAGACTGTAAACTCTCCTTCCAGACTCATATTAAACGTCGCTAATCCAAAATTAAATCTAGAATCGGCTTCCTATTTCACAACAAAGCCTTCTTCACTCACGCCGCCAAACATACCCTCGTAAAATTGACTATCCTACCGATCCTCGACTTTGGCAATGTCATTTACAAAATAGCTCCAATACTCTGCTCAGCAAACTGGATGCAGTCTTTCACAGTACCATCCGTTTTGTCACCAATGCCCCATATTCCACCCACCACTGCGACCTGTATGCTCTAGTCGGCTGGCCCTCGCTACATATTCGCCGCCAGACCCATTGGCTCCAGGTCATCTATAAGTCTATGCTAGGTAAAGCTCTGCCTTATCTCAGCTCACTGGTCACGATAACAACAACCACCCGTAGCACGCGCTCCAGCAGGTATATCTCACTGGTCATCCCCAAAGCCAACACCTCCTTTGGCCGCCTTTCCTTCGAGTTCTCTGCTCTCAATGACTGGAACGAATTGCAAAAATTGCTGAAGCTGGAGACTTATATTTCCCTCACTAACTTTAAACATCAGCTATCTGAGCAGCTAACCGATCGCTGCAGCTGTACATAGCTCATCTGTAAACAGCCCATCCAATCTACCTACCTCATCCTCATATTGTTTTTATTTACTTTGCTGCTCTTTTGCACACCAGTATCACTACTTACACACCATCATCTGCTCATCTATCACTCCAGCGTTAATCTGCTAAATTGTAATTACTTCGCTACTATGGCTTATTTATTGCCTTACCTCCTCATGCTGTTTGCACACACTGTATATAGACTTTCTTTTTTAAAATTGTGTTATTGACTGTACTCTTGTTTATTCCATGTGTAACTCTGTGTTGTTGTTTCTGTGGCACTGCTTTGCTTTATCTTGGCCAGGTCTCAGTTGTAAATGAGAACTTGTTCTCAACTAGCCTACCTGGTTAAATAAAGGTTAAATACAATTATGTGTCTACTGCCTGGCAGAGCACCAACCCAACACATCCCACTCAGCTTTAGGGTCTTAGTGAAACATTCATTATTGGTTTCAGGTGTGTTAGGTCAAGGCCAGACTGACAACCCACAGGACGACAGACCCCCAGGGCAGGACTGAGCAGCCCAGCAGCTATTGAAAACATGAAGTGGGCATCTTTTCAATACAGACGGGCTCCACTCTCAACCCCCACCAGTCTTGTTGTACAGTAGTCCATATAAGCAATCCAGACCTTATTAAAGTTGTCCAGTATACCCTTATAAGAGGTGAACTCAAGCAGTAGAAAGTTAGAGGTGATATTATAGGACACTATGTGTAACTTTGCTGCTCTGCCAGCAGTTTCCTGTGGAGTTTTTCTAATGTCAGTGTTTCCTGTAGCTAGGTGGGTTTAACCACTGATCTTGTCTGCTTAAAAGTGTGTCACATCATATAAGTCAGGAAGTAATGAGATAGAAGTCATATAGCCTAGCAGTATTTCTCACTCTTCAGTCCTCTCTTTCTGACAGCAGACTTGTTTCGCTCAGTGGAGCCCAGTTACAGACAAATATGATATCTGCAGTGATACTGATGATCATATTTTGGAGCAAAGGTAGGACGCTGTTATATTGATATACACTTGTGACAGTTACTAACAAATGTTTTAATATTGTAAGATATGTTACCATTTGCAGGGCTAGTAAAATAACATGCAACTGGAAGCAGACAGTAAAAATGTGTCTCAAAGCAGGACAATGATGTGATCACCTGTAAATGTACTTTACTGTAGTCTAACTGTCCATCTGGGGACAGGCACTAATGTCAGTTAAGTTGTGATGGTGTCATGCATCTGACTGATATATATTCAGTGTGTCAATGATTGATTGTATCTGTCACAATAGAAATGACAGAGTATATATTACGTACAATATATTATATTGGTCTGATGTTAAAGGGGGGAGTGTCGACGCCAGAGTTCTGTGACCTGAGTCAAGATCAACAGGCCTGATGCTACATGTCAGGAAGAGAGAGAGAACAAGAGAGAGAGGAAGGAGGGGGTGGGTAGGGTAGAGGAGAGGAGACAGTAGTGGAGAGAGAGAGGTGGGTAGGGCAGAGGAGAGAGTAGTGGAGAGAGAGAGGAGGGGAGTGGACAGAACATAGCTGAGGGAAGTAGGCGTGATGAGGGTGCTGCAGCACCACCTGAAAAATAAAAAATAAAAAATGTAATTAGATTTTTATTTTGGGGAAAACATTTTTCACCCTTGTAGTCCAGTGCTGTATCAGCGGTTTGATGTAGCCTTCTGTAGCGAGCCAAAATAACCTTCTTGCTTATAGGGGTGGCAGGTAGCCTAGTGGTTAAAGCGTTGAGCCTGTACCTGAAATGTTTCTAGATCGAATCCCCGAGCTGACAAGATAAACATCTGTCGTTCTGCTCCTGAACAAGGCAGTTAACAAGGGCCCTCTCAGCCAGCCGGCTCCTCTAGGGCCATCTCAGCCAGCTGGTGTGTGTAGGAGAGTGTGAGCTGTGTGTACAAAAAGTAGAAGTATAAATAAAAACATTTATTTACTGTGGTGTTTGTTTTCCACTGGTTACCCTGTTCTCATCACAACAGGTCACACAATCTGCTGCCATACATTTTTCCTCCGTTTTCTATCAGATAGTCTGCCACCGTGTAATGTCTGTTTAGGGCCAAATAGTCTTGGGATTTTTACATTTTGGGGGAAAAAGATCAGGAAACTCATATTAATTTTATTTCACTTGTATTTAACTCCATATATACTTCCATAAATGTGTTAAACTGGTACCAGGTGACCTTCAGACGAGTCTTGTAAAGCTTGTGGACGTCCTAGATCATAACAACCTGTACGTGTTCCTGAGAGACTCACCTTTCCATAGTGGGGTCATGTTAGTGTGTCCTAGATCATAACAACCTGTACGTGTTCCTGAGAGACTCACCTTTCCATAGTGGGGTCATGTTAGTGTGTCCTAGATCATAACAACCTGTACGTGTTCCTGAGAGACTCACCTTTCCATAGTGGGGTCATGTTAGTGTGTCCTAGATCATAACAACCTGTACGTGTTCCTGAGAGACTCATCTTTCCATAGTGGGGTCATGTTAGTGTGTCCTAGATCATAACAACCTGTACGTGTTCCTGAGAGACTCACCTTTCCATAGTGGGGTCATGTTAGTGTGTCCTAGATCATAACAACCTGTACGTGTTCAATGACAATAATCCCTTCATATATATACTGTAGTTGAAGGTTATTTTAGTGTCATAAAAAGTGTTCATTAAAACAAATCAGGATGTTTGGTGGATGGATTCAATGTAGATGTTCTGCTGTGTATCCAGGTGTTTATATGAAAGTTGGGGGAAGAGAGAGAATGGGGGAGAGGAAGGGAGAGGAGAGGGGTGAGGAGAGTAGAGGGGAGGGGAGAGGAGAGTAGAGGGGAGGGGAGGGGATGAGAAGGGAGAGGAGAAGAGAGGGGGATAAGAGGAGAGGGGGATAAGAGGAGGATAAGAGGAGAGGGGGATAAGAGGAGAGGGGGATAAGAGGGGAGAGGAGGAGAGGGGGAGGAGAAAATAGGGGGAGAAGAGGCGAGTGGGGAGAAGAGGGTAGAGAAGTGGAGAAGAGGGGAGAAGAGGAGAGGGGAGGGGGAGAAGAGAGGGTGAGAAGAGCAGAATAGAGGGACAAAAGAGAAGAGAGGGGCAGAAGGGGAGAAGAGGAGAGGGGGAGAAGATGAGAGAGGGAGAAGATGAGAGAGGGTGAGAAGAGAAGAGAAGGAGAGGGGAGAAGTGGAGAAGAGAGGGAGAGAAGTGATGAGTGGGAGGAGAAGAGAAGAGGGGGGAGAAGAGGAGAAGAGAGGGGGAGAAGAGGAGAGGGGGGAGAAGAGGAGAGGAGAGGGGGAGAAGAGGAATGGGGAGAAGCGGAATGGGGAGAAGAGGAGAGGGGAAGAAGAGGGGGAAGAGAGGGCATAAGTGTAGATGAGAGAGGCAGAAGAGGAGAGGGGGAGAATAGGAGAAGAGAGGGGGAGAAGAGGGGAAGAGAGTGGGAGAAGAGGGGAAGAGAGGGGTAGAATGGGGAGTGGAAGAAGAGGAGAGTGGGAGAAGAGGAATGGGAGAGAAGTGGAGAGGGGGAGAAGAGAAGAGGAGGAGAAGAGAGGGAGAGAAGGGGAGAAGAGAGGTGGAGAAGAAGAGAAGAGAGGGGGGAGAAGGGAGGAAAACGAGGAGAGGGGGAGAAGAGGAGAGGGGGGAAGAAGAGGAGAGGATAGGGGGAGAAGTGGAGAAGAAAGGGGGAGAAGAGGAGAGGGGGGAGGAGAGAGGAGGAAAGGGGAGGAGAGGGGAAGACGAGGAGAGGAGAAGATTGGGGAGAAGAGGAGATGTGAGGGGAGAATATAATGAGAGGGGGAGGAGAGGAGAATAGAGGGTCAGAAAGAAGAGAAGAGTAGAGGTGGGAGAAGAGGAGAAGGGAGGGGAGAGGAGGAGAAGGGGTAGAAGAGGAGAGGGGGGAGAAGAGAAGGAGAGGGGGAGAAGAGGAGAAGGGAGGGGAGAGGAGGAGAAGGGGTAGAAGAGGAGAGGGGGGAGAAGAGAAGGAGAGGGGGAGAAGAGGAGAAGAAAGGGGAGGAGAGGAGAAGGTAGAGGAGAGGAGGAAGAAGAAGAGAGGGGAGAAGAGGAGAGGGGGGAGAATAGAGGTTAGAGAAGAGGAGAGGAGAGGGGTAGAAGAGGAAAAGAGGGGTGTAGTGGCTTCCTTTCCTCTTTACCATAGCCACTGCCCAAGCCTGAAGCGGGGTTGTTTGGTACGCATACAGTCCACACTCAAGGTTTCCAAAAAGCCAACATTCAATGTGATCCAGGGATATGGTGCAACAAAAAGGTTTATTCTTCTTATATCTAACAGGAAAATGATTATCCAATGAACTTAAAACATAGATTACTTGATATGGAAAATACACAATATGACCTGTCTGTATGGTCAAAAAACTATACCGCTCCTCCCCCCGAAGGCCCAACTACCTGCCTTTATCCTAACACACTTACTGCAGTATAATGAATGGGCAAGAGGGGGGGACAAAAACTAAGTTACACTAATAACAAATGAATACATCTCAATCAGGTAAATATAAATAATAAAGGTACGTACCTAATATTTCATCATGTACATTCATATTTACAGAAATATACATGGAGCTCTGAATGTTCTGTCTTTTATACAAATATGTCCAAATCGGCTCTAACAGGGGGACAAGAGGAAAGGGGGAGAAGAGGAGAAGGGCAGAAGAGGAGAGGGGAGGGGCAGAATAGGAGAAGAGAGGGGAAGAGGGGGAGGGAAGGGGTGAAGAAGAGAGAAGACAGTGAGAAGAGGAGAGAGGGAGAAGAGAAGAGGAGAGGGGATAAGAGGACATTGGGGAGGGGGAGAAGAGAAGAGGAGAGGGGCAGAAGTGAAGAGGAGAGGGGGAGAAGGGGAGAAGAGACTGGGAAAAGAGGAGAGGGGGAGAAGGGGGCAGGGAAGAAGAGGAGAGTGGGAGAAGAGTACATGGGGAAGAAGAGAGGAGAGGAGAGGGGGAGAAGAGGGGGAGAAGAGGAGAGGAGAGGGGGAGAAGAGTACATGGGGAAGAAGAGAGGAGAGGAGAGGGGGAGAAGAGGGGGAGAAGAGGAGAGGAGAGGGGGAGAAGAGGGGGAGAAGAGGCGATGAGAGGGGGGAGAAGGGAGGAAAAAGAGTAGAGGGGGAGAAGAGGAGAGGAGAGGGGGAGAAGAGAAGAAGAAAGGGGGAGGAGAGGAGAAGGGGGAGAAGAGAAGAGGAGAGGGGGAGAAGAGGAGAGGAGAGGGGGAGAAGAGAAGAAGAAGGGGGGAGGAGAGGAGAAGGGGGAGAAGAGAAGAGGAAAGGAGGGAGAATATAATGAGAGGGGGAGAATAGAGGGTCAGAAGAGGAGAAGAGAGTGGAGAAGAGAATAGAGGGAGAGGAGGAGAAGGGGTAGAAGAGGAGAGGAGAGGGGGAGAAGAGAAGGAGAGGGGAAGAAGAGAAGGAGAGGGGGAGAAGAGAAGGGGAGAGGGGGAGAAGAGGAGAAGAAAGGGGGAGGAGAGGAGTGGGTAGAGGAGAGGAGGAAGGGGAGGAAAGGGGAGAGGAGAGGGGGAGGAGAGGAGAAGAGAGGGGGGAGAAGAGGAGATTAGAGTGTCAAAAGAGGAGAAGAGAGGGGCAGAAGAGGGGAAGGGGAGAAGAGGAGAAGAAAGGGGAGATGAGGAGAAGAGAGGGGGAGAAGAGAGGGGGAGAAGAGGAGAGGAGAGGAGAGGGTGAGAAGATTAAAGGGAGAGAAGAGGAGAGGAGAGGGGGACAAGAGGAAAGGGGTAGAAGATGAGAGGGGCAGAATAGGAGAAGAGAGGGGAAGAGGGGGAGGGAAGGGGTGAAGAAGAGGGAAGACGGTGAGAAGAGATGAGAGGGAGAAGAGAAGAGGAGAGGGGATAAGAGGAGATTGGGGAGGGGGAGAAGAGGGGAGGGGGAGAAGAGGAGAGGGGCAGAAGAGAAGAGGAGAGGGGGGAGGACAGGAGAGGGTTGAGGGAGAGGAGAGGAGGGTGGAGAAGAGAGGGGCAGAAAAGGAGAAGAGAGGGGGAGAAGAGGAGAGGGGAGGTGAGGGAAAAAGAGGAGGAGAGGGGGAGAAGTTGGGAGAAGGGGGGTGAAGAGGGGAAGAGACGGGGAGAAGAGAGGGGGAGAAGAGGAGAAGAAAGGGGGAGGAGAGAATTGGTGGGAGAAGGGCGGATGAGAGGGGGAGAGGAGAGGAAGAAGAGGAGAGAAATTAGGAGGATAGGTGAGAGGTGGAGAAGAGGGCGGGAGGAGAAGAGAGGGAGGAGAAGAGAAGGGGAGAGAGGAGTAGAGGGGGAGAAGATAATTGGGGGAGAAGAGGAGAGGGGAGGAGGAGAAGAGAGGGGGAGAAGATGAGAGGGGAGGGGGAGAAGAGGAAAGGAAAGGAAGAGGAGAAGAGAGGGGGAGAAGAGGAGAAGAAAGGGGGAGGAGAGGAAAGGGGGAGGAGAGAGAGGGGAGGAGAGGAGAGGGGTATTAAGGGGGAGAAAATGAGAAGAGCAGGAGAGAAGAGGAGAGGAGAGGGGAAGGGGATAAGAGGATAGGTGCGAGAAGAGAAGAGGGGGACAAGAGGAGAGGAAAGGGGGAGGAGAGGAGAGGGGGAGGAGAATAGAGGGGAGGAAAGGGGAGGAGAGGAAATGAGAGGTAAGGGAGAGAAAGGGAGAGGGAGAAAATAGGAGAAGTGAAGGGGAGAAGAGGAGAAGAGAGGGGGAGAAAAGAATAGTAGAGGGGGAGAATAGGAGAAGAGGGGAAAAGAGGAGAGGGGGGAGGTGAGGGGAAGAATAGGAGAGGAGAGGGGGAGAAGAGGGGGAGAAGAGGAGAGGAGAGGGGGAGAAGAGGGGGAGAAGGGGAAGAAGGGGGGCGAGAGGGAGAAGAGAGGGGTGGAGGAAAGGAAAGGAGAGGAGAGGGGTGAGGGGGAGAATAGAGGGGAGAAGATGAGAGGGGGAGAAGAGGGGAAGAGAGGGGAAGAGAGGGGGAGAACGGGGAGGAGTGGAGAGGGGGAGAAGAGAGGGGGAGAGTGGGAGAAGAGAGGGGGAGAGGGGGAGAGGGGGAGAGGAGAAGAGAGGGGGAGATGGGGGAGGAGTGGAGAGGGGAGAGAATAGGAGAGGGGAGAAGAGGAGGGGGGAGAATAGGAGAAGAGGAGAGGGAAGAAGAAAGGGGGATAAGAGGGGGAGAAGAGGAGAAGAGGAGGAGAGGTGTAGAAGTGGGAGAAGAGAGTGAGAAGAGGAGAAGAGATGGGGAGAATAGGAGAAGAGAGAGGGAGAAGAGGAGAGAGGAGAGGTGGGAGAAGGCAATTGGAGAGGTGGAGAAGTGGGGAGGGGAATGGGAGAAGAGGAGAGGAAGAGAATAGAAAAGGGGGAGAAGAGGAGAAGAGAGGGGCAGAAGAGGAGAGGAGAGGCAGAAGAGGAGAAGAGAAGGTGGGCGAAGAGAAGGGGAGAAGAGAAGAGGGGGGAGAAGAGGAGAGGAGAGGGGGGAGAAGGGGGGAGATGATTAGAAGAGAGGGGGAGAAGATGAGGAGAGGGGAGAAGAGGAGAGTGAAGAAGGGGAGAGGGGAGAGGAGAGGGGGAGGAGAGGGGGGATGAGAGGAGAGGGGGAGAGGAATTGGAGAAGAGAGGAGAAAAGGAGAGAAAAGGAGATGGGAGAGGAGAGGAGAGGGAATAGAGAATGAGAGGAGAGAGGGAGAAGATGAGAAGAGAGGTGGAGGAGAATAGAGTGGGGAAGAGGAGAGGAGATGGGGAGAAGAGGAGAGGAGATGGGGAGAAGAGGAGAGGAGATGGGGAGAAGAGGAGAGGAGATGGGGAGAAGAGGAGAGGGAGGGAAGATGAGAGGGAGGGAAGAATGTAGGAGGGAGAAGCTGACATAGGGGAGAGGAGAGGGGGAGGAGAGTAGAAGGGGGAGAGGAGAGGAGTGGGGGAGGAGCGGAGATGGGGAGGAGAGGAGAGGAGAGGAGAGGAGAGGAGAGGGGGAAAGGAGAGGGTGGAGTAGTTTAGAGGAGAGAGAAGTTATTATATATGTGGGCCCTTATTATTATCAATTATATTATTAGTATTATTATCACCTAGTGGCCATAAGGAGAAGAGGAGAGGGGGGAGTAAAGGGGGAGGAGAGGGGGGAGGGGGATTATCACCTAGTGGTCATAAGGAGAAGAGGAGAGGGGGAGTAAAGGGAGAGGAGAGGGGGGAGGGGGACAATTGGTGCAATGCTTCTTTCTAGTCTACAGTCCTGCGTCTGTGACACCAGATTACCACCTAGTGGTCATAAGAGGAACTGTCCTGTCAGTGTGTTTTTACTGCTGGCTCAAAACAACACATGACCTGCATACATGATCTGATTCATGTGTGAGTACTATAAGCATATGAATATAGTATATTATAGTATATTTATTATATATGTGAGTCTGACAAGTAAACACTCTTAATGTTTGCTGTTTTATCAGTCAGAAGAACATTGGGACCTATGTAACCAAACACATGTGAAACTTCATGATAAACCTGTCTTCCCCATCACATCATGAAAGGTCATGTTGATGTTCATTTAACCTCTGTCTCTCTCTTCCTCTGACTCCTCCCTTTCTCCTTTGTTTCTCTCTATCTCTCTGTCTCTTTCTCTCTCTTTCTCCTCTGTCTCTCTCTTTCTCCTCAGATCTCCAGGCTCAAAGCGTCAGTCCACCAGGTAGGTAGAGTATAAATCTACAGTGATTATAGCAGTTCAATATTAGTCAACTTTATTATCCCACATGGAGAAAGTCATGTGTCCATACAAACCATTCTAAACCCCAATAACAAGTAGTGTTTTATGGAACTACTAATACTTGTCAACCACAAAGCACTACTGCTGTTAGAATAACAGAATCACTGTCATCATCTGTCCTCACCACTGTGTTTTCCTCTCTGCTGTTTACAGCTGAAGACTCAGTCAGACTGGTGAATGGGACCACTTCCTGTTCTGGGACAGTGGAAGTCTTCTCCAGAGGAGAGTGGTTGGGTCTATGTTCTGGGGGGTGGAGAATGATGAGAGAGGTTAAGGTTGTGTGTAGAGAGCTGGACTGTGGGAATCCTGTATCTGAATCTAGAGGACCTCTGATTGAAGATGGAAGAAGAGGAGTCAGTCTTGGTGGTTGTAGGGGACATGAGTCTTCTATTAGACAGTGTGGCATCAGAGGAGGACCTGGTTACTGTGATGGTAGATATTATCATCATGTGACCTGTTCAGGTAAGAGACTGGTCATATTGAGAGATTTATTTATACATTATACAATATTACCATGTATCATGTTTTATGTGTTTTTATTTCATTTAAATAGAGGGAGAGATGTCAGATGTATTTAAACATTATATTTGTGTTTGTCATATTGGTTTATGGGAGATGTTCATGGGCAGATCATTGTAGTTCAGATGGTACTGAAGTGAAGCTGCCTGATGGATGTCCAGCTGTTTATTTTCTATAAAGTGAAGTGAACTTATTCCTGTCTCCTGCCTGCCTGCATTATTCCCAACCCTATCCTGAGTGACTAAGAACCCATTTCTACCTCTTACAGTATCAAACATAGCAAACTACAATCTTTTATCCAACATATTTGTGTTTAGTCCTTGACAGTGTCATCAACAAAACTGATTGAATGTTCAACCAAGTCTTCTTCTCCAGAGTCTGTGCGGCTTGTGGATGGAGCTGGTCTCTGCTCTGGGAGAGTGGAGGTGAAGTCCAATCAGTCCTGGGCCTCAGTGTGTGAAGCTGACTTTGACCGGCAGGATGCAGAGGTAGTCTGTGGGGAGCTTGGCTGTGGGGCTCCTGCAGCTCTACAGGGGGGGCTCTATGGAGAAGGTGAGGGTCAGACCTGGGATAAAGAGTTCCAGTGTAAAGGCAAAGAGTCCCTTCTCCTGGACTGTGACACCTCAGACAGAGAAAACAACACCTGTCTACCTGGTAATGCTGTTGGACTCACCTGCTCAGGTAAGAAACAGTTTGTCTCTCAATCAACATTGTTTCTCACCTGGAGTGAGGAATATGAGAGACAATATAGGTGTGTTTTAGTGAGAAAATAGTAAGATTACTGTCTCTCTCTTCCTCTGACTCCTCTCTTTCTCCTTTGTTTCTCTCTATCTCTCTGTCTCTTTCTCTCTCTTTCTCCTCTGTCTCTCTCTTTCTCCTCAGATCTCCAGGCTCAAAGCGACAGTCCACCAGGTAGGTAGAGTATAAATCTACAGTGATTATAGCAGTTCAATATTAGTCAACTTTATTATCCCACATGGAGAAATTCATGTGTCCATACAAACCATTCTAAACCCCAATAACAAGTAGTGTTTTATGGAACTACTAATACTTGTCAACCACAAAGCACTACTGCTGTTAGAATAACAGAATCACTGTCATCATCTGTCCTCACCACTGTGGTTTCCTCTCTGCTGTTTACAGCTGAACTCTCAGTCAGACTGGTGGATGGGACCACTTCCTGTTCTGGGACAGTGGAAGTCTTCTACAGAGGAGAGTGGTTGGGTGTCTGTCCTGGGGGGTGGAACATGATGAGAGTGGCTAAGGTTGTGTGTAGACAGCTGGACTGTGGGAATGTTGTAGCTGAATCTAGAGGACTTCTGATGGAAGAGGGAAGACGAGGATTCAGACTATTTACTATGTGTAGTGGAAATGAGTCTTCTATTAGACGGTGTAACATCATAGGAAGAGGACCTGGTTCCTGTATTGGTAGATATGATGATCATGTGACCTGTTCAGGTAAGAGACTGGTCATATTGAGAGATTTATTTATACATTATACAATATTACCATGTATCATGTTTTATGTGTTTTTATTTCATTTAAATAGAGGGAGAGATGTCAGATGTATTTAAACATTATATTTGTGTTTGTCATATTGGTTTATGGGAGATGTTCATGGGCAGATCATTGTAGTTCAGATGGTACTGAAGTGAAGCTGCCTGATGGATGTCCAGCTGTTTATTTTCTATAAAGTGAAGTGAACTTATTCCTGTCTCCTGCCTGCATTATTCCCAACCCTATCCTGAGTGACTAAGAACCCATTTCTACCTCTTACAGTATCAAACATAGCAAACTACAATCTTTTATCCAACATATTTGTGTTTAGTCCTTGACAGTGTCATCAACAAAACTGATTGAATGTTCAACCAAGTCTTTTTCTCCAGAGTCTGTGCGGCTTGTGGATGGAGCTGGTCTCTGCTCTGGGAGAGTGGAGGTGAAGTCCGATCAGTCCTGGGCCTCAGTGTGTGAAGCTGACTTTGACCGGCAGGATGCAGAGGTAGTCTGTGGGGAGCTTGGCTGTGGGGCTCCTGCAGCTCTACAGGGGGGGCTCTATGGAGAAGGTGAGGGTCAGACCTGGGATAAAGAGTTCCAGTGTAAAAGCAATGAGTCCCTTCTCCTGGACTGTGACACCTCAGACAGAGAAAACAACACCTGTCTACCTGGTAATGCTGTTGGACTCACCTGCTCAGGTAAGAAACAGTTTGTCTCTCAATCAACATTGTTTCTCACCTGGAGTGAAGAATATGAGAGACAATATAGGTGTGTTTTAGTGAGAAAATAGTTAGATTACTGTCTCTCTCTTTTCTTTTCTCAGAGCCTGATGATGTGAGGCTGGTGGGAGGAGGCAGTCGCTGTGCTGGTGGAGTGGAGCGGTACGACCAGGGAGAGTGGAGGACTGTGCGAGCTGTAGACCTGGACCAGGAGGATGTAGCTGCAGTAGTGTGTAGACAGCTGGGTTGTGGCTCCACTGTTTCAGTTCTACCTGGAAACACCACTAGAGGGAGTTTAGTTTCCTGTTCTGGATCTGAATATGAGTGTTCTGGGTCTGAGCCTTCACTGAGGGAGTGTAGGAGAGTGTTTACTCATCTCTGTTCTGGACTCACAGTGATCTGCTCAGGTAATAACAAGATATTATAATTATATTCAACTGATTTCCTTCATTCATACAACTTCCTCTGCACCTCTCATGATGACTGTTTAGCTTGTCAGTCTGCTTTACTAAATAGATCACTCAGTCAAGTAGGAATCAAATACAACTTAAATATCCCAGAATGCTTTTGTATGTGACTGTTATCTCAGTGAACGTCTCTACTCACTACCACTGTCACATGTCATGTTATTGTCATATCTAAATGAGGAAAGTAGTTGAGGAGCTACGTTTTCTTTTTCTCTCCTCTTGTTCCAGATGTCCTGCTGAAGCCTGATATCAACATATGTTGTCTCAGTGACTGTAGGCCCACTACTCATGTTGCCCTGTGAGGGAGGGTGGCTAGCACTGTTACATGCTGATGTTATTGTCATATCTATAGGAAACTAGTTGAAGAGGTTTTTCTTGTTCTCTTTTATTGTTACAGATCTCCTGGTCCAGCCTGATATCTCCCTGACTGACTCAATGGGAGGGGTCTCCAGGGGCCACCAGTGGCCCGAGGTGTTCAGGGGCTACAGCTTCACCATCACCAGCTCCACTCAGCCACAGTACCCAGGAGGCTCCTTCCTCCTCACGTTCACCGGCTCCAACAGAACCCATACCCAGCCAGCTGTCAATCACTCTGCTGCCTTCCTCTTCCCTGCTGCAGATGACTCCCACCAAGGGAACTACAGCTGTGTTTATGAGAATGATGTTTTCTTTCATGACTTCTCCTCTGAGAGTGAGCTCCTCTCCCTCACCATCACAGGTAACTGAACATGAACCAGACTTATAACTTTGTCACTGACATATTTCCCACAGATCTATGTGATGATGATCAGTCCCCTCATCAAAGGTGTTTCTGTTTGCAGCCTCTCCTCTGCCAGCCTTCATCATCATCATTGTTGTAGTGGTGCTGATCCTACTGACAGCCATCACCACCTTCTACCTGTACTACAAGGTAAAGACATTTACTCAGACGTTACAAGTCATTTAAACTAGAGGGAGAGGGTGAGAGGAGAGGGAGGGAGAGAGAATGGAGATACTAGAGAGTAAATGTCTGACTGTTGGTGCTGTGTCTCCCTAGCCCACCAGGAGGCAGAAGAGAGTGAACAGGGTGAGCAGCATGGATCTTTATGTCAATGCCATGGAGATGGTCTCTCTGAGCTCCAGAGCTGAAGCTGGACCGGGAGAGGAGAGAGCAGCCCAGGGGACGGAGTAGGAGTAGAATGAAGCTGACCCTACATGCTCATCTTAGGTCAGTTTTGTGTTTTAAATGGATGGTCAGCAGTGGACTGGTGTTTAAAATGTGGTGACAAACCTGAAGTGGTTCTAATTTTAATAACAAGTTCAGAATTAGTTTCTCTTTCTAGAACCTTGGAAGAAATCTAAAAGGAGTGATTGCAACCACCATTATCAAATCAAATCAAATCAAATTTATTTTTATAGCCCTTCGTACATCAGCTGATATCTCAAAGTGCTGTACAGAAACCCAGCCTAAAACCCCAAACATCAAGCAATGCATGTGAAAGAAGCATGGTGGCTAGGAAAAACTCCCTAAGAAAAACTCCTTAGAAAGGCCAAAAACCTAGGAAGAAACCTAGAGAGGAACCAGGCTATGAGGGGTGGCCAGTCCTCTTCTGGCTGTGCAGGGTGGATATTATAACAGAACATGGTCAAGATGTTAAAATGTTCATAAATGACCAGCATGGTCAAATAATAATAATCATAGTAGTTGTCGAGGGTGCAACAAGCACGTCCGTTGAACAGGTCAGGGTTCCATAGCCGCAGGCAGAACAGTTGAAACTGGAGCAGCAGCACGGCCAGGTGGACTGGGGACAGCAAGGAGTCATCATGCCAGGTAGTCCTGAGGCATGGTCCTAGGGCTCAGGTCCTCCGAGAGAAAGACAGAAAGAGAGAAAGAGAGAATTAGAGAGAGCATATTTAAATTCACACATGACACCGGATAAGACAAGAGAAATACTCCAGATGTAACAGACTGACCCTAGCCCCCCGACACATAAACTACTGCAGCATAAATACTGGAGGCTGAGACAGGAGAGATCAGAAGACACTGTGGCCCCATCCGATGATACCCCCGGACAGGGCCAAACAGGCAGGATATAACCCCACCCACTTTGCCAAAGCACAGCCCCCACACCACTAGAGGGATGTCTCCAACCACCAACTTACCGTCCTAAGACAAGGCCGAGTATAGCCCACAAATGATTCCTTTTAGTTTGGTTTTTACCACCAGAGAAACATGGGGTTCTGGGTAACATGGGGTTCTGGGTAACATGGGGTTCTGGGTAATATGGTGTTTTTGGGTAACATGGGGTTTTGTCCTTTTTAGAGAATAGCTCAATTGCATCTGTTTTGTGTTCCAGGATGTATTAAAAACAGTACTTTTTGCTTTTGTCTTAATGTCTTTATCTTATTTAGTGTCTCTTAGATTCTTTATCTTATTTAGTGTCTCTTAGATTCTTTATCTTATTTAGTGTCTCTTAGATTCTTTATCTTATTTAGTGTCTCTTAGATTCTTTATCTTATTTAGTGTCTCTTAGATTCTTTATCTTATTTAGTGTCTCTTAGATTCTTTATCTTATTTAGTGTCTCTTAGATTCTTATCTTATTTAGTGTGTCTTAGATTCTTTATCTTGAAGTGTTTATGTTATTAGTCCATGTATTATTATAGTCATCTGGTCATTCTTTGTAAAAGAATTTAAAGTAAAAGGGTCATCTTTTCCTCAAGTCGTTTTGGTTTGTTGTTGTTTACCTCTCATGATGTTATTAATTATAAATGTCATGATATTGATTATGATGTAGATTATTGTTATGATGTTGTTAGTAGTATATAGATAATGATGTTATTGATTATAAATGTTATGATATTGATTATTGATTATGAAGTAGATTATTGTTATGATGTTGCTCTCTAAACTGTCATGTAATCAACTGAATGCTTTTAATAAAATGACAGGCTGTCAGTCTTGTGTGATTCTCCTCTTGGACAGACTACAACATACAGTATGAATTAACTGAGATCAGTCTTGTGTGATTCTCCTCTTGGACAGACTACAACATACAGTAAGAATTTCATGCTGAAACCCTCATAGCCAAGTGTGTGTGTGTATCTGTGTGTTCAGAACTCTAGTGGTATTAAAACATGATCTGACTAGGTAGTGTCCACTCCAGTACATGTGTAGTGTAGGATGTGTGTCTGTGTACTCCAGTACATGTGTAGTGTAGGATGTGTGTCTGTGTACTCCAGTACATGTGTAGTGTAGGATGTGTGTCTGTGTACTCCAGTACATGTGTAGTGTAGGATGTGTGTCTGTGTACTCCAGTACATGTGTAGTGTAGGATGTGTGTTGATGCCTAAAGAGACTCTGTGTTTAACACACTTCAACCAGACGACTGTAGAAGCTTCTGTTTTATTGAAGAACAACCGTTGTCTCCATTGAACACAATGTTGTGGTCAAGGTAGTTGTTTTATGACTGACTGAAAGAGGGAGACTTTCAGAGTATTTCTTGACTGGTCAAATGTTGGTTGGCTGAATGTTGGGTCTAGTTGGTTGGTCATTGGCTTGATGGCTGAATGTCAGGTTTGTTGAACATAGATCCTTGTTGATATCATGTTAGTTCTCATTAGGTTGTATTTTGGTGGTTTTTGGTTAGACTGGTTCCTAGGAGGAGGAAGAGGAGGCTGAGCTGTGACAGTCTGACATCAGTCTCCTGTTACCTGCTGAGAGAGAGAGAAGAGAGAGAGAGAGAGAGAGAGAGAGAGAGAGGAGAGAGAGAGAGAGAGAGAGAGAGAGAGAGAGAGAGAGAGAGAGAGAGAGAGAGAGAGAGAGAGAGAGAGAGAGAGAGAGAGAGAGAGAGAGAGAGAGAGAGAGAGAGAGAGAGAGAGAGAGAGATGCATGAGATATTTGCTGTACATAGCATCTTAACCTCTCTAGGGCAGGCGGGACAAATTCGTCCCACCTACGTAACAGCCAGTTGAATCCTGTGGCGCGATTTTCAAATACCTTAAAAATCCTATTACTTCAATTTCTCAAACATATGACTATTTTACAGCTATTTAAAGACAAGACTCTCGTTAATCTAACCACACTGTCCGATTTCAAAAAGGCTTTACAACGAAAGCAAAACATTAGATTATGTCAGCAGAGTACCCAGCCAGAAATAATCAGACACCCATTTTTCAAGCTAGCATATAATGTCACAAAAACCCAGAAGACAGCTAAATGCAGCACAACCTTTGATGATCTTCATCAGATGACAATCCTAGGACATTATGTTATACAATACATTCATGTTTTGTTCAATCAAGTTCATATTTATATCAAAAAACAGCTTTTTACATTAGCATGTGACGTTCAGAACTAGCATAATGGTAAATCAGGGTCGCGTGCATGGCGCAATTCTTGACAAAAAAAATCTAAATATTCCATTACCGTACTTCGAAGCATGTCAACCGCTGTGTAAATTCAATTTTTATGCAATTTATCTCGTAAAAAAGCTATAATATTCCGACCGGGAATCTCCTTTTCGGTAAACAGAGGAAAAAACACAAAGACGGGGGCGGCCAGTGCACGCGCCTAAGCCCACAGTCCCTTGATCGGCCACTTGACAAAGGCAATAATGTGTTTCAGCCTGGGGCTGGAATGACGACATTCAGGTTATTCCCGGGCTCTGAGAGCCTATTGGAGCCGTGGGAAGTGTCACGTTACCGCAGAGATCCTTTGTAATGGAATGAGATGTCAAAGAAAGACAATAAATGGTCAGACAGGCCACTTCCTGTAAAGGAATCTCTCAGGTTTTGACCTGCCATTTGAGTTCTGTTATACTCACAGACACCATTCAAACAGTTTTAGAAACTTTGGAGTGTTTTCTATCCAAGCCAATAATTATATGCATATTCTAGTTACTGGGCAGGAGTAGTAACCAGATTAAATCGTGTACGTTTTTTATCCAGCCGTGTCAATACTACCCCGTAGCCCTAACAGGTTAAGACACACACTATTCCCTATTTAGTGTACTACTTTTGACCAAGTCTCTGGCCAAAGTAGTGTACAATGTAGGGAATAGGCTGCCATTTGGGACGCACACCAGCTAAAGTACATCACCAAGCAGTATCTACCTCTGGTAGCAAACATCTTCATGTAACAGTTAGTGTAGTAGGGTTTCTCATCACAACAGTTACAATACATCACCAAGCAGCATCTACCTCTGGTACCAAACATCTTCATGTAACAGTTAGTGTAGTAGGGTTTCTCATCACAACAGTTACAGTACATCACCAAGCAGTATCTACCTCTGATACCAAACATCTTCATGTAACAGTTAGTGCAGTAGGGTTTCTCATCATGCTGAAACACAAGGCACAGAAAACATCTTAGTTCATGAGATACATAGATACACACATACATGTGGACGGATGGACGGACAGACAGACAGACAGACAGACAGACAGACCATCTGCACCCCGCCTCCCTCACTCCCTCCCCACACTACCCCTCCATGTCTTCGTACCTCAGCATGTTGTCCTGGGGTCAGCTGTCTCTGACACTGTTGACACTATCTTTCCCTCCACTTCTCCATCTCTCCCCCCTCACTCCCCCTTCCCTTCCCTCTCTCCCCTCCCCTTCTCTCTCTGACTCACTCTCTCTCCCCCTTCCCTCTCTCCCCTCTCCCTCCTACGTATCCCCCCTCCGCTATACTCCTCTCCCTCTCAAACCCCGTTCCTCTCTCCCCCTTCTCCTCTTCCCTCCCTCCCTCTCTCTCCATACCTCAGCATGTTGTCCCGGGGTCCCCCTTCTCTCCCTCCTACGTCTCCCCCCTCCGCTATACTCCTCTCCCTCTCAAACCCCGTTCTTCTCTCCCCCTTCTCTCCCTCCTCCTCTTCCCTCCATCCCTCTCTCTCCATACCTCAGCATGTTGTCCTGGGGTCCCCCTTCTCTCCCTCCTCCTCTTCCCTCCCTCCCTCTCTCTCCATACCTCAGCATGTTGTCCTGGGGTCCCCCTTCTCTCCCTCCTCCTCTTCCCTCCCTCCCTCTCTCTCCATACCTCAGCATGTTGTCCCGGGGTCAAATGTCTCTGACACTGTTGACACTTCAGACACAGAGGGTGGTAGTCCCGCCCCAATGACTTCTTCTTCTCACCTGGACCAATGGGGAGAGAGGATAGCAAGGGTTAGAGGTCAAATGTCTGTCATGGACCAATCTGGTTAGAGGATACCAGGGGTTAGAGGTCAAATATCTGGCATGGACCTTTGGGGTTGGAGGATACCAGGGGTCATGTTGATAATGTAGGTCTATCTGTTTTACTGATATGGACATTTTACATTTCTGTCATCAAAGTAACTAAAGCTAGTAGACTAATCTGGTCACAGCTGTCTGAATCGGGTCATCGTGTCAGAACATGCGCTGGCGCTGACATGTTTGTAGAGGTGTTGACTAACAGACAGTATCCTGGTCTAAACTGTGAGCTGAGACTTTATTTATTGATTTAGAACAGGATAGGCTATATATATATTGTACATTCACAAATAATATCACCCGATGCTGAGTTTCCCGGACCCCGACACACAGTGACGTCGGCCCCGGTATAGTGACACCGGGAGAATCCGGGAAAGGCTGGCAGACGTGACCCGGTAATCCAAGATGCTGCGACCATCAACAGAGATCAACAGAAACAGTTCTAGTGGTGGAGGTGTGTCTGAGTCAGCTGTCCATCATAGAGACATATGGTGGTGGGGGGGGTTCTGAGTCAGCTGTCCATCATAGAGACATATGGTGGTGGGGGGGGGTTCTGAGTCAGCTGTCCATCATAGAGACATATGGTGTTGGGGGGGGGGGGGGGGTTCTGAGTCAGCTGTCCATCATAGAGACATATGGTGGTGGGGGGGGGGTTCTGAGTCAGGTGTCCATCATAGAGACATATGGTGTTGGGGGGGGGGGGGGGTTCTGAGTCAGCTGTCCATCATAGAGACATATGGTGTTGGGGGGGGTTCTGAGTCAGGTGTCCATCATAGAGACATATGGTGGTGGGGGGGGGTTCTGAGTCAGGTGTCCATCATAGAGACATATGGTGGTGGGGGGGGGGTTCTGAGTCAGCTGTCCATCATAGAGACATATGGTGGTGGGGGGGGGGGGGGGGGTTCTGAGTCAGCTGTCCATCATAGAGACATATGGTGGTGGGGGGGGGTTCTGAGTCAGCTGTCCATCATAGAGACATATGGTGTTGGGGGGGGGGGGGGGGTTCTGAGCCAGCTGTCCATCATAGAGACATATGGTGGTGGGGGGGGTTCTGAGTCAGGTGTCCATCATAGAGACATATGGTGGTGGTGGGGGGTTCTGAGTCAGGTGTCCATCATAGAGACATATGGTGGTGGGGGGGGGGGGGGGGTTCTGAGTCAGCTGTCCATCATAGAGACATATGGTGGTGGGGGGGGTTCTGAGTCAGCTGTCCATCATAGAGACATATGGTGTTGGGGGGGGGTGGGGGGGTTCTGAGCCAGCTGTCCATCATAGAGACATATGGTGGTGGGGGGGTTCTGAGTCAGCTGTCCATCATAGAGACATATGGTGGCGGGGGGGGGTTCTGAGTCAGCTGTCCATCATAGAGACATATGGTGGTGGGGGGGGGGGGTTCTGAGTCAGCTGTCCATCATAGAGACATATGGTGGTGGGGGGGGTTCTGAGTCAGCTGTCCATCATAGAGACATATGGTGGTGGGGGGGGTTCTGAGTCAGCTGTCCATCATAGAGACATATGGTGTTGGGGGGGGGGGGGGGTTCTGAGTCAGCTGTCCATCATAGAGACATATGGTGGTGGGGGGGGTTCTGAGTCAGCTGTCCATCATAGAGACATATGGTGGTGGGGGGGGGTTCTGAGTCAGGTGTCCATCATAGAGACATATGGTGGTGGGGGGGGGGGTTCTGAGTCAGCTGTCCATCATAGAGACATATGGTGGTGGGGCGGGTTCTGAGTCAGCTGTCCATCATAGAGACATATGGTGAGTCGCGGGGGGGGGGGGGGGTTCTGAGTCAGCTGTCCATCATAGAGACATATGGTGTTGGGGGGGGGGGGGGGGGTTCTGAGTCAGCTGTCCATCATAGAGACATATGGTGGTGGGGGGGGTTCTGAGTCAGCTGTCCATCATAGAGACATATGGTGATGGGGGGGGGGGGGGTTCTGAGTCAGCTGTCCATCATAGAGACATATGGTGGTGGGGGGGGCTGTTTCTGAGTCTGGTAGTGTCCATCATGGACATAGGTGTCTGAGACAGCAGTCCACATGACACATATGTAGCACTGCATATGACTGGAGACTTGATTGCTTGAATAGACTCAATTTTTGTTCGCTGATGTTCGCCGGATTACAGTAAACATAATGAATCTATTGACAACAATGTCTGATCGTTGATTGAAATGTACAGTTTTATTACAAATGATTTGCATGGTATGTTGGAATAAAATCCTCCTCCCACTGATCACTGTTCTGATTAGGAAGAAAGGAGGGGGGAAACTTCAAGTTGTATAGGGTAGGCTAGTATTGATTAGGAAGAAAGGAGGGGGGAAACTTCAAGTTGTACAGGGTAGACTAGTATTGATTAGGAAGAAAGGAGGGGGGAAACTTCAAGTTGTATAGGGTAGACTAGTATTGATTAGGAAGAAAGGAGGGGGGAAACTTCAAGTTGTACAGGGTAGACTAGTATTGATTAGGAAGAAAGGAGGGGGGAAACTTCAAGTTGTACAGGGTAGACTAGTATTGATTAGGAAGAAAGGAGGGGGGAAACTTCAAGTTGTATAGGGTAGACTAGTATTGATTAGGAAGAAAGGAGGGGGGAAACTTCAAGTTGTATAGGGTAGGCTAGTATTGATTAGGAAGAAAGGAGGGGGGAAACTTCAAGTTGTATAGGGTAGACTAGTATTGATTAGGAAGAAAGGAGGGGGGAAACTTCAAGTTGTATAGGGTAGACTAGTATTGATTAGGAAGAAAGGAGGGGGGAAACTTCAAGTTGTATAGGGTAGGCTAGTATTGATTAGGAAGAAAGGAGGGGGGAAACTTCAAGTTGTATAGGGTAGGCTAGTATTGATTAGGAAGAAAGGAGGGGGGAAACTTCAAGTTGTATAGGGTAGGCTAGTATTGATTAGGAAGAAAGGAGGGGGGAAACCTCAAGTTGTACAGGGTAGACTAGTATTGATTAGGAAGAAAGGAGGGGGGAAACTTCAAGTTGTATAGGGTAGGCTAGTATTGATTAGGAAGAAAGGAGGGGGGAAACTTCAAGTTGTATAGGGTAGACTAGTATTGATTAGGAAGAAAGGAGGGGGGAAACTTCAAGTTGTACAGGGTAGGCTAGTATTGATTAGGAAGAAAGGAGGGGGGAAACTTCAAGTTGTATAGGGTAGGCTAGTATTGATTAGGAAGAAAGGAGGGGGGAAACTTCAAGTTGTATAGGGTAGGCTAGTATTGATTAGGAAGAAAGGAGGGGGGAAACTTCAAGTTGTATAGGGTAGGCTAGTATTGATTAGGAAGAAAGGAGGGGGGAAACTTCAAGTTGTATAGGGTAGGCTAGTATTGATTAGGAAGAAAGGAGGGGGGAAACCTCAAGTTGTACAGGGTAGACTAGTATTGATTAGGAAGAAAGGAGGGGGGAAACCTCAAGTTGTACAGGGTAGGCTAGTATTGATTAGGAAGAAAGGAGGGGGGAAACTTCAAGTTGTATAGGGTAGGCTAGTATTGATTAGGAAGAAAGGAGGGGGGAAACTTCAAGTTGTATAGGGTAGGCTAGTATTGATTAGGAAGAAAGGAGGGGGGAAACTTCAAGTTGTATAGGGTAGGCTAGTATTGATTAGGAAGAAAGGAGGGGGGAAACTTCAAGTTGTACAGGGTAGGCTAGTATTGATTAGGAAGAAAGGAGGGGGGAAACTTCAAGTTGTATAGGGTAGGCTAGTATTGATTAGGAAGAAAGGAGGGGGGAAACTTCAAGTTGTACAGGGTAGACTAGTATTGATTAGGAAGAAAGGAGGGGGGAAACTTCAAGTTGTACAGGGTAGACTAGTATTGATTAGGAAGAAAGGAGGGGGGAAACCTCAAGTTGTACAGGGTAGGCTAGTATTGATTAGGAAGAAAGGAGGGGGGAAACCTCAAGTTGTACAGGGTAGACTAGTAGCCTACTAAATATCTTAGTTGCACAGCTGTTCAACAATGGGCAACAAAAGCGTTATTTGCTGGATATAGCCGGCCGCAGCGATCCACCATGTTGTCTATATGGCGCGTGCAACTTCTAGTCCTTCATTAGAATCCTAACACATTGTTACACTGTTTCTACTATGTCAACTTCTAGTCCTTCATTAGAATCCTAACACATTGTTACACTGTTTCTACTATGTCAACTTCTAGTCCTTCATTAGAATCCTAACACATTGTTACACTGTTTCTACTATGTCAACTTCTAGTCCTTCATTAGAATCCTAACACATTGTTACACTGTTTCTACTATGTCAACTTCTAGTCCTTCATTAGAATCCTAACATATTGTTACACTGTTTCTACTATGTCAACTTCTAGTCCTTCATTAGAATCCTAACACATTGTTACACTGTTTCTACTATGTCAACTTCTAGTCCTTCATTAGAATCCTAACACATTGTTACACTGTTTCTACTATGTCAACTTCTAGTCCTTCATTAGAATCCTAACACATTGTTCCACTGTTTCTACTATGTCAACTTCTAGTCCTTCATTAGAATCCTAACACATTGTTCCACTGTTTCTACTATGTCAACTTCTAGTCCTTCATTAGAATCCTAACACATTGTTCCACTGTTTCTACTATGTCAACTTCTAGTCCTTCATTAGAATCCTAACACATTGTTACACTGTTTCTACTATGTCAACTTCTAGTCCTTCATTAGAATCCTAACACATTGTTACACTGTTTCTACTATGTCAACTTCTAGTCCTTCATTAGAATCCTAACACATTGTTCCACTGTTTCTACTATGTCAACTTCTTGTCCTTCATTAGAATCCTAACACATTGTTACACTGTTTCTACTATGTCAAAGACTTTAGTGTTCCTCAGAACACGGGTTTCCCTCTAGGTCGTCCGTCCCCTCCCCACGGGGCCATATCACTCAGGCAGGCTAGCTACCCCACACCCTACCTATAGGACAGACAATAATAAGCTGTTAACAGTCTCCCACTTTTACAAAGCAAACACACACCGACTGCCCAGGATCGATATTGTACACATGCAGCGTTCGTCAAAGGGTTGATGGTTGGTTGATGATGCACGTCATCAAAAATTCACTTATCTTCTTGTTTGACCTCCCTGTTGTCTTTCAATTTAGAGCTTTTCATTTTGTGCTTTCTGATATCACTTTCTCCTCCAATTCCATATTTATAACACAATGATGTGTTGCTTGGATTCTGCTATAAAACAATGCTTGGACTGACAGGATTGTTATCGCCATAGAGATCCTGTTACATTCTAGCTAGTTCCTGATTCTATGATTGTAGCCCTCTGTGACATCATAAATAGCTCTTAGGACATTTTATCTGCAGTAGCTACTATCAAATCAGTTTAGGGCTAGGCTATGTCATTTCACATTCAACTGGACAGACACAACATGCTACAACAGGCCCACTGTAGCCCCTGTATTTTAACCATCACTAGTTTTAGTCCTTTTACATTCCACTGTCACGCCTGCTCCCGCTTCATTACGCACACCTGTCACCATCATTACGCGCCGCTGCGCAATATTGGACTCACCTGGACTCCATTACTTTGTTGATTACCCCCTCTTTATCTGTCTGCTCCTCACGTTATTCCCCGTGTCTGCATTGATGCTGTTATTTTTCCCCTGTCCAGACGCTGTTCCTGTCCTGTTTCATGTCCGTTGTTCATTAAATGTTCTCCTTGTACCTGCATCCTGTCTCCAGTGTCGATCCTCATATCCACGTTGAATTTATCATTCAAATGATTGAATGGTTGCACAGTAATAGCAGAGGTTGCATAGGTTGAAGGAAGGCGTCTACTTCACATGTCCACCGGAAAAGTTGTCTTCAGTGACACTCTGGACACTGGGTATGCAGACGATGTAGGGCTGTCCCGAGCTACATCATTAACCAGAATCCAAGAGGACACTTCCATGGGCTTGGAGGCAAAGCAGCTGGAAGACTGGGCCACATCCAGCTACATGCTCCTGAATGGGAACAATTCTGTGGAAATTCCGATATGGTTTTCTTGAGACCATCAACAACCTGCACCACTAATCCTAGGAGGACAGGAAGTACCAGTGGGAACAACAACTAAGTATCTTGGTTTTCATCTAGACTCTAACATCAGTGGTGACACATGTGGAGCAGTCAATGAGGAAGGCCTCAAAACGCCGGCACTTTTTGGCCTAACCCTAACCCTAACCCTACAGGCGCTTGGTCGGTTGGACAGTGTGTTGGTCGGTTGGTCAGTGTGGTCACGGTCACCCTGAGGAAGGCACAGTGAATGCCAAAATGTTGGTAAATACCCATTAAATTGGTGTGAGTTAATACATGGAGTGTGCGACTTTCTTTATTTTGATAGTTTATAGTTTATTAGCTGTTAGTCAGCACCTCCACACAATTTTTTTTTTCAAGGTGCGCGCCAGCTCATGCATCATCAACCAACCATCAACCCTTTGATGAATGCTACATGTGCGCAATATCGATCTGGAGGATCCTCCAATCAAATACTTTTGAATTCTGAATCATCTGAAAATCTCAATTTCACTTTCAACTACTTTTTCTTCTTGTTCCTGTGCAGTTGGTCGGATGGTCAGTTTGGTCGGTTGGTCAGTGTGGTCGGCTGGTTGGTTGGTCAGTGTGGTCGGTTGGTCGGATTGGTCAGTGTGGTCGGTTGGTCGGTTGGTCTGTGTGGTCGGTTAGTCGGTTGGTCAGTGTGGTCGGTTAGTCGGTTGGTCAGTGTGGTCGGTTAGTCAGTGTGGTCAGTGTGGTTGGTTGGTCAGTGTGGTCGGTTGGTTGGTTGGTCAGTGTGATCGGTTGGTCGGTTGGTCAGTTGGTCAGTTTGGTCGGTTGGTCAGTGTGGTCGGTTGGTCGGTGTGGTCGGTTGGTTGGTCAGTGTGGTCAGTGTGGTCAGTTGGTCGGTTGGTCTGTGTGGTCAGTTGGTTGGTCAGTGTGGTCGGTTAGTCAGTGTGGTCAGTGTGGTCGGTTGGTCAGTTGGTCAGGTCGGTTGGTCTGTTTGGTCAGTGTGGTCAGTGTGGTCGGTTGGTCAGTGTGGTCAGTGTGGTTGGTTGGTCAGTGTGGTCGGTTGGTTGGTTGGTCAGTGTGATCGGTTGGTCGGTTGGTCAGTTGGTCAGTTTGGTCGGTTGGTCGGTTGGTCAGTGTGGTCGGTTGGTCGGTGTGGTCGGTTGGTTGGTCAGTGTGGTCAGTGTGGTCAGTTGGTCGGTTGGTCTGTGTGGTCAGTTGGTTGGTCAGTGTGGTCGGTTAGTCAGTGTGGTCAGTGTGGTCGGTTGGTCAGTTGGTCAGGTCGGTTGGTCTGTTTGGTCAGTGTGGTCAGTGTGGTCGGTTGGTCAGTGTGGTCGGTTGGTCAGTGTGGTCGGTTGGTCAGCTGGTCACTGTGGTCAGTTGGTCAGTGGGGTTGGTTGGTCGGTTGGTCAGTGTGGTCAATGTGGTCGGTTGGTAGGTTGGTCAGTGTGGTCAGTTGGTTGTGGTCAGACGTGCTGTATGTCCCTCCGACCGTCCGTCCTTCCCGTCTGTCTGCCTACCTGCCTATCTGTCTGTCTCTCTGTCTATTTCTCTATTAAGTCCCCAGCTGATTGCTCAGACACACATACACACACACATATCATACATACATATGCATTAACACGTGCTCACACACACACTGACTGTTCAGTGCCACCCCCCCCCCCCCACATAGACTCACAGTCATACCACTGATGTAGTCATACCCATGATACAGTCATACCCCTGTTAGGAAAGGGACACAGGAGACCCCCATAAGTTTAAGAAGGTGTTTTCCTTTAGGAGAGAGAGAGAGAGAGAGAGAGAGAGAGAGAGAGAGAGAGAGAGAGAGAGAGAGAGAGAGGGAGAGAGAGAGAGAGGGAGAGAGAGAGAGAGGTCAGTGATGCAGTCATACCCCTGTTAGAACCATTGGAGGTCCCCCAGCATTCTGATTCCATGACACAACACCTAAGAGATGATAACTGATCTGATAGCCTCTAATTGGGCCACAGAGTTTCCTCTAAATGTAGAACCTGATCTCTACATGTAGGACAGCCTCTAACTGGGACACAGAGTCTTCCCAGGTCAGGTCACATAGTTGTTATTGTGCTCACAATAGCAGGAAGTGAAAATAAACAACTCGAACCTATTTAACCTTTAGTTAACCAGTAAGACCCATTGAGGTCAGAAGACGTGTTGGCAAAAAGGGCAGACCTCTCAGCCAAAAAGGGCAGCTTTAACTAGGGCACATATTTGATTTCACATGATGTTATGGTGATCACACTTACAGGAAGTGAAAATGTCAATGCCATGCCCACAGCAACCTGCTCGCTATCCATCCACTGCTGTTTGGCAGACACAGGCTGACATTAGCCGCAGTTGGACAAGAAGAGGCAAAACAGACAGACGATAGCTACGTTGCGCACAGTCAATTTCGTAAACAAGAATAATGAATAGTCTTGTCAACAAATGAGAACAGATCTCTGCTGGTTCCCCCTTTCCTCCTGAACAATAACAACCACAGGAGTCAAATAAATAGTCTCTCTCTCTCCCTCTCTCTTCCTCTTCCTCTCCTCTCCCCTCTCTCCCCCTCTCTCTTCCTCTTCCTCTCCCCTCTCTCTCTCCCCGCTCTCTTCCTCTTCCTCTCCTCTCCCCTCTCTCTCTCCCCCTCTCTCTTCCTCTTCCTCTCCCCTCTCTCTCTCCCCCGCTCTCTTCCTCTTCCTCTCCTCTCCCCTCTCTCTCTCCCCCTCTCTCTTCCTCTTCCTCTCCCCTCTCTCTCTCCCCCTCTCTCTTCCTCTTCCTCTCCTCTCCCCTCTCTCCCCCTCTCTCTTCCTCTTCCTCTCCCCTCTCTCTCTCCCCCGCTCTCTTCCTCTTCCTCTCCTCTCCCCTCTCTCTCTCCCCCTCTCTCTTCCTCTTCCTCTCCTCTCCCCCTCTCTCTTCCTCTTCTTCTCCCCTCTCTCTCTCCCCCTCTCTCTTCCTCTTCCTCTCCTCTCCCCTCTCTCTTCCTCTTCCCCTCACCTCTCTCTCTCCCCTCTCCTCTCTCTCTCTTCCTCTCCTCTCTCCTCCTCTCCCCCTCTCCCCCTCTCCCTCTCTCTCTCTCTCAATTCAATTTAAGGGGCTTTATTGGCATGGGAAACATATGTTTACATTGCCAAAGCAAGTGAAATAGATAATCAACAATACAACATTTACAGGTAACATTACACTCACAAAAGTTCCAAAATAATAGAGACATTTCAAATGTCATATTATGTCTATATACAGTGTTGTAACAATGTACAAATGGTTAATGTAGAAAATGGAAAATAAATAAGCATAAATATGGGTTGTATTTATAATGGTGTTTGTTCTTCACTGGTTGCCCTTCTCTTGTGGCAACAGGTCACACATCTTGCTGCTGTGATGGCACACGGTGGTATTTCACCCAATAGATATGAAAGTTGATCAAAATCGGGTTTGTTTTCTAATTATTTGTGAGTCTGTGTAATCTGAGGGAAATATGTGTCTCTTATATTGTCGTACATTTGGCAGGAGGTTAGGAAGTGCAGCTCAGTTTCCACCTCATTTTGTGGGCAGTGTGGACATAGCCTGTCTTCTCTTGAGAGCCAGGTCTGCCTACAGCGGCCTCTCAATAGCAAGGCTATGCTCACTGAGTCTGTACAAAGCTTTCCATCATTTTGGGTCAGTCACAGTGGTCAGGTATAAGCCCAACACTCTAACCACAAGGCTACCCTGCCGCCCCAAGGTGGTTGTAGAATTGAATGGCTGTATCGTTCTAATTCTGCTCTTCATGCATTATTTGGTGTTTTATGTTGTACACAGGATATTTTTGCAGAATTCTGGATGCAGAGTCTCAATTTGATGTTTGTCCCATTTTGTGAATTCTTGGTTGGTGAGCGGACCCCAGTCTCCACATCCATAAAGGGCAGTGGGTTCTATAACTGATTCAAGTATTTTTAGCAGGTCCGTGTCGTAACAGGTCTGTGTTGTGATGTTTCAACCCTGTGTTACGTGAGCAGTGTGTGTGTGTGGGGGGGAGTATGTGTGGTTAAACCGTGGCACCACCAACATATGGCAACATGTCACGTGAACAGGAGAGAAGAGGAGAAAGTGTCCCCACACTAGGCTATCCATTTATCCAGAGTCAGTTAGCCTACTTTTACAGATCAAGTTCTGTGTGTGTGTGTGTGTGTGTGTGTGTGTGTGTGTGTGTGTGTGTGTGTGTGTGTGTGTGTGTGTGTGTGTGTGTGTGTGTGTGTGTGTGTGTTATTGATATCCATATCACATTCAGTATGGGCACAACCACATGATCTCACGGTCTCACTGCAGAATTAAACATTTAACCACATTTCTCCAAACGCCACATTTCTAGTTTGCTCCCAACGTCAACTTTTTGACACCCTGGGTTGACTCCTCCTGTTCAGTATCCTTCTGTTTCTCCAAACGTCACCTTAGAAGGTTAATTAAGGGTTCATTTTTTGGAAAGGATGTCACAACATCGACGGAAGGTGGCGCCCCTCCTCACCCGTGCGGCGCTCGGCGGTCGTCGTCGCCGGCCTACTAGCTGCCACTGATCCTCTGTTTCATTTTCTGTTGGTTAGGTACACACCTGTTTTGTATTAGTTCATTAGTGGGGGGGTTATTTAGTCTTTCTGTGTAGGTTTGTTTTTTGTGTGTGATTATTTTGCGTCAGGACATTAGTCTGGGGAACAGGTGTTTTTTCTATGCCTGTGTGTATTATGCAGAGTGTTTTGGGCTGCGTCCTTTAACTGTGTTTGGGCTGTTTATGGGCATTTTGTATTGTCGCCCTGCCCTACCTGTTTTGGACAAGTGTGGATACTTATTAAACGTGTTTTCACGGACTTGTGTCTCCTGCGCTTGACTTCACCCCTCCTGCTTCCTTGAGCCGCCTGACAAAGGATTCACAAATAAAGTTTAGGCACTCATTCTGAAGCGTTAAGGTAAGGGTTAAGTTTTGGGATAGGGTTAAATATTTTTTTATTAAACTGAGTGTCCACCAATGGGATTTAACTTCTATGGGCTAGGTGGGACGCTAGCACCACACAGCCAGTGAAATATCAGGGCGGCAAATTGAAAAACAACAAAATGTCAATTCAACTTTCTCAAACATACAACTATTTTACACCATTTTAAAAAGATACACTTCTCCTTGATGTAACCACATTGTCCGATTTCAAAAAGGCTTTACAGCGAAAGCAAAACATTAGATTATGTTAGGAGAGTACATAGACAAAAATAATCACAAAGCCATTTTCCAAGCATGGACATGTGTCAATAAAACCCAAACACAGCTAAATGAAGCACTAACCTTTGACGATCTTCATCAGATGACACTCCTAGGACATTATGTTACACAATAAATGTATGTTTTGTTCGATAAAGTTCATATTTATATCCAAAAACAGCATTTTACATTGGCGCGTGATGTTCAGAAAATGTATTCCCACAAAAACATCCGGTGAATGTGCACATCAATTTACAAAAATACTCATCATAAACGTTGACAAAATATATAACAATTATTTTAAGAATTATAGATAGACTATTCCTGGATGCAACCGCTGTGTCAGATATTAAAATAGCTTTACGGAGAAAGCACATTTTTCAACATTCTGAGTACATAGCTCGCCATCACGGTGAGCTATTCAGACACCCGCCAAGTTCGGGGCAACCTAAACTCAGAATTAGTATTAGAAATATTCTCTTACCTTTGCTGATCTTCGTCAGAATGCACTCCCATGACTGCTACTTCCACATGAAATGTTGTTTTTGTTCGAAATAATCCATATTTATGTACAAATACCTCCGTTTTGTTAGTGCGTACAGATCACTTATCCTCTCTGGGCTAGGCGGGACGAATTCGTCCCACCTACTCAACCGCCAGTTGAATCCTGTGGTGCGTTATTCAAATACCTTAGAAATGCTATTACTTCAATTTCTCAAACATATGACTATTTTACAGCATTTTAAAGACAAGACTCTCATTAATCTAACCACACTGTCCGATTTCAAAAAGGCTTTACAACGAAAGCAAAACATTAGATTATGTCAGCAGAGTACCCAGCCAGAAATAATCAGACACCCATTTTTCAAGCTAGCATATAATGTCACATAAACCCAGAAGACAGCTAAATGCAGCACTAACCTTTGATGATCTTCATCAGATGACAACCCTAGGACATTATGTTATACAATACATGCATGTTTTGTTCAATCAAGTTCATATTTATATCAAAAACCAGTTTTTTACATTAGCATGTGACGTTCAGAACTAGCATACACTATCCGAATGGTAAATAAGGGTCACGCGCACGGCGCATTTCGTGACAAAAGATTTCTAAATATTTCATTACCGTACTTCGAAGCATGTCAACCGCTGTTTAAAATCAATTTTTATGCCATTTTTCTCGTAAAAAAGCGATAATATTCCGACCGGGAATCCGGCCGTGTAAATACTGCCCCCTATCCCCAACAGGTTATCCAAAGGCATAACGCGCGAGTGCGGAACGAGAGATGAAAAGTCTAAATGTTTCATTACCGTACTTAGAAGCACGTCAAACGCTGTTTAACCTGTTATGGCTAGGGGGCAGTATTTTCACGGCCGGATAGAAAACGTACCCGATTTAATCTGATTATTACTCCTGCCCAGAAACTAGAATATGCATATAATTATTAGCTTTGGATAGAAAACACTCCAAAGTTTCTAAAACTGTTTGAATGGTGTCTGTGAGTATAACAGAACTAATTTGGCAGGCCAAAATCTGAGAAGATTCCTTACAGGAAGTGCCCTCTCTGACCATTTCTTGGTCTTCTACACTCTCTTTATTGAAAACTGAGGATCTCTGCTGTAACGTGACACTTCCTATGGCTCCCATAGGCTCTCAGAAGGCGGCAAAACGGTGAATGATGACTCTGCTGACTCTGGCTGAAAAAAAGTAGCGCATTTGGTAAGTGGTCGATCTGAGAACAATGAGACTGGAGGCGCGTGCACGAGCCGACACCATGTTTTTATTTTCAGTCTTTGAACGAAAACAACGACTCCCGGTCGGAATATTATCGCTTTTTTATGAGAAAAATTGCATAAAAATTGATTTTAAACAGCGTTTGACAAGCTTCGAAGTACGGTAATGGAATATTTTGAAATTCTTTGTCACGAAACGCGTCGGGCGTGTAACCCTTCGTCACCCTTCGGATAGTGTCTTGAACGCACAACAAAACGCCGCTATTTGGATATAACTATGGATTATTTGGAACCAAACCAACATTTGTTATTGAAGTAGAAGTCCCGGGAGTGCATTCTGACGAAGAACAGCAAAGGTAATCCAATTTTTCTTATACTAAATCTGAGTTTGGTGAGGGTCAAACTTGGTGGGTGTCAAAATAGCTAGCCTGTGATGGCGAGCTATCTACTCAGAATGTTGCAAAATGTGCTTTCACCGAAAAGCTATTTTAACCTCTTGGGGCTATGTGGGACGCTAGCGTGCCACCCGTGGTGCACCCTATCAACAGCAGGTGCATTTCAAGAGCGGCAAATTTGAAACCAAATAAATGTCAAAATTCAAATTTTTCAAACATACAACTATCTTACACCCTTTGAAAGATAAACATCTCCTTAATCTAACCACGTTGTCCGATTTCAAAAAGGTTTTACGGCGAAAGCATAAAGTTAGATTATGTTAGGAGAGTACATTGACAATAGCTGTGTGTAATGTTTTGTCAATTCAAAGACAGGCGTCACCAAAACCATAAAACCAGCTAAAATGATGCACTAACCTTTGACAATCTCCATCAGATGACACTCCTAGGACATTATGTTAGACAATGCATGCATTTTTAGTTCTATCAAGTTCATATTTATATCCAAAAACAGCGTTTTACTATGGCGTTGATGTTCAGGAAATCGTTTCCCTTCAAATAACCGGCAGTCAAGTCAGCACCACAAATTAAATAATTAAAATTAGAAAACATTGGTAAAATATTATATTGTCATTTAAAGAATTATAGATTTACATCTCTTGAACGCAATCGACTTGCCAGATTTAAAAATAACCTTACTGGGAAATCACACTTTGCAATAATCTGAGCACTGCGCCCAGAAAAATACGCTTTGCGATACAGACAAACGGCCATGTTGGAGAGATCTAAAATCGAAAATACTATGTAAATAATCCATTACCTTTGATTCTCTTCATCAGATGTCACTTCCAGGAATCCCAGGTCCATAACGAATGTAGTTTTGTTCAAAAAAGCTCATCATTTATGTCCAAAAAGCTCCGTGTTGTTAGCACATGATCTAAGCCCGCCGGACTTCACTTCATGAACGAGGGGAAAAAATATATTTACGTTCGTTCAAACATGTCAAACGTTGTATAGCATAAATCATTAGTGCCTTTTTTAACCAGAACATGAATAATATTCAAGGTGGACGAATGCATTCTCTTTTAAAATGTATTGGAACGAGGGTACCCAACATGACCTCGCGCGCAAGAGTCTAATCGGCCATCACCGTTCCAAGGCTCTTGTTCGGTCAGATCTCATAGTAGAAGTTTCAAAACACTTTGTAAAGGCTGGTGACATCTAGTGGAAGCAATAGGAAGTGCCAAAACATTAATCAGCCCCTGTGTGTTTCAATGGCATAGGCTTAAAGGTAATTCAACACATCAGGTATCCACTTCCTGTCAGAAAATGTCTCAGGGTTTTGCCTGCCAAATGAGTTCTGTTATACTCACAGACACCATTCAAACAGTTTTAGAAACTTTAGGGTGTTTTCTATCCATATATAATAAGTATATGCATATTCTAGTTACTGGGTAGGATTAGTAACCAGATTAAATCGGGTACGTTTTTTTATCCAGCCGTGAAAATACTGCCCCCTAGCCCCAACAGGTTAAAATCGGACACCTCGATTGCATAAAGGAGTTCTGTATCTATAATTATTAAAATAATTGTTATGTTTTTTGTGAACATTTATTGTGAGTCATTTTGTAAATTCACCGGAAGTGTTCGGTGGGAATGCTAGTTCTGAACGTCACATGCTAATGTAAAAAGCTGGTTTTTGATATAAATATGAACTTGATTGAACAAAACATGCATGTATTGTATAACATAATGTCCTAGGAGTGTCATCTGATGAAGATCATCAAAGGTTAGTGCTGCATTTAGCTGTGGTTTTGTTTTTTGTGACATTATATGCTAGCTTGAAAAATGGGTGTCTGATTATTTCTGGCTGGGTACTCTGCTGACATAATCTAATGTTTTGCTTTCGCTGTAAAGCCTTTTTGAAATCGGACAGTGTGGTTAGATAAAGGAGAGTCTTGTCTTTAAAATGGTGTAAAATAGTCATATGTTTGAAAAATTGAAGTTTTTGTATTTTTGAGGAATTTGTAATTCGCGCCACGCCTATCATTGGATATTGGAGCAGGTGTTCCGCTAGCGGAACGTCTAGATGTAAGAGGTTTAAAATCAATCTTTATGGTATTTTTAATGTAAAGATGCAATAATATTCCAACCGGACAATAGCATATTCATTCAAGAAGAAAAAGAAGGAACGGCGTGCTCGCGTGACCGCGCATATCCAATCCCTTTGTTGCCAGGCAGACCACTCAGAAACTGAGCTTCTATTATCTGCCCAGTGACAGGAGAATGCTCAAACCACTTTCTGAAGGCTTTAGACTGCCAATGGAAGCCTTAGGAAGTGCAACGTCACCCCACAGACACTGTAGCTTCGATAGAGAATCAAAAGAAGAACTACAATTCTCAGACTTTCCACTTCCTGCTTGGATTTTTCTCAGGTTTTTGCCTGCCATATGAGTTCTGTTATACTCACAGACACCATTCAAACAGTTTTAGATACTTCAGAGTGTTTTCTATCCAAATCTACTAATAATATGCATATTCTAGTTTCTGGGCCAGAGTAGTAACCTGTTTAAATTGGGTACATTTTTCATCCGGCTGTGAAAATACTGCCCCCTAGCCCAGACAGGTTAACTAGTATGCAGGACACACTATTCAACAGCCAGTGAAATAGCATGGCGCTAAATACAAAACAGCAAAAATCTCATAATTTCATTTTCTCAAACAATCAACTATTTTACACCATTTTAAATATAAACTTCTCATTAATCTAACCACATTGTCCGATTTCAAAAAGGCTTTAAGGCGAAAACATTAAATTTGACTATGTTAGGACATAAACTTCACAAGAGAAACCATACAGCCATTTTCCAAGCAAGGAGATGCATCACAAAAACCAAAGGTACAGCTAAAATATTCACTAACCTTTGATGATCTTCATCAGATGGCACTCATTGGACTTCATGTTATACAATACATGTATGTTTTGCTCGATAAAGTTGGTATTTATATCCAAAAATGATGATGTTCAGAAAATGTATTCCCACCAAAACTTGCGGTGAATGAGCACATCAATTTACAAAAATTGTTATCATACACATTGATCAAATTTACAACAGTTATTGAAAGAATTATACATATACTTCTCCTTAATGCAACCGCTGTGTCAGATTTTAAAATAGCTTTACGGAGAAAGCACATTTTTCAATATTCTGAGTACATAGCTCAGCCATCAAAGCAAGCTATACAGATACCCGCCAAGTTCTGGGGTCAACTAAACTCAGAATTAGTATTATAAATATTCTCTTACCTTTGCTGATCTTTGTCAGAATGCACTCCGAGGACTCCTACTTCCACAAGAAATGTTAGTTTTATTTGAAATACTCCATATTTATGTCCAAATACCTCTGTTTTGTTCGTGTGTTCAGATCACTATCCAAAGGCATAATGCGCAAGCTTAAATCAGGACACGAAATGTCAAAATGTTCCATTACCGTTCGTAGAAACATGTCAAACATTGTTTACAATCAATCCTTAGGGTCTTTTTAACATAAAAATGCGATAATATTCCAACCAGACAATAGCGTATTCATTCAAGAAGAAAAAGAAGGAGGGGCGGGCTCGCGGGCTCGCGCATAACCAAGTCCTTTGCCCTTAGGCAGTCCACTCAGTGACTGAGCTCCTATTCTCTGCCCAGTAACAGGAGAAGGAGGAAACAGGTTTCTAAAGGCTGTTGACAGCCAATGGAAGCCTTAGGAAGTGCAACGTGACCCCACAGACACTGTAGTTTTGATAGGGATTCAAAAGAAGAACTACAATTCTCAGATTTCCCACTTCCTGGTTGGATTTTTCTCAGGTTTTTGCCTGCCATATGAGTTCTGTTATACTCACAGACATAATTCAAACAGTTTTAGAAACTTCAGAGTGTTTTCTATCCAAGTCTACTAATAATATGCATATCCTACGTTCTGAGCCCGAGTAGTAGGCAGTTTAATTTGGGCACATCATTCATCCGAATTTCCGAATACTGCCCCCTGTCACTAAAAAGTTAACATGCTACCTTCTGATTCAGAGTAATGGGATTTAACATGATACCTTCTGATTCATAGTCATGGGATTTAACATGCTACCTTCTGATTCAGAGTCATCGGATTTAACATGATACCTTCTGATTCAGAGTCATGGGATTTAGCATGCTACCTTCTGATTCAGAGTCATGGGATTTAGCATGCTACCTTCTGATTCAGAGTCATGGGATTTAGCATGCTACCTTCTGATTCAGAGTCATGGGATTTAACATGATACCTTCTGATTCAGAGATGGGATTTAACACGATACCTTCTGGTTCGGAGTCATGGGATTTAACATGCTACCTTCTGATTCAGAGTCATAGGATTGAACATGCTACCTTCTGATTCAGTCATGGGATTGAACATGCTACCTTCTGATTCATAGTCATGGGATTGAACATGCTACCTTCTGATTCAGAGTCATGGGATTTAACATGCTACCTTCTGATTCAGAGTCATGGGATTGAACATGCTACCTTCTGGTTCATAGTCATGGGATTGAACATGCTACCTTCTGATTCATAGTCATGGGATTTAACATGCTACCTTCTGATTCAGAGTCATGGGATTGAAACTGATACCTTCTGATTTAGAGTCATGGGATTGAACCTGCTACCTTCTGATTCACAGTCATGAGATTACATCCATCCACCTTCCCCGTCCTCAATGCCCAGGCAAAAGCCTACTTGATGGCCTTCAACTGCTCTTAAACGCTAGTAAAACCAAATGCATGCTTTTCAACCGTTTGCTGCCCGCACCCGCCCGCCCGACTAGCATCACTACTCTGGACGGTTCTGACCTAGAATACGTGGACAACTACAAATACCTAGGTGTCTGGCTAAACTGTAAACTCTCCTTCCAGACTCATATCAAACATCTCCAATCCAAAATCAAATCTAGAATCGGCTTCCTATTTCGAGACAAAGCCTCCTTCACTCATGCCGCCAAACTTACCTTCGTAAAACCGACTATCCTACCGATCCTCGACTTCGGCGATGTCATCTACAAAATAGCTTCCAATACTCTACTCAGCAAACTGGATGCAGTCTATCACAGTGCCATCCGTTTTGTTACCAAAGCCCCTTATACTACCCACCACTGCGACCTGTATGCTCTAGTCGGCTGGCACTCGCTACATATTCGTCGCCAGACCCACTGGCTCCACGTCATCTATAAGTCTATGCTAGGTAAAGCTCCGCCTTATCTCAGCTCACTGGTTACCATAACAACACCCACCCGTAGCACGCGCTCCAGCAGGTATATCTCACTGGTCATCCCCAAAGCCAGCACCTCCTTTGGGCGCCTTTCCTTCCAGTTCTCTGCTGCCAGTGACTGGAACGAATTGCAAAAATCGCTGAAGCTGGAGACTAACTTTAAACATCAGCTATCTGAGCAGCTAACCGATCGCTGCAGCTGTACATAGTCCATCTGTAAATAGCCCACCCAATCTACCTACCTCATCCCCATATTGTTTTTATTTACTGTTCTGCTCTTTTGCACACCAGTATCACTACTTGCACATCATCTGCTCATCTATCACTCCAGTGTTAATCTGCTAAATTGTAATTACTTCACTACTATGGCTTATTTATTGCCTTACCTCCTCATGCCGTTTGCACACACTGTATATAGACTTTCTTTTTTTCTATTGTGTTATTGACTGTACGCTTGTTTATTCCATGTCTAACTCTGTGTTGTTGTTTGTGTCGCACTGCTTTGCTTTATCTTGGCCAGGTCTCAGTTGTAAATGAGAACTTGTTCTCAACTAGCTTACCTGGTTAAATAAAGGTGAAATAAATAAAATAAGTGCTCACTGTTGCCCCTAGTGGCCAGTTTAATGCATTTCCCCCACGTCCTCAAGACATGGATAAAGGCAAGCTGACGCTAGATCAGTTGCCTAGTTATTTTCTAATGGTTAAGGTTAGGGAGATCCTGAAACTGATCCTAGACCTGTGGTTATAAGGAAAACGTCTACTTAATCGGTCCCCAGAATACAGCCATCTTTCTCACCAGCCCTGTCACATGAGATGTGTTAGCTGGTAGGCAATGAGTAGGCAGGAAGTATTATATTTTTTTCACTGTTATTTTACCAGGTAAGTTGACTGAGAACACGTTCTCATTTACAGCAACGACCTGGGGGAGGAATGAGCCAATTGTAAACTGGGGATGATTAGGTGACCGTGATGGTTTGAGGGCCAGATGGGAATTTAGCCTGGACACCAGGGTTAACACCCCTACTCTTACAATAAGTGCCATGGGATCCTTAGTGACCACAGAGAGTCAGGACACCCATTAAATGTCCCATCCGAAAGAGAGCCCCCTACACAGGGCAGTGTCAGGAGGTTAGAAACCTACTGGCCCTCCAATACCACTTCCAGCAGCATCTGGTCTCCATCCAGGGACTGACCAGGACCAAACCTGCTTAGCTTCAGAGGTAAGCCAGCAGCGGGATGCAGAGTGGTATGCTGCTGGCTGTAAGCAGCAAGTAGGCAGGAAAGTAGGCAGGAACTAGGCAGCAAGCAGAGAGCATGCCCAAAACATGTCAAACTAGGCTAGTTATAGAACCCACTGCTCTGCTAAAGGAGATTAAACCTGTTTGGGATAGGGGTCAGTATTTTCACGGCCGGATGAAAAACGTACCCAAATTAAACTGGTTACTACTCTTGCCCAGAAACTAGAATATGCATCATATTAGCAGATTTGGATAGAAAACACTCTGAAGTTTCTAAAACTGTTTGAATGGTGTCTGTGAGTATAACAGAACTCATATGGCAGGCAAAAACCTGAGAAAAATCCAAGCAGGAAGCGGAAAGTCTGAGAATTGTAGTTCTTCTTTTGAATCTCTATAGAAACTACAGTGTCTGTGGGGTGACGTTGCACTTCCTAAGGCTTCCATTGGCTGTCAACAGCCTTCAGAAAGTTCTTTCAGCATTCTCCTGTCACTGGGCAGAGAATAGTAGCTCAGTCACTGAGTGGACTGCCTGAGGACAAAGGGATTGGATATGCGCGGTCACACGAGCACACCGTTCCTTCTTTTTCTTCTTGAATGAATATGCTATTGTCCGGTTGGAATATTATCGCATTTTTACGTTAAAAATACCATAAAGATTGATTTTAACCAGCGTTTGACATGCTTCTAAGAACGGTAATGGAACATTTATACTTTTCGTCTCTGGTACCGCGCTCGCGCGTTATGCCTTTGGAGAGTGCTCTGTACGCACGAACAAAACTGAGGTATTTGTACATAAATATGGATAATTTCGAACAAAAACAACATTTCTTGTGGAAGTAGCAGTCCTGGGAGTGCATTCTGGTGAAGATCAGCAAAGGTAAGAGAATAATTATAATACTAATTCCGAGTTTAGGTGACCCCGAACTTGGCGGGTGTCTGTATAGTTTGCTGTGATGGCGAGCTATGTTCTCAGAATATTGAAAAATGTGCTTTCTCCATAAAGCTATTTTAAAATCTGACAGCGGTTTCATAAAGGAGTACTGTATCTATAATTCATAAAATAATTGTTATGTATTTTGTCAACATTTATGATGAGTATTTTTGTAAATTCACCAGAAGTTTTTGGTGGGAATACATTTTCTGAACATCACGTGCCAATGTAAAATGCTGTTTTTGGATATAAATATGAACTTTATCGAACAAAACATTTATTGTGTAACATAATGTCCTAGGAGTGTCATCTGATGAAGATCGTCAAAGGTTAGTGCTTCATTTAGCTGTGTTTTGGGTTTTTGTGACATATATCCTTGCTTGGAAAATGGCTGTGTGGTTATTTTTGTCTATGTACTCTCCTAATATAATCTAATGTTTTGCTTTCGCTGTAAAGCCTTTTTGAAAACGGACAATGTGGTTGAATTAAGGAGTAGTGTATCTTTAAAATGGTGTAAAATAGTTGTATGTTTGAGAAATTGAAATTATTAGATTTTTGAGGTTTTGTATTTTGCGCCGTGCTGTTCCATTGGATTTTGGCTAGGCGTTCCGCATGTGAAACTAGGAAGTTATAGAACCCACTGCTCTGCTAAAGGAGATTAACATGTCCGTCTTTGCTGAAGGTCACTTTGTCCCAGTTATTCAACACAGTTTCAAGATTTTACATTTCCAGCTACAATCTTTGTTTTTCTCAGGATTGTCCCTGATTAACTTTATCTTTCCTGGAAAGAGTTCAGACGAGACCCCTTCTCCTCCTCTGTTTTGGCTCTGCTCTCTCTCGCTCTCTCTCTCTCTCTCGCTCTCACTCGCTCTCTCTCTTTACAAAGCTCTCTGTTTAAAGGGAAAGGGAAAGGGAGGATACCTAGTCAGTTGTCCAACTGAATGTATTCAACTGAAATGTGTCTTCCGCATTTAACCCAATCCCTGTTTAGTATGTCTTTCGTCGCCATGGTAACCACCATATCTATCACAAACGATCACCCTGTTGCAGGACAACAGGAAATGTGGAAACTTGGAGTGTATCTGAGATCTAAAAAGGATTCTGAAGTTTCCTTTACGAAAAATAAATCAAAATATTGTCTGTATGTCTTTCTCATCTCTGTTGTACTTGTTCCTCAGACCACACCACTAACAGCTGTTGGGACAGTACTAGGATATTTTCACCTGTCCCTAAAGGCTGTTGGGACAGTACTAGGATATCTGTACCTGTCCCTAAAGGTTGTTGGGACAGTACTAGGATATCTGTACCTGTCCCTAAAGGTTGTTGGGACAGTATGAGGATATCTGCACCTGTCCCTAACAGCTGTTGGGACAGTACTAGGATATCTGTACCTGTCCCTAACAGCTGTTGGGACAGTAAGAGGATATCCATACCTGTCCCTAACAGCTGTTGGGACAGTACTAGGATATCTGTACCTGTCCCTAACAGCTGTTGGGACAGTACTAGGATATCTGTACCTGTCCCTAAAGGTTGTTGGGACAGTATGAGGATATCTGCACCTGTCCCTAACAGCTGTTGGGACAGTACTAGGATATCTGTACCTGTCCCTAACAGCTGTTGGGACAGTAAGAGGATATCTATACCTGTCCCTAACAGCTGTTGGGACAGTACTAGGATATCTGTACCTGTCCCTAACAGCGGTTGGGACAGTACTAGGATATCTGTACCTGTCCCTAACAGCTGTTGGGACAGTATGAGGATATCTGTACCTGTCCCTAACAGCTGTTGGGACAGTACTAGGATATCTGTACCTGTCCCTAACAGCTGTTGGGACAGTACTAGGATATCTGTACCTGTCCCTAACAGCTGTTGGGACAGTAAGAGGATATCTATACCTGTCCCTAACAGCTGTTGGGACAGTACTAGGATATCTGTACCTGTCCCTAACAGCTGTTGGGACAGTACTAGGATATCTGTACCTGTCCCTAACAGCTGTTGGGACAGTACTAGGGTATCTTTACCTGTCCCTAAAGGTTGTTGGGACAGTACTAGGATATCTGTACCTGTCCCTAACAGCTGTTGGGACAGTACTAGGATATCTGTACCTGTCCCAGCTGTTGGGACAGTATGAGGATATCTGTACATGTCCCTAACAGCTGTTGGGACAGTACTATGATATATTTGGCAGCAGTGTAGCCTCTTCCCCTCTGTCCTTCTTTTTTACCCTGACAGACATTCTCAGCTGATTTTATTTAAGTGCTCAATACTCCAAACTGAGTCCAAGCCTAAAGAATGATCAAACTACCCTTTGTTGTTTGGCAAGAAGGGCGAGACAGACAGACAGACAGACAGACAGACAGACAGACAGACAGACAGACAGACAGACAGACAGACAGACAGACAGACAGACAGACAGACAGACAGACAGACAGACAGACAGACAGACAGACAGACAGAGACAGACAGAGCACATGTTTTTCTAACTTGTATTAAACGCTGGGCTGGGTTGTTAGGGGGCTGGGCGGGGTTGTTTGGGAGCAGAGCTGGGCTGGACCGAGCTGGCCTGGGTTGTTAGGGGGCTGGCCTGGACTGGGCTAGGCTGGGCTGGGTTGTTAGGGGGCTGGGCTGGTTTGTTAGGGGGCTGGGCTGGTTTGTTAGGGGGCTGAGCTGGGTTGTTAAAGGGCTGAGCTGGGTTGTTAAAGGGCTGAGCTGGGTTGTTAGGGGACTAGGTTGGGTTGTTAAGGGGCTGGGTTGATAAGGGGCCGGGCTGGGTTAGGGGTCTGGGCTGGGTTGTTAGGGGACTGGGCTGGGTTGTTAGGGGACTGGGCTGGGCTGTTAGGGGACTGGGCTGGGCTATGTTGTTAGGGGGCTGAGATGGGTTATTAGGGGGCTGGGCTGTGTTTTAAGGGGCTGGGTGGTTAAGGGGCTGTGTTGTTAAGGGACACTTTGTTCCACTTGTTGACTTTACTGTTGGTAGATAGATGGGTAAGTCTCTCAGTCTGTTTGTATGTGTGTGTCTCTGTGTGTGTGTGTAGTCTTTCATCTTAAATAAATGCATAGCTTGCATGTTTACAGACATAGAGGTAGGAAAGAAAGAGGGAGAGAGGGAGGGAGGGGAGCAGTGAGAGAGAGAGAGCTGGCAGGCATTGATGTCGAGTAGACGCTGGAATATTTTCACAAGGTGGTGAAAGAGGAGTGTCATAACAAAACCCAGGAGAAGAGAGAGACGGGGGGGGTGACAGAACGAGAGAGCAGACATGGACACAAACACCTACCTGGAGGAGACAGCATTCCCTCCCCGATATGCCCCAGTAGGCATAACTAAGACAACATACAGTGAGGGAAAAAAGTATTTGATCCCCTGCTGATTTTGTACGTTTGCCCACTGACAAAGAAATGATCAGTCTATAATTTTAATGGTAGGTTTATTTGAACAGTAAGAGACAGAATAACAACAAAAAAATCCAGAAAAACGCATGTCAAAAATGTTATAAAATGATTTACATTTTAATGAGGGAAATAAGTATTTGACCCCTCTGCAAAACATGACTTAGTGCTTGGTAGCAAAACCCTTGTTGGCAATCACAGAGGTCAGATGTTTCTTGTAGTTGGCCACCAGGTTTGCACACATCTCAGGAGGGATATTATCCCACTCCTCTTTGCAGATCTTCTCCAAGTCATTAACCTCTCTGGGCTAGGTGGGACGTTTGCATCCCACCCTAGTCAACAGCCAGTGGAATCCCATGGCGCGATATTCAAATACCTTAGAAATGCTATTACTTCAATTTCTCAAACATATGACTATTTTACACCATTTGAAAGATAAGACTCTCCTTTATCTAACCACACTGTCCAATTTCAAAAAGGCTTTACAACGTAAGCAAAACATTAGATTATGTCAGCAGAGTACCCAGCCAGAAATAATCAGACACCCATTTTTCAAGCTAGCATATAATGTCACAAAAACCAAAACCACAGCTAAATGCAGCACTAACCTTTGATGATCTTCATCAGATGACACTCCTAGGACATTATGTTATACAATACATGCATGTTTTGTTCAATCAAGTTCATATTTATATCAAAAAACAGCTTTTTACATTAGCATGTGACTAGCATGTGACTAGCATTCCCACCGAACACTTCCGGTGAATTTACTAAATTACTCACGATAAACGTTCACAAAAAACATAACAATTATTTAAAGAATTATAGATACAGAACTCATTTATGCAATCGCGGTGTCCGATTTTAAAATAGCTTTTCGGTCAAAGCACATTTTGCAATATTCTGAGTAGATAGCCCAGCCATCACAGGCTAGCTATTTTGACACCCACCAAGTTTGGTACTCACCAAACTCAGATTTACTATAAGAAAAATTGGATTACCTTTGCTGTTCTTCGTCAGAATGCACTCCCAGGACTTCTACTTCAATAACAAATATTGGTTTGGTTCCAAATAATCCATAGTTATATCCAAATAGCGGCGTTTTGTTTGTGCATTCAAGACACTATCCGAAGGGTAACGAAGGGTAACGAAGGGTGAAGCGCCCGGCGCGAATCGTGACAAAAAAATTCAAAATATTCCATTACCGTACTTCGAAGCATGTCAAACGCTGTTTAAAATCAATTTTTATGCGATTTTTCTCGTAAAATAGCGATAATATTCCGACCGGGAGAAATTGTTTTTGTTCATAGACTCAAAGAAGAAAATGGACTCTTCACGTGCACGCGCGCCCCCCTCTCATTGTTCTCAGATCGACCACTTACCAAATGCGCTACTGTTTTTCAGCCAGTAACTGCAGAGTCATGATTCAATGTTCTGGCGCCTTCTGAGAGCCTATGGGAGCCTTAGAAAATGTCACGTTACAGCAGAGATCCTTTGTTTTGGATAGAGATGACAAAGAAGGCCAAGAAATGGTCAGAGAGGGCGCTTCCTGTTTGGAATCTTCTCAGGTTTTGGCCTGCCATATGAGTTCTGTTATACTCACAGACACCATTCAAACAGTTTTAGAAACTTTAGGGTGTTTTCTATCCAAATCAAACAATTATATGCATATTCTAGTTACTGGGCAGGAGTAGTAACCAGATTAAATCGGGTACGTTTTTTATCCGGCCGTGCAAATACTGCCCCCTATCCCCAACAGGTTTTAAGGTTTCGATGCTGATGTTTGGCAACTCGAACCTTCAGCTCCCTCCACAGATTTTCTATGGGATTAAGGTCTGGAGACTGGCTAGGCAACTCCAGGACCTTAATGTGCTTCTTCTTGAGCCACTCCTTTGTTGCCTAGGCCATGTGTTTTGGGTCATTGTCATGCTGGAATACCCATCCACGACCCATTTTCAATGCCCTGGCTGAGGGAAGGAGGTTCTCACCCAAGATTTGACGGTACATGGCCCCGTCCATTGTCCCTTTGATGTTTTGAAGTTGTCCTGTCCCCTTAGCAGAAAAGCACCCCCAAAGCATAATGTTTCCACCTCTATGTTTGAAGGTGGGGATGCTGTTCTTGGGGTCATAGGCAGCGTTCCTCCTCCTCCAAACATGGCGAGTTGAGTTGATGCCAAAGAGCTCCATTTTGGTCTCATCTGACCACAACACTTTCACCCAGTTGTCCTCTGAATCATTCAGATGTTCATTGGCAAACTTCAGACGGGCATGTATATGTGCTTTCTTGAGCAGGGGGACCTTGCGGGCGCTGCAGGATTTCAGTCCTTCACGGCGTAGTGTGTTACCAATTGTTTTCTTGGTGACTATGGTCCCAGCTGCCTTGAGATCATTGAGAGGATCCTCCCTTGTATTTCTGGGTTGATTCCTCACTGTTCTCATGATCATTGCAACTCCACGAGGTGAGATCTTGCATGAAGCCCCAGGCCAAGGGAGATTGACAGTTCTTTTGTGTTTCTTCCATTTGCGAATAATCGCACTAACTGTTGTCACCTTCTCACCAAGTTGCTTGGCGATGGTCTTGTAGCCCATTCCAGCCTTGTGTAGGTCTACAATCTTGTCCCTGACATCCTTGGAGAGCTCTTTGGTCTTGGCCATGGTGGAGAGTTTGGACTCTGATTGCTTCTGTGGACAGGTGTCTTTTATACAGGTAACAAATTGAGATTAGGAGCACACCTTTAAGAGTGTGCTCCTAATCTCAGCTCGTTACCTGTATAAAAGACACCTGGGAGCCAGAAATCTTTCTGATAGAGAGGGGGTCAAATACTTATTTCCCTCATTAAAAAGCAAATCAATTTATAACATTTTTGACATGCCTTTTTCTGGATTTTTTTGTTGTTATTCTGTCTCTCACTGTTCAAATAAACTGATAGACTGATCATTTCTTTGTCAGTGGGTAAACGTACAAAATCAGCAGGGGTTCAAATACTTTTTTCCCTCACTATAACCAACAAAAACGGGTCACAACTCCTGGAGCTCTGTCGCACGCTGGGTCTGTACACAATCAATGGTAGACTTCAAGTGAACTCTAATGGTAGGCTTCAAGGGGACTGTAATGGTAGGCTTCAAGGGGATTCTAATGGTAGGATTCAAGGGGATTCTAATGGTAGGCTTCAAGGGGACTCTAATGGTAGGCTTCAAGGGGACTGTAATGGTAGGCTTCATGTCACGGGCTGGCTCGAGGAACAACAGGAGAGGTAGAGTCAGGCGCAGGAGACAGAGAGAGTTCGTGACCACACTTCTTTATTTGAAGCACTGTACGTGGTCGACAAGGTATAGGGGCGCAGCCCTGAACGATTCTGCGGTGGTGTACACAAATAAAAGAAACCACTGGCAGAAGGAAAAAACTCAATACACGTTCTTTACGAACACACAAAACCCGGACAAGCAACACAATCACGTACAACCACATACATCCTACGCTAACCTAAATAACCCCCCCTTACTAATGACTAACCCAAAACAGGTGCGTGCCTACCTAGACCTAACCAAACGAAAGTGAAACAAAAAGGGATCGATGGCAGCTAGTAGGCCGGCGACGACGACCGCCGAGCTCCGCCCGGCCGAGGAGGGGCGCCACCAACCGTCACTGTCGTGACACTTCAAGGGGACTCGAATGGTAGGCTTCAAGGGGACTCGAATGGTAGGCTTCAAGGGGACTCTAATGGTAGGCTTCAAGGGGACTCTAATGGTAGGCTTCAAGGGGACTGTAATGGTAGACTTCAAGGGGACTCTATTGGTACTGTAGGTACACCTATAGCTCTTTTTTTAACCTTCATTTAACTACAGTTATACTGTATATTACTTTATCACTGACCTCAACCCAGAGTCTCTCAGAGCGTTCACAGTCAGCTCACTGCCACTGCTATTAGATCACAGCAAAATCACAGTCTACCTGAACAGAGCAATACTCAATCATGAGGCATCAAAGCCCAACATACTGTATGCTCTTTTGAAATGCTATAGATGGAAGGAAAGTAGTATAGAAACCTACCAAACAACAATTAGGCAACAACAAATGAAATACCGTTTAGACAACTTCCTGGAGAAAACGTTTCACTGAGATAGCGAAGGAGTAAACTTGGCAGTAGAAAGCCTACAGTATATTTGACCTTTCAACTTCCCTATCAAATCTAAACATGTCATGCAGACGTCAGAAACCAGCACAATGTAATTTAATAATCGATAGAATCGAACCACTTCTGGGAAAATTGGAAAACACTAAACAAACAACAACACGAAGAGTTATGAGAGAGAGAGAAAGAGAGAGTGTAATGTTTACTGTTTTTATTGTTTATTTCACTTTTGTTTATTATCTACTTCACTTGCTTTGGAAATGTAAACATATATTTCCCATGCCAATAATGCCCCATACATTGAAATTGAGAAAGAGAGCGAGAGAGAGAGAGAGAGAGAGAGAGAGAGAGAGAGAGAGATTTCAACAATTTCTTTTTCCAGCAGTCTAATTTAACAACGTGGGTTTTGTGTGACAATTTGGGCGCATCACAATATATTCCACTGGGTCGTTATTGACCGAGCACCTACAAGGAAATTGATGCAGCCACCAATCAGAGCAGTTGCTGGCAGCTTCCTGCACTTTGTGACATATGACACTCCCCCTCCACCTCCCCTGGAGTTTATAACGGCAGGAGGGAGAACACAATCATTCTAGAGTGTTCTTTCCTTCCTCACAGCTCCAGACCTCTCTTCACCTTAACACCTAGACAGACTTACACCTGTTGCTGTTCTGTTCTTATCTTCCTCTGTGACTGAGATCCGTCTGTCACCACTCTGTTGGTTTTTAATCCTCCTTCATCCATCCATCCGTCTATCCATTCATCCATCCATCTATCCGGGCTGTTTAGCCCACAACAAGGACTCTGAACCAGTGACAGAAAGACAGATAGAGAGAAAGAAAGAGAGATAGAGAGAAAGAAAGAAAGAAAGAAAAAAGAAAGAAAGAAAGAAAGAAAGAAAGAAAGAAAGAAAGAAAGAAAGAAAGAAAGAAAGAAAGAAAGAAAGAAAGAAAGAAAGAAAGAAAGAAAGAAAGAAAGAAAGAAAGAAAGAAAGAAAGAAAGAAAGAAAGAAAGAAAGAGTGACTGTGAGAGACTCCCCAGGTTTATGTGAATACCCTGAACAGACTGAACTGACAAACAGACTGACAGACCTGCAACACTATTTGGGACAACACGTTATCTGTTATTCATTTAGGTATGTATACGTTTATGATATTTATTATACTTCCCCTAGATGCTGCTGCTGTAGACTACAGTGTGTTTTATCTTATTGCTGAAATGTCAATGTGGTTCATCTGACTGACAGTAAGATGCTGTACGGACAGAGAAACGTGTGTGTGTGTTGTATGTTTTCTGAGTTTGTGTGTGTTGTGTAGGTCGACTTCATTTGTGTTGTCACAGATGTGTGTGGGTTGTGTGCATGTGTAATCTACCTGTGTGCTTGTGATTCCATTTGCGTTGTTAAAAAGGTGTGTGTGTGTGGGTGCATTGAGTTCATGTGTGTGTATTTAAGTGTTTGTGTGTGTGTGTACTCCTTCCGTGTGTTGTTAGAGCTGCGTGTCTTGGCAGTAGACTGCAAGGGGTTATGTAACAGCGAATACATACCTCCCCAGAATAGCTTAAAGAGAATTGCATGCCTCGGTTTACCCAGCACAGCCCAATTTAAACCCACAGGTGCCAATTACAACTGAACTAGGTTAACTTGGTTCGTAATACAATGTCTCTGTTGTATGTAAATGCTGTGGAAATAACTGTACTTTTCCATCGAGATAAAAGTCAAAGACGACAGTATCTTGTTTTGAGCATCTTTGTTTTTCTCTGTTATCAATTGAATGTAGATACTAAGAAATACGTTTTTATTTGAAACAGGTGGATACTTATCTTTTGATAATCTCAATTTGTATCTCTCTCTCTCTTTCTACTTTCTCAAAGGGTTTGTTGGCATGGGACACGTGTTTACATTGCCAAAGCAAAGGGAAAAGACACTAAACACAAGGGAAATAAACGAGGGAAACTTTAGTAAACATTACACTGATAAAATGTGTTATATTCTGTACGTACAGTGTTGTAACAATGTCAAATAGTTGACGTGTGAAGATAAATAAACAGATAAATATAGGTTGTATTTACAATGTTGGTTGTGCTCCTCTGGTTGTCCTTTTCTCAAGGCAACAGGCCACAAATCTAGTGTGATTACACACTGCAGTACTTTGCCTAACAGATATGGGAGTTTGATGTTTGATTTGTTTGTACATAGTCAAGGATTTTCTTAATTTGGGATCCGTCACAGTGGTCAGCTACTCTGCCACTGTGTACTCTCTGTTAAGAGAGTAAATAAACATAAATATAGGTTGTATTTATAATGGTGTTTGTTCTTCACTGGTTGCCCTTTTCTTGTGGCAACAGGTCACAAATCTTGCTGTGATTTCACACTATGGTATTTCCCCCAATAGATATGGGAGTTTATCCAAATTGGGTTTGTTTTCAAATTCTTTGTGTATCTGTGTAATCTGAGGGAAATAGAGTTGAAGTCGGAAGTTTACATACACCTTACATTTAAACTCAGTTTTTCACAATTCCTGACATTTAATCCTAGTGAAAATTCCCTGTCTTAGGTCAGTTAGGATCACCACTATATTTTAAGAATGTGAAATGTCAGAAATAATAGTAGAGAGAACGAATTATTTAAGCTTTTATTTCTTTCGTCACATTCCCAGTGGGTCAGAAGTTTACATACACTCAATTAGTATTTGGTAGCATTGTCTATACATTTTTTAACTTGGGTCAAACGTTTCGGGTTGCCTTCCACAAGCTTCCCACAATAAGTGTAACTGAGTCAGGTTCGTCGGCCTCCTTGCTCGCACACACTTTTTCAGTTCTGCCCACAAATTTTCTATAGGATTGAGGTCAGGGCTTTGTGATGGCCACTCCAATACCTTTGTTGTCCTTAGGCCATTTTCACAAATTTTTTACATTTACATTTTAGTCATTTAGCAGACGCTCTTATCCAGAGCGACTTACATTAGTGAATGCTTGGGGTCATTGTCCATTTGGAAGACCCATTTGTGACCAAGCTTTAACTTCCTGACTGATTTCTTGAGATTTTGCTTCAATATATCCATATAATTTTCCTTCCTCATAATTTTCCTTCCTTTTGTGAAGTGCACCAGTCCCTCCTGCAGCAAAGCACCCCCACAACATGATGCTGCCACCCTTGTGCTTCACGGTTCTTCGGCTTGCAAGCCTCCATCAAAGTATGTTCATCTCTAGGAGACAGAACGCGTCTCCTTCCTGAGCGGTACGACGTCTGCATGGTCCAATGGTGTTTATACTTGCGTACTATTGTTTGTACAGATGAATGTGGTACCTTCAGGCGTTTGGAAATTTATCTCAAGGATGAACCAGACTTGTGGAGGTCTACAATTTTTTTCTGAGGTCTTGGCTGATTTCTTTAGATTTTCCCATGATGTCAAGCAAAGAGGCACTGAGTTTGAAGGTAGGCCTATGAAATACATCCACAGGTACACCTCCAATTTACTCAAATGATGTCAATTAGCCTTACCTTACAGGGAAACCCAACTCCCAACGTTCTCCCAACATGTTGTTTTGATTTGAAACACCAACAGATTGGACATGATCAAAGCATAACAATCCCCACCACCTCCAACAGATACCGTATTAAATAGACGGATGTAAACATATTGGCAAATGGTCTAAAGTAATACCCTGTGAAGGGAATAGGGTGTCAAGTCGGACTCCTCCCACAGGGCTGGAAATTATTTCACTGTTTCATGTTGAGTGACATGTAATGGACACGATCAATTTCAATCTGCTGTACAACGTGCATTGTGTTTGTAACAACGTTACGTTCATTGTGAACGCCAAAAACAAGAGTCGGTTGGTCCGACACTACATAGACAATAAATATATTGAACTGAATTGATGTTGAACTGAGCAGAGCCACCTGTGTTTGTGTTCTCTGTGTGACAGTATGGTGTAGGACAGACAGTATGGTGTAGGACAGAGCTGTACATGATATCTAGACAGTATGGTGTAGAACAGACAGTATGGTGTAGGACAGACAGTATGGTGTAGGACAGAGCTGTACATGATATCTAGACAGTATGGTGTAGAACAGACAGTATGGTGCAGGACAGACAGTATGGTGTAGGACAGACAGTATGGTGTAGGACAGAGCTGTACATGATATCTAGACAGTATGGTGTAGAACAGACAGTATGGTGCAGGACAGACAGTATGGTGTAGGACAGACAGTATGGTGTAGGACAGAGCTGTACATGATATCTAGACAGTATGGTGTAGAACAGACAGTATGGTGTAGGGCAGACAGTATGGTGTAGGACAGACAGTATGGTGTAGGAGAGACAGTATGGTGTAGGACAGACAGAGCTGTACATGATATCTAGACAGTATAGTGTAGGACAGACAGTATGGTGCAGGACAGAAGTATGGTGCAGGACAGACAGTATGGTGCAGGACAGACAGTATGGTGTAGAACAGACAGTATGGTGTAGGACAGACAGTATGGTGTAGAACAGACAGTATGGTGTAGGAGAGACAGTATGGTGTAGGACAGATTGTATGGTGTAGGACAGACAGTATGGTGTAGGAGAGAAAGTATGGTGTAGGACAGACAGTATGGTGTAGGACAGACAGTATGGTGTAGGACAGACAGTATGGTGTAGGACAGACAGTATGGTGTAGAACAGACAGTATGGTGTAGGACAGACAGTATAGTGTAGGACAGACAGTATGGTGTAGGACAGACAGTATGGTGTAGGACAGACAGTATGGTGTAGGACAGACAGTATGGTGTAGGACAGACAGTATGGTGTAAAACAGACAGTATGGTGTAGGACAGACAGTATGGTGTAGGACTGACAGTATGGTGTAGGACAGACAGTATAGTGTAGGACAGACAGTATAGTGTAGGACAGACAGTATAGTGTAGGACAGACAGTATGGTGTAGGACAGACAGTATGGTGTAGGACAGACAGTATGGTGTAAAACAGACAGTATGGTGTAAAACAGACAGTATGGTGTAGAACAGATAGTATGGTGTAGGACAGACAGTATGGTGTAAAACAGACAGTATGGTGTAGGACAGACAGTATGGTGTAGGACAGACAGTATAGTGTAGGACAGACAGTATGGTGTAGAACAGACAGTATGGTGTAGGACAGACAGTATGGTGTAAAACAGACAGTATGGTGTAGGACAGACAGTATGGTGTAGAACTGACAGTATTGTGTAGGACAGACAGTATGGTGTAGGACAGACAGTATAGTGTAGGACAGACAGTATGGTGTAGGACAGACAGTATAGTGTAGGACAGACAGTATAGTGTAGGAGAGACAGTATGGTGTAGGAGAGACAGTATGGTGTAGGACAGACAGTATGGTGTAGGACAGACAGTATGGTGTAGGACAGACAGTATGGTGTAGGACAGACAGTATTGTGTAAAACAGACAGTATGGTGTAGGACAGACAGTATGGTGTAGGACAGACAGTATTGTGTAAAACAGACAGTATGGTGTAGGACAGACAGTATGGTGTAGGACAGACAGTATTGTGTAAAACAGACAGTATGGTGTAAAACAGACAGTATGGTGTAGGACTGACAGTATGGTGTAGGACAGACCTGAACCGTGATATCTCGACTCAGATCTTCACATGATTGTGTGGTATAAAGGTGGCACGCGCACACACACAAATGCACAAACACACACAAAGTCAGGGAGGACGCTGCCGTAGGAAAACTACTGAGAGACATTCCTAAAGAGTGAGAGGAGAGGTGTTGGCATAGCTGTTCAACCAGACTAATTATACCCTATGACAACACAGACAGAATCATGTTTCAATGCATTACAGAAGTCTACAAATTATACTGCCTATATAGTTAGTTTATCTGAGGAAAATAATAAAGGAAAATCTATTTAAAAAGATATGTTAAAAGATATATATATGGAGGATTGGAAATGATCCCCACCTCCCCCCAACTTATACACTGATATGACAGAACATTATGCACACCTTTGACATTTTATTTAACCTTTATTTATCTAGGAAGGTAAGTTAAGAACAAATTCTTATTTTCAATGACGGCCTACCCCAGCCAAACCCTAACGCAGACAAAGCTGGGCCAATTGTGTGCCACCCTATGGGACTCCCAATCACGGCTGGTTGTGATACAGCCTGGAATCGAACCAGGGTCTGTAGTGACTCCTCTAGCACTAAGATGCAGTGCCTTAGACCACTGCGTCACTCGGGAGCCCAGGTGAATCCAAGTGAAAGTTATGATCCCTTTTTGATGTCACTTGTTAAATCCACTTCAATCAGTGTAGATGAAGGGGAGGAGACATATTAAAGAATGATTTTTAAGCCTAGAGACAATTGAGACATGGATTGTATATGTCATTCAGAGGGTTAATGGGCAAGACAAAATATTTAAGTGCCTTTGAACAGGATATGGTAAATGGTGCCAGACACACCGGTTTGTGTCAAGAACTGCAATGCTGCTGGATTTTCACACTCAACAGTTTCCTGTGTGTTTCAAGAATGATCCACCACCCAAAGGACATCCTTTGGGGTATAGAGGTATAGGAGTATAAAGGTATAGAGGTATAGGGGTATAGAGGTATAGAGGTATAGGGGTATAGAGGTATAGAGGTATAGGGGTATAGGAGTATAGAGGTATAGAGGTATAGAGGTATAGAGGTATAGGGGTATAGAGGTATAGAGGTATAGAAGTATAGGGGTATAGAGGTATAGAGGTATAGGGGTATAGAGGTATAGGGTAATAGGGGTATAAAGGTATAGAGGTATAGGGGTATAGAGGTATAGAGGTTCCTCCTGCAGGCAGAGGAGGGTCGTTAGTGATTGGAGCCACCTGGGCTCAGGGTATTTAAACTGCTTCACTAACCACTCTCTCTCTCTCTCTCTCTCTCTCTCTCTCTGCTCCTCCAGGTATGATCCTGTTTTGTTTGTTCCTTTGTAGTTTTACATAGTTTCCACTCAGTCATATTCACACACACAGATTCATGCATCCCTGCACTTTACATTCACCCTACATTATGACATTTCCACACCTCATTCCTTTTTCTTTGTTTAAAGTTAATAGTTTTTGGTTTATAATAAAGAACCTTTTTGATTGGCCTATACCTGTAGTTCGTGTCCCCTCATTTTTGCCACAGGCTATGAGCCGGCCTGTGACAATGGGGATAGAGGTATAGGAGTATAGAGGTATAGAGGTATAGAGGTATAGGGGTATATGGGGATAGAGGTATAGGAGTATAGAGGTATAGGGGTATAAAGGTATAGGGGTATAAAGGTACATGGGTATAGGGGTATATGGGGATAGAGGTATAGGGGGATAGAGGTATAGGAGTATAGAGGTATAGGGGTATAAAGGTATAGGGGTATAAATGTACAGGGGTACAGGGTTATAGGGGTATATGGGGATAGAGGTATAGGGGGATAGAGGTATAGGAGTATAGAGGTATAGGAGTATAAAGGTATAGGGGTATAAAGGTACAGGGGTACAGGGGTATAGGGGTATGGGGTATAGAGGTATGGGGTATAGAGGTATAGGGGCCCCAGGAGTGGTGTGTGTAGTGATAGAAGTATAGAGGTATACTCTGTGTGTGTGTGTGTGTACCCTCCCCCTCTCCTTATCTTATCCAGCTGATAGCTCAGAACCAATGAACACACACCTGCCTTCACATTCATCATAATGACATATTATCAGCAGTCCTAGTTAATGACTCAGCTAATGATCTGGAGGTCATTGTGATGACTGTACCTCCCTCCATCAAATCAAATCAAATCAAATGTATTTATATAGCCCTTCGTACATCAGCTGATATCTCAAAGTGCTGTACAGAAACCCAGCCTAAAACCCCAAACAGCAAGCAATGCATGTGAAAGAAGCACGATGGCTAGGAAAAACTCCCTAGGAAAAACTCCCTAGAAAGGCCAAAACCTAGGAAGAAACCTAGAGAGGAACCAGGCTATGAGGGGTGGCCAGTCCTCTTCTGGCTGTGCAGGGTGGATATTATAACAGAACATGGTCAAGATGTTAAAATGTTCATAAATGACCAGCATGGTCAAATAATAATAATCATAGTAGTTGTCGAGGGTCCAACAGGCACGTCCGGTGAACAGGTCAGGGTTCCATAGCCGCAGGCAGAACAGTTGAAACTGGAGCAGCAGCACGGCCAGGTGGACTGGGGACAGCAAGGAGTCATCATGCCAGGTAGTCCTGAGGCATGGTCCTAGGGCTCAGGTCCTCCGAGAGAAAGAAAGAAAGAAAGAAAGAGAGAAAGAGAGAATTAGAGAGAGCATATTTAAATTCACACAGGACACCGGATAAGACAAGAGAAATACTCCAGATGTAACAGACTGACCCTAGCCCCCCAACACATAAACTACTGCAGCATAAATACTGGAGGCTGAGACAGAAGGGATCAGAAGACACTGTGGCCCCATCCGATGATACCCCCGGACAGGGCCAAACAGGCAGGATATAACCCCACCCACTTTGCCAAAGCACAGCCCCCACACCACTAGAGGGATGTCTCCAACCACCAATTTACCGTCCTAAGACAAGGCCGAGTATAGCCCACATCATACAGATTGTGGTATGTAGTTTGACTCCAAGACTCACTACTCAAGTGGTTGTTGTACTGTATCTCAACAGCTAGCTAGCTAATGTGTTTTAGGGTGAACAAAACTAGATTAAACTCCCTGTGTGTACTTTAGCTGTATATTGAGAACAAAACTAGATTAAACTCCCTGTGTGTACTTTAGCTGTGTATTGAGAACAAAACTAGATTAAACTCCCTGTGTGTACTTTAGCTGTGTATTGAGAACAAAACTAGATTAAACTCCCTGTGTGTACTTTAGCTGTGTATTGAGAACAAAGCTAGATTAAAATCCATGTGTGTACTTTAGCTGTGTATTGATAACAAAGCTAGATTAAACTCCCTGTGTGTACTTTAGCTGTGTATTGATAACAAAGCTAGATTAAACTCCCTGTGTGTACTTTAGGTGTGTATTGAGTATGCAGTGTGAAGAGACACTTGACTTTATTCAACAGAGAGAGAGAGAGTGAGGGGGGGGGGGGGGGGGCAGAGAGAGAGAAAGAGAGAGGGAGAGAAAGAGAGAGAGAGATAAAGGGAGGGAGTGAAAAGGAGAGCGAGAGAGAAAAGGGGAAGAGTATTATCCACCCCTCATCTCCCCTACAGTCCCAGTATTATCCACCCCTCAACTCCCCTACAGTCCCAATATTATCCACCCCTCATCTCCCCTACAGTCCCAGTATTATCCACCCCTCATCTCCCCTACAGTCCCAGTATTATCCACCCCTCATCTCCCCTACAGTCCCAGTATTATCCACCCCTCATCTCTCCTACAGTCCCAGTATTATCCACCCCTCATCTCCCCTACAGTCCCAGTATTATCCACCCCTCATCTCCCCTACAGTCCCAGTATTATCCACCCCTCATCTCCCCTACAGTCCCAGTATTATCCACCCCTCATCTCCCCTACAGTCCCAGTATTATCCACCCCTCATCTCCCCTACAGTCCCAGTATTATCCACCCCTCATCTCTCCTACAGTCCCAGTATTATCCACCCCTCATCTCCCCTACAGTCCCAGTATTATCCACCCCTCATCTCCCCTACAGTCCCAGTATTATCCACCCCTCATCTCCCCTACAGTCCCAGTATTATCCACCCCTCATCTCCCCTACAGTCCCAGTATTATCCACCCCTCATCTCTCCTACAGTCCCAGTATTATCCACCCCTCATCTCCCCTACAGTCCCAGTATTATCCACCCCTCATCTCCCCTACAGTCCCAGTATTATCCACCCCTCATCTCCCCTACAGTCCCAGTATTATCCACCCCTCATCTCCCCTACAGTCCCAGTATTATCCACCCCTCATCTCCCCTACAGTCCCAGTATTATCCACCCCTCATCTCCCCTACAGTCCCAGTATTATCCACCCCTCATCTCCCCTACAGTCCCAGTATTATCCACCCCTCATCTCCCCTACAGTCCCAGTATTATCCACCCCTCATCTCCCCTACAGTCCCAGTATTATCCACCCCTCATCTCCCCTACAGTCCCAGTATTATCCACCCCTCATCTCCCCTACAGTCCCAGTATTATCCACCCCTCATCTCCCCTACAGTCCCAGTATTATCCACCCCTCATCTCCCCTACAGTCCCAGTATTATCCACCCCTCATCTCCCCTACAGTCCCAGTATTATCCACCCCTCATCTCCCCTACAGTCCCAGTATTATCCACCCCTCATCTCCCCTACAGTCCCAGTATTATCCACCCCTCATCTCCCCTACAGTCCCAGTATTATCCACCCCTCATCTCCCCTACAGTCCCAGTATTATCCACCCCTCATCTCCCCTACAGTCCCAGTATTATCCACCCCTCATCTCCCCTACAGTCCAGTATTATCCACCCCTCATCTCCCCTACAGTCCCAGTATTATCCACCCCTCATCTCACCTACAGTCCCAGTATTATCCACCCCTCATCTCTCCTACAGTCCCAGTATTATCCACCCCTCATCTCCCCTACAGTCCCAGTATTATCCACCCCTCATCTCCCCTACAGTCCCAGTATTATCCACCCCTCATCTCTCCTAGTCCCAGTATTATCCACCCCTCATCTCTCCTAGTCCCAGTATTATCCACCCCTCATCTCCCCTACAGTCCCAGTATTATCCACCCCTCAACTCCCCTACAGTCCCAATATTATCCACCCCTCATCTCCCCTACAGTCCCAGTATTATCCACCCCTCATCTCCCCTACAGTCCCAGTATTATCCACCCCTCATCTCCCCTACAGTCCCAGTATTATCCACCCCTCATCTCTCCTACAGTCCCAGTATTATCCACCCCTCATCTCCCCTACAGTCCCAGTATTATCCACCCCTCATCTCCCCTACAGTCCCAGTATTATCCACCCCTCATCTCTCCTACAGTCCAGTATTATCCACCCCTCATCTCCCCTACAGTCCCAGTATTATCCACCCCTCATCTCCCCTACAGTCCCAGTATTATCCACCCCTCATCTCTCCTACAGTCCCAGTATTATCCACCCCTCATCTCCCCTACAGTCCCAGTATTATCCACCCCTCATCTCTCCTACAGTCCCAATATTATCCACCCCTCATCTCCCCTACAGTCCCAGTATTATCCACCCCTCATCTCCCCTACAGTCCCAGTATTATCCACCCCTCATCTCCCTACAGTCCCAGTATTATCCACCCCTCATCTCTCCTACAGTCCCAGTATTATCCACCCCTCATCTCCCCTACAGTCCCAGTATTATCCACCCCTCATCTCCCCTACAGTCCCAGTATTATCCACCCCTCATCTCCCCTACAGTCCCAGTATTATCCACCCCTCATCTCCCCTACAGTCCCAGTATTATCCACCCCTCATCTCTCCTACAGTCCCAGTATTATCCACCCCTCATCTCCCCTACAGTCCCAGTATTATCCACCCCTCATCTCCCCTACAGTCCCAGTATTATCCACCCCTCATCTCTCCTACAGTCCCAGTATTATCCACCCCTCATCTCCCCTACAGTCCCAGTATTATCCACCCCTCATCTCTCCTACAGTCCCAGTATTATCCACCCCTCATCTCTCCTACAGTCCCAGTATTATCCACCCCTCAACTCCCCTACAGTCCCAATATTATCCACCCCTCATCTCCCCTACAGTCCCAGTATTATCCACCCCTCATCTCTCCTACAGTCCCAGTATTATCCACCCCTCATCTCCCCTACAGTCCCAGTATTATCCACCCCTCATCTCCCCTACAGTCCCAGTATTATCCACCCCTCATCTCCCCTACAGTCCCAGTATTATCCACCCCTCATCTCCCCTACAGTCCCAGTATTATCCACCCCTCATCTCTCCTACAGTCCCAGTATTATCCACCCCTCATCTCCCCTACAGTCCCCGTATTATCCACCCCTCATCTCCCCTACAGTCCCAGTATTATCCACCCCTCATCTCCCCTACAGTCCCAGTATTATCCAACCCTAAAGCTACAATACAAAATCAATATCCCACAAACAAAAGGTGGGAAAAGGCTGCCTAATATGATCCCCAATCAGAGACAACGATAGGCAGCTGCCTCTGATTGGGAACCATACCAGGCCAACATAGAAATACAAAAAACTAGAGTACCCACCCTAGTCACACCCTGACCTAACTAAAATAGAGAATAAAAAGGCTCTCTAAGGTCAGGGCGTGACAATAACCTACAACATGACACAACCTACAACATGACCACCTACATCAGGACATAACCTACATAGGGGGCCAGCAGGCCAAATTCAGCCCACGGTGATTTTATTTTGCACTCCAAGTAATTTTCGTTTTTTTGTTGTTGTTGTTGTTGCACATAAACAAGTGTAAAATCACCAGGTTATCAGCTCAAAGTGATTGTAATGTAGGAAATCTGTTCCCAAGTGTTCCCACACATACTGCAAATAGAGAGACACGTCATCGTATCTCAATGTAATCAAGGTTTGAAATTATTATGTTTTTGTCAAGTATTATATCTGTTTGGGGTTGTTGCGGTCAGTTTGCAGTGGACACGTTTTTTATAATTATGGTCCCGTGGCTGAATGTAATTGGGGACCACTGACCTACATAGCCAATGCAACTTCTTCATTGTCCATCAACCAGGCTGTCATGTCATTGACAAGCCATACCAGTAGTAACAATAGCAGACAGAGACGATGGTAAAGTTATCTCAACGTTTAGCCGAAGAAGTGGCTAAGCTAGCTTTAACCGAGCAAAACCGTTTCAGCCTGTCAATTGCTAATGTAGGGGTTGTGACTGTATTCATTCTCACCTGGGAAGCGTCGTACCCATAGGTTTCTATGGTGGGAGCAAGAGCACAGTGAAAACCCACCCTCACCTATAGAGGGTGCTGTTGTGACTACTGTAGACCATTGCAAAACAGTGTTTTTAACCAGATATTTCGATGTATAAAAATGATGTATCCTTCCTTTTTTTAACGTTTTTAAATGTTGTTGGATGAGGGTGGTCGTCCTTTGTTACACAGTCCGCCCAACCTGTTCTTTGACCAATGTAACTCTTCTCTTGGACAGCCACAATACATTCATATCTATACATACAGTAGACTACATGTCTACGCTCACCTGACAAAAGATGGGGTAGGTTCCTCTCCTCCTTCCCTTCCACAACACGTATAGACTTCTACACACCTGACAATACATCTCTATTTATACACATGGTCTCTATAGGCCTCCATACACCTCTATGTATACACAGTCTCTATAGACCTCTACACACCTGACAATACATCTCTATGTACACACACAGTCTCTATAGACCTCTATACACCTCTATGTATACACACAGTCTCTATAGACCTCTATACACCTCTATGTATACACACAGTCTCTATAGACCTCTATACACCTCTATGTATACACACAGTCTCTATAGACCCCTATACACCTCTATGTATACACACAGTCTCTATAGATCTCTACACATACATCTCTATGTATACACACAGTCTCTATAGACCTCTATACACCTCTATGTATACACACAGTCTCTATAGACCCCTATACACCTCTATGTACACACACAGTCTCTATAGATCTCTACACATACATCTCTATGTACACACACAGTCTCTATAGACCTCTATACACCTCCATGTATACACACGGTCTCTATAGACCTCTATACACCTCTATGTATACACACAGTCTCTATAGACCCCTATACACCTCTATGTACACACACAGTCTCTATAGACCTCTATACACCCCTATGTACACACACAGTCTCTATAGACCCCTATACACCTCTATGTACACACACAGTCTCTATAGACCTCTATACACCCCTATGTACACACACAGTCTCTATAGACCTCTATACACCCCTATGTACACACACAGTCTCTATAGACCTCTACCCCTGACAATACATCTCTATTTATACACATGGTCTCTATAGGCCTCCATACACCTCTATGTATACACAGTCTCTATAGACCTCTACACACCTGACAATACATCTCTATGTACACACACAGTCTCTATAGACCTCTATACACCTCTATGTATACACACAGTCTCTATAGACCTCTATACACCTCTATGTATACACACAGTCTCTATAGACCTCTATACACACACATCTCTATGTATACACACAGTCTCTATAGACCTCTATACACCTCTATGTACACACACAGTCTCTATAGACCTCTATGCACCTCTATGTATACACACAGTCTGTATAGACCTCTACACACACAGTACACACTGTTCTTCCCTTCATCTCTCTTAGACAACACCAATACCAGTCTAACACCGACAGGCCTCTATACACACCAATACACTTCTACCTTAACCTGAACACCACAACAGGCCTCTATATACACCAATACACTTCTACCTTAACCTGAACACCACAACAGGCCTCTATATACACCAATACACTTCTACCTTAACCTGAACACCACAACAGGCCTCTATACACACCAATACACTTCTACCTTAACCTGAACACCACAACAGGCCTCTATACACCAATATACTTCCACCTGCCTCCAGTTAAATCCTCCATGATCAACCACTCACCATAAAACACTATGTACATGGCAACAAGTCTTTGCTCACTTCCCGAGGTTTCGGTCCGTAAACCTTGGGGGCCTCGTCCCTGAAGAAGAGGGGGCCGGCGGACATTTGTCAACGATGCTCAGCGCCGCCGGGTGAGACCCCGCCCACCTCTCCCCCACTCCCTCCTTCACGCCCCCCCACTCCCTCCTTCACACCCCCCCTCCATGACCAGTCAGAGTCTGACTTCAGAGTAAATAGCTTTTTTATTTTCGTTCTTCCTAAATCCTTTTTTTCCTTTATCTCCACTTCTTATCCTCCTTGTCCCTTCATCATCTGATCATTGACTGGCTACCCCTGTTGTTGAGTTCCTTGTTTATTTATTAGTTGTTTGTTTATGTGTAATTCAGCTTGACAGTATGCACGTGGTGAATGTTCCTCAGCGATCAATTATGTTGTCATGTGGTTCTGTTAAGATGTCAGTTCTATTTGTGCAACCCCCCCTCTGCTTACCCTCCCTCAGCCCCATCCCAAACCCCCTCTGCTTATCCTCCCTCAACCCCATTCCAACCCCCCCTCTGCTTACCCTCCCTCAGCTCCATCCCAACCCCCCCTCTGCTTATCCTCCCTCAGCCCCATCCCAACCCCCCCTCTGCTTATCCTCCCTCAGCCCCATCCCAACCCCCCCTCTGCTTACCCTCCCTCAGCCCCATCCCAAACCCCCTCTGCTTATCCTCCCTCAACCCCATTCCAACCCCCCCTCTGCTTACCCTCCCTCAGCTCCATCCCAACCCCCCTCTGCTTACCCTCCCTCAGCTCCATCCCAACCCCCCCTCTGCTTATCCTCCCTCAGCCCCATCCCAACCCCCCCTCTGCTTACCCTCCCTCAGCTCCATCCCAACCCCCCCTCTGCTTATCCTCCCTCAGCCCCATTCCAACCCCCCCTCTGCTTACCCTCCCTCAGCTCCATCCCAACCCCCCCTCTGCTTATCCTCCCTCAGCCCCATTCCAACCCCCCCTCTGCTTACCCTCCCTCAGCTCCATCCCAACGCACACCTGTTTTACAGTCATGAGTTTATTGAAAGTGTTCCTACAGTATATCTATGTATCTATATGTATATTCTGTACTTTTCCTTTCTTTCTTTGATCCTGTCTTCTCTGCTGTTTGAATGGTAGTGTACAGCAGTCATGGCCAACTCAGGGTTGGGCTCAATTCCATTTAAACTACAGTCAATTCAGGAAGTACACAGAAATTCCATTTAAACTACAGTCAATTCAGGAAGTACACTGAAATTACATTTAAACTACAGTCAATTCAGGAAGTACACTGAAATTCCAATTCCAATTATCTTCAATACTTTTCAACTGGGAATATTTGGAATTGACTGGAATTGGAATGGAATTGACCCCAACCCTGTCCAGGCCAACCATCCTTCTGGAGAGCTAGGGATCCTGCAGAGGCTGCAGTAGAGAGGAGGGTTGGCCAAGCCTGCTGTACATTTACTGTAGGTACATCTCCCAATGCATGAAACCTTCGTCTTTCTTTGTCCTTTTCTCCTTGTTTACGGATCTCTCTCTCTCTCTCTAGTTGAACAGTCATTTGCTTCGGGGAGAAGAGGAAGGAGAACAAGGTTAAGATGTCTCTGAACGTTCCGGGCCTGATCGTCATGGCGATCTTCTACTTGCTGATCCTAGGCACGGGGATCTGGGCCTCGATGCGCTCCAAGAAGGTGGAGAGGAAGTGTACCGGGTCGGACGGGATGGAGATCACGCTGCTTGCCGGACGCAACATCAACCTGTTGGTGGGGATCTTCACTCTGACTGGTAAGCATCCAATTAGATTGGGTCTTGTAGAGACCATGCCCAATCAGAGTGGGGTTTACTGTTACCCATAAACCTGACAAGTTTCAAGATTCTTCAACATACTGGTCGGAATCTTCACACTGATTGGTGAGATGGAGGGAGGGAGGGAGGGAGGGGGGAGGGAGGGAGGGAGGGAGGGAGGGAGGGAGGGAGGGAGGGAGGGAGGGAGGGAGGGAGGGAGGGAGGGAGATTCCAGCATAGAAATAGAAAAGACATCAGGGATCAGTTTATTCTGAGAGTTTACACAAATATCAACAACCAATGAGTCAACTGCATATCTGTTCACTAACACTAGGGGAAGTGTTGAATATCAGATGTCTTTCGACTGCATATCTGTTCACTAACACTAGGGGAAGTGTTGAATATCAGATGTCTTTCGACTGCATATCTGTTCACTAACACTAGGGGAAGTGTTGAATATCAGATGTCTTTCGACTGCATATCTGTTCACTAACACTAGGGGAAGTGTTGAATATCAGATGTCTTTCGACTGCATATCTGTTCACTAACACTAGGGGAAGTGTTGAATATCAGATGTCTTTCGACTGCATATCTGTTCACTAACACTAGGGGAAGTGTTGAATATCAGATGTCTTTCGACTGCATATCTGTTCACTAACACTAGGGGAAGTGTTGAATATCAGATGTCTTTCGACTGCATATCTGTTCACTAACACTAGGGGAAGTGTTGAATATCAGATGTCTTTCGACTGCATATCTGTTCACTAACACTAGGGGAAGTGTTGAATATCAGATGTCTTTCGACTGCATGCCTACTGGACGCCACTAAACATCTCTTAACATGTTACTGACAGCTTGTTGATAGTTATTTGAGCGTCTACAGTGGGACTCTCAGAAGGAGGTGTTACTGTATTGGTATTTATTGGCCCATGTGTATGTGTTCCTCTCTGTTAACATCTCTCTTTCTCTTTCTCTCTCTCTCTCTCTCTCTCCCTCCCTCCCCCCTCTCTCTCTCCCTCTCTCCCCCTCCTTTTCACTCTCTTCCCTCTTCTCTCTCACTCTCTTTCTCCCTCTCCTCCCTACAGCTACGTGGGTTGGAGGAGGGTTTATCCTGGGTATAGCAGAGGCTGTCTACAACCCCACCCTGGGTCTGGTCTGGGCTCTGATGCCAGTTCCCTACGTACTCACCTTCTTCCTGGGTGAGTCATATGACCTCTAACCCCACGGTCTGACCCCAGTACTAATAGCTGATATGAGCTGTATGTACGGAATAGGGGGCCAATTTTAGACGTACCTTCACCTCATCTGCTCTAGCACTAACTCTTCTGTTACCCAGTAACACAGATAAACACACCTGTGTGCTATGAGGTCATCTGGAAATGTGCATGAAACAGGATATGCATTATGAAACAGTATAGTGAGGTACTAAAGCTAAGAAATGTTCTCTACCCTACTGAACAGAACCATTGGGTGCATCCTAAATGGAACCCTATTCCATAGTGTAACGGCCCTGGGTTTATAAGCGCGGATATCGACTCGGCCGCTCGAGCATGCTTTTGGGGTACAGTCGAAAGCGCGCTGGACTTCGGGCTAGAAGGTCGAGGGTTCAAGACCTGCTCCCTGCTGTTTCATTACATTGGTGTCGAGACCTGCTCCCTGCTGTTTCATTTGTCACAGGCCGGCTCATAGCCTGTGGCAAAAATGAGAGGACATCAACAACCAGTATAGGCCAATTCAAAAAGTTTATTATAAAACAAAACTATTAATTCTAAACAAAGAAAAAGGAATGAGGTGTGGAAATGTCATAATGTAGGGTGTATGAAGGGTGCATGGATGCGTGAATATGTGTGTGTAAACATGACTGAGTGGAAACTATGTAAAACTACAAAGGAACAAACAAAACAGGATCATACCTGGAGGAGCAGGGAGAGAGAGAGCAAACGAAGCGAGAGAGAGGTTAGTGGAGCAGTTTGTTAAATACCCTGATCCCAGGTGGCTCCAATCACTAACGACCCTCCTCTGCCTGCAGGAGGAACCGCCCCTGCACTGCAGAGGAGGAGCCGTGACACATTACATTGGTGTCGAGACCTGCTCCCTGCTGTTTCATTACAATATATAGTGCACTACTTTTGACCAAGCCTTATTGGCCCCTGGTCAAAAGTAGTGCACTATATATTTCATAGGGCCCTGGTCAAAAGTAGTGCACTATATATAGGGAATAGGGCTCTGGTCAACAGTACTACACTATATAGGGAAGAGGGCCCTGGTCAACAGTAGTGCCCTATATAGGGAATAGTGCCCTGGTCAACAGTAGTGCACTATATAGGGAATAGGGCCCTGGTCAACAGTAGTACACTATATAGGGAATAGGGCCATGTTGGACAGGATCATGGTTATGCCACCATGAAGGTCAAACCACAACACGTATTACATCCATAGCTACACTGAATGGACAAAACATTAAGAACACCTTACTAATATTGAGTTGCACCCCCACCTTTTGCCCTCAGAACAGACTAAATTTGTCGGAAACATGGACTCTACAAGGTGTTGAAAGAGTTCCACAGGGATGCTGGCCCATGTTGACTCCAATGCTTCCCACAGTTGTGTTAAGTTGGCTGGATGTCTTTTGGGTGGTGGACCATTCTTGATACACACAAGAAACTGTTAAGCATTAAAAACCCAGCAGTGTTGCAGTTCTTGACACACTCAAACCGGTGCGCCTGGCACCTACTACCAAACCCCATTCAAAGGCACTTAAATATTGTTCCTTGCCCATTCAACCTCTGAATGGCACACATACACAATCCATGTCTCAATTGTCTCAAGGCTTAAAAATCCTTCTTTAACATGTCTCCTCCCCTTCATCTACACTGATTGAAGTGGATTTAACAAGTGACATCAATTAGGATCATAGTTTTCACCTGGATTCACCTGGTCAGTCTGTCATGGAAATAGCAGCTGTTTATAATGTTTTGTAAACTCTGGTGTGGGAAAAAATGTCATTTAATAGTTTCTTATGGTCTCAGTAACATTACCATGTCTTCTTATGGTCTCAGTAACATTACCATGTCTTCTTATGGTCTCAGTAACATTACCATGTCTTCTTATGGTCTCAGTAACATTACCATGTCTTCTTATGGTCTCAGTAACATTACCATGTCTTCTTATGGTCTCAGTAACATTACCATGTCTTCTTATGGTCTCAGTAACATTACCATGTCTTCTTATGGTCTCAGTAACATTACCATGTCTTCTTATGGTCTCAGTAACATTACCATGTCTCCTTATGGTCTCAGTAACATTACCATGTCTTCTTATGGTCTCAGTAACATTACCATGTCTTCTTATGGTCTCAGTAACATTACCATGTCTTCTTATGGTCTCAGTAACATTACCATGTCTCCTTATGGTCTCAGTAACATTACCATGTCTTCTTATGGTCTCAGTAACATTACCATGTCTCCTTATGGTCTCGGTAACATTACCATGTCTTCTTATGGTCTCAGTAACATTACCATGTCTCCTTATGGTCTCAGTAACATTACCATGTCTTCTTATGGTCTCAGTAACATTACCATGTCTTCTTATGGTCTCAGTAACATTACCATGTCTTCTTATGGTCTCGGTAACATTACCATGTCTTCTTATGGTCTCAGTAACATTACCATGTCTTCTTATGGTCTCGGTAACATTACCATGTCTTCTTATGGTCTCGGTAACATTACCATGTCTTCTTATGGTCTCAGTAACATTACCATGTCTTCTTATGGTCTCAGTAACATTACCATGTCTTCTTATGGTCTCAGTAACATTACCATGTCTTCTTATGGTCTCAGTAACATTACCATGTCTTCTAATGGTCTCAGTAATGACCAATAGCAGGTGCTATCATGTTAGGTTGTTAGGTAATGACCAACAGCAGGTGCTATCAGGGTAAATTGTTAGGTAATGACCTGACTGGCTATCAGGTTAGGTTGTTAGATTATGACCAATAGCAGGTGCTATCACATTAGGTTGTTAGGTAATGACCAACAGCGGGTGCTATCAGGTTAGGTTGTTAGATAATGACCAATAGCAGGTGCTATCATGTTAGGTTGTTAGGTAATGACCAACAGCGGGTGCTATCATGTTAGGTTGTTAGGTAATGACCAACAGCAGGTGCTATCAGGTTCGGTTGTTAGGTAATGACCAACAGCAGGTGCTATTACATTAGGTTGTTAGGTAATGACCAACAGCAGGTGCTATCAGGTTAGATTGTTAGGTAATGACCAACAGCAGGTGCTATCAGGTTAGATTGTTAGGTAGTGACCAGCCTGCTTCCCTAATATCACCGTATTCCCTACATAGTGCACTACTTTTGACCAAGACCTATCAGGACGCTATAGGGCTCTGGTCAAAAGTAGTGCACTATGTAGTGGATAGAGTGCCATTTGGGGCGCACCCTCTGTCAGTGTGTCGTCAGTCAGTCAGTGTGTCGTCAGTCAGTCAGTGTGTCGTCAGTCAGTCAGTGTGTCGTCAGTCAGTCAGTGTGTCGTCAGTCAGTCAGTGTGTCGTCAGTCAGTCAGTGTGTCGTCAGTCAGTCAGTGTGTCATCAGTCAGTCAGTGTGTCGTCAGTCAGTCAATGTGTCGTCAGTCATCCCCCGGGGCGACCCAGACAGCGTGGAGAACTCGACGTAGCCCTCTGAACTCACAGGGGCACCAGACTCCCCAATAACTCATCACAAATCAGGGTCCACTCCGCCCCTCCAGAAGAATCCAACTGTCAATGTGGGTGGTAAAAACAAGAAGAATTTGTTCTTAAATAACCTGCCTGCTAATATAAAAAGGTATTATAAAGGTAATATTGTAACGGTCGTCGTAGGAAGTGGACCAAGGCGCAGCGGATTGAGTGCTCATTATAACTTTATTTAGAACACTTACCAAACAAAACAAGAAAACGAATGGACGACCAACAGTAATGCAGGCTACACACAGCTATGCACAACAACCTCCCACCACATAAAACAAACACCCCCCTGCCACGTCCTGACCAAACTACAATAACAAATAGCCCCTTTACTGGTCAGAACGTGACAAATATAAATACTAAATAAAGGTAATATAAAGGTAATATAAATATTAAATAAATGTAACATAAAGGTAATATAAAGATTAAATAAAGGTAATATGAAGGTAATAAAGATATTATAAAGGTAATATTGTCACGCTTGTTTGTAGAAACAGACCAAGGCGCAGCGTGAGTATCGTTCCACATCTTTATTATTATGTGAAACTTAGCAAGACAAACAATAAACTATAAACAAACAACAAACCGTGACGACAGAGGTGCAACATGCACTAACTCAAAATAATCTCCCACAAACACAGGTGGGAAAAACAACTACTTAAATATGATCCCCAATTAAAGACAACGGGAATCATACATAAACCCCAACATAGAAAAAAGAAACTAGAACACAACATAGAAATAAATAAACTAGATAAACCCCCCAGTCACGCCCTGACCAACTCTACCATAGAAAATAAGAGCTCTCTATGGTCAGGACGTGACAAATATAAAGATTAAATAAATGTAATAAAGGTAATATAAAGGTAATATAAGGATTAAATAAAGGTAATATAAAAGGTAATATAAAGATTAAATAAATGTAATAAAGATAATATAAAGATACTATAAAGATTAAATAAATGTAATATAAAGGTAATATAAAGATTAAATAAATGTAATATAAAGGTAATTTAAAGATTAAATAAATGTAATATAAAGGAAATTTAAAGATTAAATACATGTAATATAAAGGTTAAATTAAGGTAATATAAATGTAATATAAAGGTTAAATTAAGGTAATATAAAGGTAATATAAAGATTAAATAAATGTAATATAAAGGTTAAATTAAGGTAATATAAATGTAATATAAAGGTTAAATTAAGGTAATATAAATGTAATATAAAGGTTAAATTAAGGTAATATAAATGTAATATAAAGGTTAAATTAAGGTAATATAAATGTAATATAAATATTAAATAAAGATAAAATAAAGGTAATAAAAAGGTAATATAAATGTAATATAAATGTAAAATAAAGATTAAATAAAGGTAATGTAAATGTTCAATAAGTAATGCTGTACGTAAGGTACCTTCAAGAGTTTCCTCACCAAATAGCACCCTATTCCCCTATGGGCCCTGGTCAAACTACACCCTATTCCCCAATCGGCCCTGGTCAAACTACACCCCATTCCCCTATGGCCCTGGTCAAACTACACCCCATTCCCCTATGGCCCTGGTCAAACTACACCCCATTCCCCTATGGCCCTGGTCAAACTACACCCCATTCCCCTATGGCCCTGGTCAAACTACACCCCATTCCCCTATGGGCCCTGGTCAAACTACACCCCATTCCCCTATGGGCCCTGGTCAAACTACACCCCATTCCCCTATGGCCCTGGTCAAACTACACCCTATTCCCCAATCGGCCCTGGTCAAACTACACCCCATTCCCCTATGGCCCTGGTCAAACTACAAAGGGAATAGGGTGCCATTTGGAACGTGACCTATGTGTAACTGGATCGCTGGAGCCGAATGCTCCCTACTGGGCTGTAAGTGTCCTCCACACACACGCACACGCACCTCCACATGCACACGCACCTCCACATGCACATCCACATGCACACGCACACACACATCCACACACACATCCACATGCAAACGCACACGCACACACGCGAATGAAACAGCTGTCTTGCTCGTAACCGACAAAAGAACACAGTCGTAAAGCAAGAGGGAAATGATTTGTCACAGTTATGGGGTGAGCGGTGGGGGGCAAGGGTTTATGTGTTTGTGTGTGTATGTGTGTGTATGTGTGTGTTTGTGTGTGTTTGTGTGTGTATGTGTGTGTATGTGTGTGTTTAGCATTTTGTCAAACGTAGCTTTGATTGGAAATCAGGAAATGTAACATGATCCCCTTGGCGTTGTTTTTGATCCATTGTTTGTCCGGCGCTCGGCTGGCAATAACAAAACAGAAAAAGGTGTTGTGTTATCAGAGGTCAACACCTGTTTGTTGTAAATTTCCTATGTTTTATTATCCCCCCTTCCTCCGCCTCCTCTCTCCCCGCCATACCCCTCTTCCTATCCATCCCCCTCTTCTCCCCCCCCTCCATCCCCCTCTTCCTCTCTCTCTCCCCTCGATCACCCTCGATCCCCCTCTTCCTCTTTCCCCCTCCATCCCCCTCTTCCTCTCTCTCCCCCCTCCACCTCTCTCCCCCCCATCTCTCTCCCGTCCATCCCCCTCATCTCTCTCCACCCCCCATCTCTCTCCCCCCTCCACCCCCCATCTCTCTCCCCCCCTCCATCTCTCTCCCACCTCATTACTCTCTCTCCTCCCTCCATCCCCTTCTCTCTCTCTCTCTCTCTCCCCCTCCATCCCCCCTCCCACTCCCCTCCTCTCCCCCCTCCTCTCTGTCCTCCTTCCATCCCCCCCTCCTCCTCCTCCTCTCTCTCTTCCCCTCTTCCCCCTCTCTCTTTCCCCCCTCCATCTCTCCTTCCTCTCTCTCCCCCTCCATCCCCCTCTCTCTCTCCCCCTCCATCCCCCTTCTCTCTCTCTCTCCCCCTCCTCTCTCTCCCCCTCCATCCCCCCCTTCTCTCTCCCCCCTGCATCCCCCCTTCCTCTCTCTCCCCCCTCCATCCCCCTTCCTCTCTCTCCCCCTCCATCCCCCTCTTCCTCTCTCCCCCCTCCATCCCCCTCTTCCTCTCCCCCCTCCACTCTCTCTCTCCCCCCTCCATCCCCCCTCCTCTCTCTCTCCCCCCTCCTCTCTCTCTCCTCTCTCCCCCTCCACCCCCCTCTTCCTCTTTCTCCTCTCTTTCCCCCCTCCATCCCGCCTCCTCTCTCTCCCCCCTCCTCTCTTTCCCCCCTCCATCCCCCCTACTCTCTCTCTCTCTCTCCCCCCTCCATCCTCCTCTCTCTCTCTCCCCCCTCCACTCTCTCCCCCCTTCATCCTCATCCTCCTCTCTCTCCCCCCTTCATCCTCATCCTCCTCTCTCTCCCCCCTTCATCCCCATCATCTCTCCCCCCTTCATCCCCCTCTCTCTCTCACCTCTATCCTCCTCCTCTCTCTCCCCCCTTCATCCCCCTACTCCTCTCTCTCTTTTCTCTCTTTTCTGATGCAGGTGGTTTTTTCTTCGCCAAACCAATGAGGGAAAACAAGTACGTGACAATGATGGATCCGTTCCAGATAAAGTATGGCAACGTCCTGAGCAGCCTGCTCATCTTCCCAGCGCTCATTGCAGACGTCCTGTGGGTCGCTAGGACGCTGGTCAGCCTAGGTAACCAACTGATTCAATGTTTTATTGTGGCCCTAGAATGACCAACTGATACAATGTTTGAATGTTGCCTAGGTAACTAACTGATACAATGTTTTAATGTTGCCTACGTAACCAACTGGTCCTGCAGTACAGTATGTTCTCCAACCCTCAACACACACACAGAGACCCCTAGTTCTCATTCCACCAGAGAATTAAATCGTTAATCAGGATAGGAGTAGGATTTAGACCTAAGTGCTTCAGATACTTTGCTTTTTATTTTATCTTCCTCATCCTCAAAGTCTTATTACCCAAATATTTTACTCTAGCCTCCAATCCATCCACCCTTTCTTGGCCTAGTGAGCTCCACTCCCCTCAAACACTGCTGTCTCTACAGTACCAGGCTGAGTTGTAAAGAGGATCTGTCAATTGTAGTGGTTACATCCCGTACCTCAAGACTGCTTCTGAAAATAAACAGGAATCTGTAAAATACTGGTGACCGAACTCACACACACACACACACACACAACATCTCTGAAGAGGCTAAAGAAAATATAAAAACCTCGACATCAGAGGTCAAACATTCAAATATATGGGGTGAAGTTCAAGTCAAAGGTCAAGTGTAGAGGTCAAAAGGTCACAGGCAGGCTGAAAAACCTACTAGTCAGCGATGTGGCGATCTGACACTTTTCTGTTTAAGGACGTAGGTGCGTCTTGGCCAGGCGGGCGGGGCGGGGCCGAGCTGGGCTGACCCTGGCCCTGATTGGAGAGAGGTAGACCTGGATTTACTCATGTTTATCTGCTTATTGATTGAATGATTATTTTCTCTATTTATCAGAATTTTTATTTTTTATTTATGCATTATTATTATTATTTGATATTTTTTAGTTCCTTAGTTCTTAATAGTTATGATGTAACCTGATGATGATGATGAATCTTCGAGTGAGAGAAGGAACTCAGAGACTCAGTAGGCTTCTTCCGATATGAGCCGTTTTGCTTTGTTCGGTTTAAAAATATATATTTTGACAGGGCTGTTGCTTGACCATTGCTCTTTCGTTGTTTCAAGGTTTGAAACAGACCCTGCCCTGCATAGGTCGAGGCTAGAACCCATTGTTGACCTAAACTGAAAAAAATGCTATGATTATATGGACATCAATGGACAGACAGTATATACAGTTGAAGTCGGAAGTTTACATACACTTAGGTTGGAGTCATTAAAACTAGTTTTTCAACCACTCCACAAGTTTCTTGTTAACAAACTATAGTTTTGGCAAGTCAGTTAGGACATCTACTTTGTGAATGACACAAGTCATTTTTCCAAAAATTGTTTACAGACAGATTATTTCACTTAAAATTCACTGTATCACAATTCCAGTGGGTAAGAAGTCAACATACACTAAGTTGACTGCGCCTTTAAACAGCTTGGAAAATTCCAGAAAATTATGTCATGGCTTTAGAAGCTTCTGATAGGCTAATTGACATAATTTGAGTATATTGGAGGTGTACCAGTGGATGTATTTCAAGGCCTACCTTCAAACTCAGTGCCTCTTTGCTTGACATCATGGAAAAATCTAAAGAAATCAGCCAAGACCTCAGGAAAAAAAATTGTAGACCTCCAGAAGTCTGGTTCATCCTTGGGAGCAATTTCCAAATGCCTGAAGGTACCACGTTCATCTGTACAAACAATAGTACACAAGTATAAACACCATGGGACCACGCAGCCGTCATACCGCTCAGGAAGGAGGCGTGTTCTGTCTCCTAGAGATGAACGTACTTTGGTGCCAAAAGTGCAAATCAATCCCAGAACATCAGCAAAGGACCTTGTGAAGATGCTGGAAGAAATGGGTACAAAAGTATCTATATCCACAGTAAAACGAGTCCTATATCGACATAACCTGAAAGGCCGCTCAGCAAGGACTGCTCCAAAACCGCCATAAAAAAAGCCAGACTACGGTTTGCAACTGCACATGGGGGCAAATATCATACTTTTTGGAGAAATGTCCTCTGGTCTGATGAAACTGTTTGGCCATAATGACCATCGTTATGTTTGGAGGAAAAAGCGGGAGGCTTGCAAGCCGAAGAACACCATCCCAACTGTGAAGCACGGGGGTGGCAGCATCATGTTATGGGGGTGCTTTGCTGCAGGAGGGACTGGTGCACTTCACAAAATAGACAGCATAATGAGGAAGGAAAGTTATGTGGATATATTGAAGAAAATCTCAAGACATCAGTCGGGAAGTTAAATCTTGGTTGCAAATGGGTCTTCCAAATGGACAATGACCCCAAGCATACTTCCAAAGTTGTGGCAAAATGGCTTAAGGACAACAAAGTCAAGGTATTGGAGTTGCCATCACAAAGCCCTCAGCAAGGAGGCCTACAAACCTGACTCAGTTACACCAGCTCTGTCAGGGGGAATGGGCCAAAATTCACCCAACTTATTGTGGGAAGCTTGTGGAAGACTCCCCGAAACGTTTGACCCAAGTTAAACAATTTAAAGGCAATGCTGCCAAATACTAATTGAATGCATGTAAACTTCTGACCCACTGGGAATGTGATGAAAGAAATAAAAGCTGAAATAAATAATTTTCTCTATTATTCTGACATTTCACATTCTTAAAATAAAGTGGTGATCCTAACTGACCTAAGACAGGGAGTTTTTACTAGGATTAAATGTCAGGAATTGTGAAAAACTGAGTATAAATGTATTTGGCTAAGGTGTATGTAAACTTCCGACTTCAACTGTATGTATATAAAAAAAGTTACATTTATAATATGTACTGTTAGTAGTATATAGCAATAGAAAAGGATTATACTGTACTTGACCAGGCTCACCACTGTTTCTAGGATATTACCTTAGTATTTGCAGTACACAAAGTAGCCATAAGTTATAACCAGCATTTAGTTTCCAGAAGGAGAAGCAGAGTGGTTCAGCTATACAGCAGTAGGTTATCAGCTAATCACTGATAACGGTCTGTGAACATTTTATTGTTGATGATGCTCAGTGTTCTGAGTGTTCCATAGCTCAGTGTTCTGTTGCCCTCCCTGTGTGCTGCAGGTGGCACTATGAGTGTGATTCTGGACCTGCCCTATGTCTACTCCATCTGTATCAGCTCTGTGGTGGCCATCATCTACACTCTACTGGGAGGACTCTACTCTGTCGCCTACACCGACGTAATCCAGCTCATCCTCATCTTCCTCAGTCTGGTGAGTGGAGTGGCGGCAGCCTTTTTGAATCCAATCCAACTTTATTTAAAGAATATTTAAACCTGATGATCAGTCATAGCCATTCGAATCGAATCCAACTTTATTTGAAAGGAAATGCCAATATACTTAAAAGGCCCAGTGCATTCAAATCGAGATTTTCTTGTGTTGTGTATATATTTTAATATATATTTCCACACTAGGTTGGAAAAATACTGTGAAATTGTGAAAATTATGATAATGCCATTTTAGTGTAAGAGCCGCCTGAAATTTCTGCTAGTTGTTCTAGGATGGAGTTTTTGCCTGCCTGGTGACATCACCAAGCGGTAAATGAGTTAAAAGACCAATAAGAAAGAGTTCCAGACCTCTCTGACAATAACAGACCACTCCCAGACAGTCCTAGATACATTCTTTGTTAATTGCTCTTTGTTAAGAAGTGATTACTGGTTGTTTTTTGACCATTCTAATTGAAAACAATTACAGTAAAGTACTTCATTATTTGATATTGAGATAAGATAAGGTCATTGGACCTTTAACAATGTGTATTTGTCAGCTTTCCACTGTAGGTTGGAGGACATGTATTTTGGGGAGTGCAGTGAAAACAAATGGGAGCTACTTAACATGAAATGTTCTGGAAGTAAAATACTCACTGATCCTCATGTTGTTGTCACAGTGGATCTGTTATGATGACCAACCCTAACTCCTCCCCCTCTCCTCCCTTCCCCTCCCCTTGCTTCACCTCTCCCCTCCCTTCACCTCTCCCCTCACCTCTCCTCTCACAGTGGATCTGTGTGCCATTTATGATGACAAACCCTAACTCCATGGACATCACTCTGACCGCATTCAATGAGACGTTCCAGGCCCCCTGGGTCGGCAAGCTGGAGCTTAGAGACGCGGGGAAGTGGATTGACGACTTCATGGTTCTGGTGAGTGACCGAAAACACACAGACGCACGCACAGATGTAGGTACACACACAAGTATCATAGGTACACACACTAACTTGCGGCTGCCGTCGATGTTGATGATGACACTGCTCCCAATTGTGGTTATTGATGAGGGTTGCGTTTGTGCCATTGCATGTGGCTGTGCAGGCCAATGCGAGACCCACATGGTTTGCCACATGAGGGGCAGGTGAATTCTCCACCAGAGAGCCCCTGGTATAGCCGTGCATGCCATTCCATTCTCCTCTCTGGGAGCCTTTGGCTCCGTCTTTGTGCCTTTTCACTGCTGCGCTGTGTTGTCTTTAACTTGACCTTTATTTACCTCTTCTCCCTCTCAGAAAAAAACTCAAAACTAATTTACCTTTCCCCTTTTCCTTTCTTTTCGCATTTCTTTCCCTTTTTCAGACATTCTCGATATCGCACAGGGTCTGTTTTTATCCTCTCTGTACCCAGAGAAGATCTCGATCTTTCTGCTGTACTTCAAATCATGTTGCCACCTTACGGATGTCCCTGACTGTCCTTAATAACTCTACAAATAATGATGTATGTGTTTAATGTAGATTATCACATCAGATGTGTTTTCAAATCCATGTAAAGAAATACCATTGGAGTAACAATCAAGTGTCATAACCGAAACCAATCAAATTGTTTCGATTGTGACCATTTTAGTTTTGATAATTGAAACTTATTTTGGACTTTAAATTAATCCCCATAGCTAAGATATGACTAGCAGCTATATTTTGGACTGATATACATCCCCAACAAACATATTTTTAGTCACAAATGTTCTTTGAAATGTTGGCAGACTCACCATGTGGCCGTGATGCAGAGGAGTGCATTCTCATTTCCTGATTACAATTGTAGGGGTGTGGCTAATTAAGGCGCATTCATTCTCCAGTGTTTTAATGTGTATGTGTCGGTAGTGTCATCAAAACTGGGAACAACATTCAGATCAGCATGTTTCCATTTAATAATAGAACAACTCAAGATGTTCTATTGAAGTTCTAGTGTTAAAGAATTACAAAAATCATTATTTGTTTTATTGTCAAACAAGAATTTTAGGAGCCAGGGTGGGAGACCGCCATCTCTCAATATAAATACGTACAGTAAATAAACAGTGGTTTTGCACTATATTAATTCAACAATATGTCTGTTATTGCCTTGGAATGGACTAGAATATGTCATGATGTAAAGAAATGTCCTAAATGTTTTTTTTTTTTGTAAATAGTTGTATTTTCTTACTGAGGACAGCAATTTGAACCACATCTGTAGAATGACCCATATATTTGTGAAGCATTTTAAAACTGATGTTTCTCAGCCTCATTCTCCTGATAAGTGTTGATTGTTCCATAGAATTACAACGAATAGAATAGAACAGTTTACCTGTCAAATTGCCATGGTCAGAGCTTCCAAGCCCATTCTACTCATTCTAATTCTATGGGTTGTTGTCTCCCTTTGAGGTTTTAGACTTCTGGCCTATCAGCCGTTTTCCTGGTGTCCCACCTCATTAAAAGGATATATTCACCATATTCTCTAAATGACAAAACAGACACCTTGATGAAGGCGTAGGACAATACACATTAGTGTAATTTAATAATGGCCTATCCCATTCATTAAAGGCTTTTTAAAATGTCAAACCCACACGAGTGGCTGGACGTGGATTTGTTAATGTCACTTAGCACCTGTTAGTGATGAGATGTTGTGTTCTCAGGCTCTGGGAGGCCTGGCCTATCAGGCCTTCTACCAGAGGATCCTGTCAGCGTCGTCCTACACCCAGGCTCAGGTCACCTGCTTCGCCTCCTCAGCTTTCTGCCTGGTGCTGGGCATCCCGTCTGTCTTGGTGGGGGCTGTCGCTGCATCCACAGGTAACACACACACACACACACACACACACACACACACACACACACACACACACACACACACACACACACACACACACACACACCCACACACACACACACACACACACACACACACACACACACACACACACACACACACACACACACACACACACACACAAATCATACAATCAAATACTGTATTGTTAATTAATGCTTATGAGACTAAAGAGAAAGAAAGAACTCTGCTTACTGCCTTATTTTGTCATGGACTGTCAGGAAAATGAGAGAGGACTGGTAGGTCTCATTCTTGGCCACGTAGTTCAAAAATGGCGTTACCCTCTTGATCTTTGAGGCACAATTTTCCCTCAGCTTATAATTTGGATTGGGGTGCTCACAGGTCTTCCTGAATCCCTCGATAAACACACCTAATCAAAAAAACATAACATTTTAGACTAGAATTACAATCTCATGAGGCTACATGAATCAGTCAGGTGGTTTATCATATTCTTTTCAGTGAGGGTTTGTGACAGAACAGTTTAAATCCACAGGAAGTGTCTGTTTTTGTGCAACAAGCACAAAATTGCCACACAGCACCCAGTTGTTGCACTAGAAATGGGTCAGTTAGGGTTTGTGAACCTAAAATAAAAAGGTGTGTGTTCTTTCACTAACTGGACCAATGACTAATGTTTTGTGTTGTGTTGTCCAGACTGGAACCTGACAGGCTATGGTTCTCCGACCCCATACGAGCGTGGCCAGGCCGGATCCATCCTCCCCATCGCCCTGCAGTACCTCACCCCCTCCTACGTCTCCATCATCGGCATCGGGGCCGTCGCTGCCGCCGTGATGTCATCCATGGACTCCGCCCTCCTCAGCTCCGCCTCCATGTTCTCCTCCAACATCTACAAGAACATCATCAGGAAGCAGGTCAGAGAACATTACAAAACGTCACTTCATTGTTGTTTCAACGTTGTTTCAACGTCCCTTCAATGTAACTTCAACGTCACAAAACCCACCAGTGGACTTTTTTTAATGACGTTATTGTGACGTTAGAAAGTCATCCTAAAGGCTCTTAAATGTCAGAAACACCAACAAGTCGTCATAAAACGTCACAGAACCACCGAAACGTCCCCAAATGACCAAACTCTGTCAAACAAACATCAACACCACTAGCATACATTGAGACAGAAAACAGACGTTTATCAGTCCAGACTGTTGGCAAGACAACCACATTCCTGTTAAAGCAGGCACATGTAAGCAAGCACTAATTTGACACACTCACATGTATGAAAACACACACACACACACGTGCGCGCGTCTCCATTTGGCCCTCCTGCTGTTCTAGGAGACAGAGGGTTTTGAATTAAAATGTATCTTGGGAAAGATGTTTTTCGTTCCTGTTTTTCTCTGTTGGGGGTCTGAAAACGAGGGCTTTTGATTGGTTAAGAGCATTATATATATAGACAACCTTGTGTTGTGTGGGCAGCTGCATGATATTTACAGCCCATCACTATATTACACATTATACACACACACATGCCTACTGCCATAATGCCTACTGCCATATTATCTAACCACTATATTACACATTATACACACATGCCTACTACCAGATTATCTAACCACTATATTACACATTATACACACACATGCCTACTACCATATTATCTAACCACTATATTACACATTATACACACACATGCCTACTGCCATATTATACATTATACACACATGCCTACTACCAGATTATCTAACCACTATATTACACATTATACACACACATGCCTACTACCATATTATCTAACCACTATATTACACATTATACACACACATGCCTACTACCATATTATCTAACCACTATATTACACATTATACACACACATGCCTACTGCCATATTATACATTATACACACATGCCTACTACCATATTATCTAACCACTATATTACACATCATACACACACATGCCTACTACCATATTATCTAACCACTATATTACACATTATACACACATGCCTACTACCATATTATCTAACCACTATATTACACATTATACACACACATGCCTACTGCCGGCTTCGAGAAGTAATGGGGCCTATTCAAAGACTGACTGTCTGTCTGTGTGTCTGTGTGTCTGTCTGTGTCTCACTGTGTATTTACTGTGTGTTTTGTTGTTGTTCAACACTTTGGTCTTGAACACTAATTTCATTGTTTCCATTCAGTCCGACCGTGGAATGTTACCCATAATGCTCTGTATGATATAGGGCAGTGTTCAAAGATGAACAACTGTAGCTACATTATTCAATGCTGTTAGTGAGGCTCAGTTTAGGTCCAGCCCATATGAAATACAATGTCACCAGACTGAAGTCCCAAGAACAGCTAGTAAGAAATAGTGTCACCACTGGATTCATATAATGTTATGTCAGGACATTATCAGTTATCAGGACATTATCAGTTATCAGGACGTTATCAGGACGTTATCAGGACGTTATCAGGACGTTATCAGGACGTTATCAGCTATCAGGACGTTATCAGGACGTTATCAGTTATCAGGACATTATCAGTTATCAGGACATTATCAGTTATCAGGACATTATCAGTTATCAGGACGTTATCAGGACGTTATCAGTTATCAGGACGTTATCAGGACGTTATCAGGACGTTATCAGGACGTTATCAGCTATCAGGACGTTATCAGCTATCAGGACGTTATCAGCTATCAGGACGTTATCAGTTATCGGGACGTTATCAGTTATCGGGACGTTATCAGCTATCAGGACGTTATCAGTTATCGGGACGTTATCAGTTATCGGGACGTTATCAGTTATCAGGACATTATCAGCTATCAGGACGTTATCAGCTATCAGGACGTTATCAGTTATCGGGACATTATCAGCTATCAGGACGTTATCAGTTATCGGGACGTTATCAGCTATCGGGACATTATCAGCTATCAGGACGTTATCAGTTATCAGGACGTTATCAGCTATCAGGACGTTATCAGCTATCAGGACGTTATCAGTTATCAGGACGTTTTCAGTAAACTACAGTAAAATACTACTTGAGTAAAATAATTTGGTTTTAAACATACTCAAGTATCAAAAGTAAATGTAATTTACTTGCCTAGTTAAATAAAGGTTACATGTAAAAAATAAACTAAATAAAAAAAATCTAAAATATACTTAAGTATCAAAAGTAAAAGTATAAATATTTTCATTTACCGATAGCCAGGGACATGCGCCAACACTCATAATTTACAAACGAAGCATGTGTGTTTAGTGAGCCAGATCAGAGGCAGTAGGGAAAGTGTGAATTAGAAACATTTTCTGTCCTGCTAACCATTCATACTGTAACGAGTACTTTGAGTGTTTTGGAAAATGTATGCAGTAAAAAGTACATCATTTTCTTTAGGAATGTAGTGAAGTAAAAGTTGTCAAAAATATAAAATGGTAAAGTAAAGTACAGATACAGGACCGAGTTTGGGAAACCTTGAGCTACTTAAAACTTCCATCCTCTCAGGCCAGGGGCACAATGAAGGAATTCATGGTTGGATCAGGATCGCCGTTATAATCATTGGCCAGTAGGGAGAAGTAAAATGACAAATCCCTATCTCCATCCATGGCTAATTTAGGAAAGGGACGATTTTAGCTAGCTAGCCACCGGTGGACAAAGACATAATGGGACGCAACAATTCAAGTTCTGTCAATGACGTTTGGCTTCTAATGTGATGTGATTGGTCAAAGCCAAGTCCAAACTGGCTTCCCTTTAGACTTTTTTTGGGTGCGCCAGGACCATTCACAGCTGAGCTCATTCAATTTAACTCAACCGCTGATTGGCTATTATTTTTTATATATTTTTTATCAAGGGAGAGCAAATGTTCGCTGGCTTCCCTTGCATTCAATGCTACGGGCTGCAACAACATCCTCCTCTTTCTGACCAGACAGCATCAACCTCTTTCTGACCAGACAGCATCCTTCTCTTTCTGACCAGACAGCATCAACCTCTTTCTGACCAGACAGCACCCTCCTCTTTCTGACCAGACAGCATCCTCCTCTTTCTGACCAGACAGCATCCTCATCTTTCTGACCAGACAGCATCCTCATCTTTCTGACCAGACAGCATCCTCCTCTTTCTGACCAGACAGCATCATACTCTTTCTGACCAGACAGCATCCTCCTCTTTCTGACCAGACAGCATCAACCTCTTTCTGACCAGACAGCATCAACCTCTTTCTGACCAGACAGCATCAACCTCTTTCTGACCAGACAGCATCCTTCTCTTTCTGACCAGACAGCATCAACCTCTTTCTGACCAGACAGCATCCTCCTCTTTCTGACCAGACAGCATCCTCCTTTTTCTGACCAGACAGCATCCTCATCTTTCTGACCAGACAGCATCCTCCTCTTTCTGACCAGACAGCATCATACTCTTTCTGACCAGACAGCATCATACTCTTTCTGACCAGACAGCATCAGATGGATGGGTTACACACACAGTGGCGTGGTTTCCTTCACTTGGATGCTTTCTCCAGTGAGATACATTTCCTTAAATTCGGAAGAGGCTGAATGTATGGAACACAGAGAGGCGAAAGATACATTATATTATATGTGGGTTTTTTCTTGGTCATTTTTGGGGGGAAAGCCTGGCTTGGCATCCATGAATACACACCACTGGACATTAATATTATCAGTCAATCGGATCCCCCCCCACCATATACGGACTATAAAAAAGGCACACACGCGCATGTTTGCATACACAAAGGATCTTACAAACTTCTTATTTAACCTCTAGGCAGAGAGAGGCTGTGGGTGATAGTAATGTATTGTTTCTCCTAACCACTGTGCCTCCATCTCGGATCTGTCCTGACCACTGTGCCTCCATCTTGGATCTGTCTTGATCTGTGCTGACCACTGTGCCTCCATCTTGTGTCTATCTCTCCTCCAGGCCTCAGACAGGGAGATGCAGTGTGTGATCCGTACCTCAGTGGTGGTGTGTGGCCTGGCGGGGACGGCCCTGACCTTCCTGGATAACAGTGTTCTGGTTTTCTGGCTGGTGGGCGTTGACATGTCATACACCATCATGTTCCCACAGCTTGTCTGTGTCCTCTTCTTCAAGGTAGGGGTGGATGAGTGGGTGAGCATCACAGGAGGCTGCTGAGGGGAGAATGGCTCATAATAATGGCCGAATCGGAGCAAATGGAATTGCATCAAACACCTGGAAACCATGTGTTTGATACCATTCCACCAATTCCGCTCCAGCCATTATCACCAGCACGTCCTCCCCAATTATAGTGCCACCAGCCTCCTGTGGTGGACATGTGTAGATTATTTGTGAATTCTGAATGTCATGATATCCATCTACAGTATCTATTCATCTATCTAGTGATTCATTCATTCATTCATTCCGTTAGGTGTCCAACGGCTACGGTGCCAGTGTGGGGTATCTCCTAGCGTTGGTCCTCCGTATCCTGAGTGGGGAACCCCTCATCAACCTTCCCCCTGTCATCCACTTCCCTGGGTTCAGGAAGGACGCGGAGGGCGTGATGACCCAGTTCTTCCCGTTCCGTACCACCATCATGCTGACATCTCTCTGCTCCATTCTCATCACCTCCTGCGTCACCTCCGTCATCTTTAACAAGGGGCTGCTGTCGGAGAGGTGGGACGTGTTTCAGATCAAGAGGTCGCAGGCCAAAGTGACGGCGCTGACCAAGCTTAAGAAAGAGGAGAGTAAAAAGGACTACGTGGAGGCCAAGGAGGCGGTGGTGAACAAACAGCTTCTGGACACCAGCTGCTGAACAGGGGAGGACGATGGAAACTGGGGACGGCCATATTGAGGCAAAGGGTTTTGTTGGTCGGGCGGTCATTTTATGTTTCCGCTGAGGACTCGGAAGGATTTGGAGACGGGAGGATGGTCGAAAACACGCAACAACAACAAAAAAAGAACACCCATTATGACATCATGTGGTCATAAAACATTGTGTTGCTGGTAAAAATGACCAGACACTCGGCAGTTTCCAGTGACCCGGGTTAATTAGACAAAAGAAATGTTGCAAAGAAACACGTCAGCTCTAGGAGAAACGTTCTAATGAACAACAACATTTATTTTTCCACAAGGGTGGAGTTTTATTTTGTCTGACTTTCTTTATTGAGACAAATGATCAAAACTGTTTTTCAAATAAATTATGATTGCCAAATACTTTTGAAGGTAAGCGGGGCACGTGATGTCATCACATAACTATAAAGCAGTTTATACCCCACAGTTAATTCCAAAATCCTACTGCTTGCTAAATCTATTTTTAAACTATAAAAGACAATAATGTTTCTTTGCAGGGCAAGGATTGTCTTGACTTTCGAGAATGCCTTAATTGCTTCGCTTTGCTTTTCTGATTGGCTGGATGCAAGTTTCACCATCCAATTATTACAGATCTACAGGAGTGAACGTTTTACCATGGCAACAACTAGGCACATGAGAATGGTTAAAATATGGCAACTATTAGTCTTCCCTGTGGCTCAGTTGGTAGAGAATGGTGTGTGCAACGCCAGGGTTGTGGGTTCGATTCCCACAGGGGGTCAGTACAAAAAAATGCACGAAATGAAATGTATGCATTCACTACTGCAAGTCGCTCTGGATAAGAGCGTCTGTTAATGACTAAAATGTAAAATGTCAATTCCTAAGGAAAATGTGTTGTTGTAGGTGTGACCTCACTACGTCCAGTTGTTATCAAGACATTTGAATGGAAACCATAACAGGCATCTGTTTTCTAGTCCAACTTTCTAAATCTCGACAAAGGTTAATGGACTTTTGTTTTATTTTGTGTTTGTTTATTTTTTGTGGGTCAGTTTTGACACTTTGGGGGGTGAAGGGTAGAGACTGAGAAACAACCATCCGATTGATGCTCCCTGAATATAACTTTTATACTGTAACTCTGGATCCCGAGTGGCGCAGAGGTCTAAGGCACTGCATCTCAGTGCAAAAGGTGTCATTAAAGTCCCTGGTTCGAATACAGGCGCACAATTGGTCCAGGGGAAGTTGTTATTTGGGTGGCAGTGTAGCCTAGTGGTTAGAGTGTTGGACTAGCAATCGAAAGGTTACAAGTTCAAATCCCTGAGCTGACAAGGTATGAATCTGCTGAACAAGGTAGTTAACCCAATGTTCCTAGGCTGTCATTGAAAATAAGAATTTGTTCCTAACTGACCTGCCTAGTTAAATAAAAAAAATTGTAAATAAGAATTTGTTCTTAACTGACTTGCCTAGTTAAATAAAGGTTTAAAAAAATTTACTCTGGGGTGATCAGAAGCCCCAGTCTTAAAAGCAGCCTGTTTGTGTGTTGTGTGATAATTTAGTACAACTGCACACAAGAACTCTAGATACTCTACCTCCTGCCACATTCAGCAAAGCATCAAAACCTTTCTCTGTTTTCTAAAAGGTACAAATCTGTTGTTCTGCCCCTGAACAAGGTAGTTAACCCAATGTTCCTAGGCTGTCCTTGAAAATAAGAATTTGTTCTTAACTGATCTGCCTAGTTAAATAAAAAAATAGTTTTGTTCTATGGTTATATATGCAGAGCTGTAGTTTACATGGAGGTCCAACCTCTTTTTCTTTGTGTGTTTTTTATTTTATTTTTCATAGCGAGCCAAACATCATGTTGTACAAAGAGAACCTCTCTATTTCTGAACTCCAAATTTCCGAGCCCCTAAACCCTAGGGCCCTACACCCTAGCCCCTTTAAACTAGGGCCCTACCCCCTAGGCCCCTACACTCTAGCTCCTATCCCTTAGCTTCTACCACCTAGCCCCTACATCTTAGCCCCTACACCCTAGACGTCAAACTCATTCCACGGAGGGCAGAGTGTCTGCAGGTTTTCGCTCTTGCCTTGTACTTGATTGATGAATTAAGGTCACTAATTAGTAAGGATCTCCCCTCACCTGGTTTCCGAGGGCTTAATTGAAAGAAAAACCTAAAACCAGCAGACAACTAGGCCCTCCAGGGAATGAGTTTGACACCCCTGTCCTAGACACTCCTATGGATCTCATATAAGCGTCACGATAACACTTTCATCTTGCCTTTTGATGATTGGCTGGGTGGAACTGTTACCCTATTGCTTCCACCAATCAGATCCTCTCAGATCTACAGTAGTGGCCAGGAGGGAGGGGCTACAGGTGTGCCTTGAGGCAGTCTATACTATGCTATTAATCAGGATCCAGTTTCCGATTAACTTAGCCTTAAGATGCTTTTTTGGGACATCGGCTCCTGGACCCAAAGGGCTCTGGTCTAAAGTAGTACACTATATAGTGAATAGGGTACCTTTGGGACGCATCCAGTAAGAACAGACATGCAGTAACTAGTTATTGAATGATGTGACATGAACAGAACTGATACAGCACTGAGGACGGACAGACGACCAGGCATATTTTTATACGTGTGAATTGTGATTTGTAATATACTCCTGTACTGTAGTCTTCGCTTTAGATATTAAGTATATATTATATACTGCTTTATCAAAGAGCAACGTAGCCAAAGAGTTGGAAAGAACTGTTCTGTCACAAAATGTTTAAAATGGAAGCAAACGAAAAGGGGAGGAAATTAACTGAAATTATCCAATAGAAACTATTTTTAGTTGCAACAGAATCGGCAGAATAAAAACACCCCAGACTGAAAGGTGTTAAGTTTATATTGTACCTCCAGGGTCATGTTCATTAGGCACCAAATGGACTGAAAAAGGGAAGGTCTACCTGGACTTGTCCAATAAGAAACCCTCAATTTATTATATGTTGCAAAACCCTATCCATTTCATGTCCTAATGAATACAACCCAGTTATGTACTTAGTGACCAAATGTAGTTGAATGTAGAAACAGCAGTTGTATTCTGTGCAGCAGTATGGAGGCTTTAACTGGAGAACAGTAGATGGTTACATTTCTATGCCACTTGAGAACCATCCCCATTTCCAGCTTGAGCTACTCCAAACCAGAAGTTGCCTCACAGGAACATAATGAACAAAAATATAAAACGCAACATGTAAAGTGTTGGTCCTTTGTGTCATTAGCTGAACATTTAAAAAGTTCCATAAATTAGTTTATATCCCTGTTGAGCATTTTGCCTTTGCTAAAATCCAGCCACCTGACAGGTGTGGCATATCAAGCTGATTAAACAGAATACTCATTACATAGGTGTACCTTGTTCTGGGGACAATAGGACACTAAAATGTACAGTTGTGTCACAACACAATGCCACAAGTGTCTCAAGTTGAGGGAGCGTGCAATTGGCATGCTGACTGCAGGGATGCCCACCAGAGCTGTGACCCGAGAATTTAATTTCTCTATAAACTGACGCTGTCATTTTAGAGAATTTGGAAGTGCATTCAACCGGCCTCAACCACATGTAACCATGCCAGCTCAGGACCGCCACACTCACACCAAACAGGCTGCCTGTGTAAACAGCCTAGCAGACATGCCTTAATATGAAACCAACCTCAGTCAAGATTAAACTGCCAGCAACATATTGATTAGTCTACATGGCTTTTATTGAATCAGTGACATTTAGGCAGCCATGAGGATCCACTCCAGAATAGTTGTTTTAGAAACAGTCCCTCTGGGATGTAGCTTGAGTGGAATGATGACGGCAGCCATTTCAGGGTTCCACCTGCTTCTCCTGGTCAATGACTGTAGGTGAAAAAAAAGTGGCTTTAGAGAAATGTGACAATGCCAAAATTAATCACCTCAAAGCACCCAATTGCAAGATGGTGTACCCATCAGTGTGCCTTCTTTCAAGGTCTAGTACACTCCTAGTTGCATGCATTGTAACCGTCAGGTTCCATAATAAATCCAGTGTCTATTAAGACATAGTTACCCTCTTTGGTAGGTAGAGTGTTCTTCTCCTCAGTCTCAGTCTTCTTCAGTTTAGTCTTGTCAAACTGAGCAATCTCACTCACATCTGGTTTGTCTGCCATTGTTGACTTGGGTTCTAATGAAACAGAATCGTGTTAAATAAACAGCCAATGGCATGCCAATGTGATAAAGTTTACAGACTTGATGTGAAGTAACACTATTAGGCCTAACATTCTACTGAAGTTACACACCTGCTGACAGTCTCTAAAACATAAGCTATTGAACCAAATGCACAGGCCTACCTTGAACCTCCACAGGTACTGCTCCACACGAACTGGTTTGTAACTAAGGAAGGAATGAACACTTTCATTTCCGGAATCTATTTATGAGAATGGAAACGAACGCTGATTACTAGCAGGAGGGGCCTTCACATTTTCTAAGTGGTGGCACCTGTGTTCATTCACCTGTTTGACATCAAATTAGCATAATTGGATAGGCTACTGTTGAACACGAATGAAGTGAGCACCCAACTGTAGGATTTTGAATTAACAGAAAAACTGTTCTGTCACCTGTAATTTATTGTAAAAACTATATGTATATGTATTGAAAAACTATTAAAAAAAACACTTTTTCCTCGAGCTCATTTGATCGACGAGGTGGTTTTGTTTACATCAAAATTCAAAAGATAGATCATAAAACTGCACGTGTCTTTAAAAATGACCAGAGCCAATCAGAAGGCACGCCTGGAGTTGGCTCGGATTCGTAACACGGCTGAATACGGAAAGAACACAACCGGAGACTCCGTGTGAGAGCAGAAAGTCAACACCTAAAGGTGACCAAAAGTATCCCCTGTTAAGTGTACATTTGTTACAACGAATGTAACTGTTTGATTTAGCGACTGTTGTGTTTAAAACCGCGGCGTGAAACATTTATTCAGTCAGAGCACCCTGTGTTGTTGTGTGTTTGTTATCACTGTCAATATAATATCATCACGACTGTATTTATAACAATCTGTTTACAGTCATAACATCATGCCCAGTTGTCATATTCTCGAGCTGGTATTGACATGACTTGGATGTCACTGGCTTCACTGTAGACTATTTGGCTACATGTAATGTGTGAATAGCCAGCAATAAGAGTAGCCAACAAAAATCCAGCTAGCTGACCAAAGATGGTATATAGCTGCTGTATCAGTATTATCCAGCTAGCTGACCAAAGATGGTATATAGCTGCTGTATCAGTATTATCCAGCTAGCTGACCAAAGATGGGATATAGCTACTGTATAAGTATTATGACCATGATGGTAATAAATCAGTAACAACACTGTCCATCATTTGGTCTTATATAAGCAGTTGCTTATCTAGGCTGTAGGCTACACCTCTAGTCAGTTGAGTACTTCAGCAATTATGTACAGCGTGTCCTCCTGTCAACTGCACATTTACCACCTCATAAGTGACGACAGGGTCTATGTTAGCCAGCAGATCCGACTCGTTTACTTACTTACAGCTCCACTAGGGTCGGACAGACTTCATGTGTAGATTAAGACTACCGCGGAGCCCATCCGACCCAAGTGCAGCAGTAAAACAGTATGCCTGATCGGCTGTGTGTGTGTGTGTGTGTGTCAGAGATTGTATGCCTATCATAGAGAAGGACAGAACAACTGGTAGAAGAATAGCCTGTAGCTAAATACAGAACAGTACATCCCTTAGGTTATCTGGCTAGGTGTGTGTGTGAGACTTTGTATGAGCACATTTGATGGAATGGTTTTGTCTCTTATCATTGTTTGTATAGGTCTAACAGGCTGGTGCGTGTACTGTGTACTTTTGCATGCAGCCACAGGCCACAGGTATTGGCTGGCTCTCTCTCTCCAGTGGTTTTCCACTGGGATGTTTACAGAGACACAGACACAGACACAGACACTGCTGCAGTGTGTGTGTGTGTGTGTGTGTCTCTAGCCCAATGCAATATCATTAGATGAAGTCTCAAAGAAGGACCCCCACCTTCCTTACTAACCCTTCATGACTGGCTATGGTTAGGGCTATGGTTAGGGCTATGGTTAGGACTAGGGATATGGTTAGGGCTATGGTTAGGACTAGGGCTAGCGTTAGGACTAGGGTTAGGGCTAGGGCTAGGGTTAGGACTAGGGTTAGGACTAGGCTTAGGACTAGGGCTAGGGTTAGGGGGGAGTTTAAGCAACTGTTGTTTTATTCTGGAATTAGCAGCACATGGATGTCATTAGATAGAATTGATTGGAATATTCCACATAAAGACAGCATACTGTTTGGTATTTATTTGTCCATATGCCTCCTAACTAGTCAACTAATGATCATCCTATTGATTAGTTTAACCAGGTCTGTTAGTGCTGGGCTAGAACAAAACAATGTTGTTCTCTGTGTTCAAGGTTGATGAAGAATGAAATGACATTCTTACATAGGCCTGACAGCAGGTTGCTCCATATTCACATGTTGTTTTAATTGTCCCCCTCCTGTAGGCCAATGGAGGATTATCAGATGGTTCTAAACAATAGTCCTCTGTTTCTCCACCTCAGCTCTGGGCCCACAAACACACACACTGAGGGATTGATGTCGTATGTATGACCTACTTGGATATCAGCAGAGGAGGTTACAGAGAGAGTATTGGGCGTGCCAAGATCATAGACTACAGAAAACAAAGAGAGTATCTGGTGTGCCAAGATCATAGACTACAGAAAACAAAGAGAGTATCTGGTGTGCCAAGATCATAGACTACAGAAAACAAAGAGAGTATCTAGTGTGCCAAGATCATAGGCTAGGCCCTGACATATGCACGAATGATCAGTGTGTATGTAGCCTACGTATAAACGGGTGTGTTGAGACGTGTGTGTTAAGTGCATATTGTACACTTGCATATGTATGTGTGACTGTGTGTGTGTGAGAGAGAGAGACTACAAATCAAAGGAGGTTGGTGGCACCTTAACTGGGCAGGATGTGCACGTGGTAATGACTGGAGCGGAATCAGTTGAATGGGATCAAATACATCAAACATGATTCCAATGTGTTTGATGCCATTCTATTTGCTCTGTTCCAGCCATTATTATGAGCCGTCCACCCCTCACCAGCCTCCTGTGGTAGAAATGCAAGTCATGGCATCATTGAGAGGAAGAAGGGCTGGGTAGGTGGGGGTGTCTCCCTGCTTTTTTTTGGGTGGTTTACCAATTCGTTCTATCTAGGCTACCATCAGTTCCTTCTAAATATCTGCTCTTCTATCTAATTTGTCTATATGTCTGTCTGTGTCTGTCCCTCCCTGTTCATCTCCACCATAGCTGTGTCAGCGTTCTACATGTAGCTGTATGATGTTCTGAATGGAGGACCATCTTTTGGCACCAGAGTGCTGATGTCTGTTGTGCTGCTGTTGAATGAGTCCCGGTTTCCTGTCCTTCTCCACCCTCTCCGTCCTCCTCTCTCCTCCCTCCTCCTCTCTCTCCTCCCTCCTTCTCCACCCTCTCCGTCCTCCTCTCTCTCCTCACTCCTCCTCTCTCTCCTCCCTCCTTCTCCACCCTCTCCGTCCTCCTCTCTCTCCTCACTCCTCCTCTCTCTCCTCCCTCCTTCTCCACCCTCTCCGTCCTCCTCTCTCTCCTCACTCCTCCTCTCTCTCCTCCCTCCTTCTCCACCCTCTCCGTCCTCCTCTCTCTCCTCACTCCTCCTCTCTCTCCTCCCTCCTTCTCCACCCTCTCCGTCCTCCTCTCTCTCCTCACTCCTCCTCTCTCTCCTCCCTCCTTCTCCACCCCCTCCGTCCTCCTCTCTCTCCTCACTCCTCCTCTCTCTCCTCCCTCCTTCTCCACCCTCTCCGTCCTCCTCTCTCTCCTCACTCCTCCTCTCTCTCCTCCCTCCTTCTCCACCCTCTCCGTCCTCCTCTCTCTCCTTACTCCTCCTCTCTCTCCTCCCTCCTTCTCCACCCTCTCCGTCCTCCTCTCTCTCCTCACTCCTCCTCTCTCTCCTCCCTCCTCCTTTTCCCCTTCTGTCTTCTCAGATAAAATACAGCTTCTTATCTTATTCCCTGGGACACACCCAGTGTACCGTGGTGACAGACAGACAGACAGACAGACAGACAGACAGACAGACAGACAGACAGACAGACAGACAGACAGACAGACAGACAGACAGACAGACAGACAGACAGACAGACAGACAGACAGACAGACAGACAGACAGACAGCGGCCCACTAGGAGCAGTGAGTTGAATCCTAAGGACAATATGTTGACATATTGATGTGTTTCTGAGCCTGTCTGGCAGATTGGCAGATGATAAAGCGTTGTCAGCCAGCCCTCTGCCGTACTGCTGTGTGCGTGCGTGCGGGCAGGCAGGCGTGCGGGTGTTATTCTGACATTCAGCCCAAGCCAATGTGTTCCTATGACTCAACTAGCACCAGTTGACTGCCTTCACCTCCTCTGTCACCATATCAGCTCACACACACACACACACACACACACACACACACACACACACACACACACACACACACACACACACACACACACACACACACACACACACACACGTTAGGTCTGCCAAGTGTCACAATGGCTTCATACCTTATTCCAATAAAAGGTGTGGTGGCACATTATAAAAACCAGGATATATATTATATATATCCATATTTCCTTAATCCTTTGAGGTTAGTTTGTCTATATTTACAATGGCTGACTTCAGAAACACTAGATGTAGCCTAGCTCGTAGGCCTACATCCATTCTCCTGTATGTCCTCCTTAAAGGGATAGTGTGACATTTTGCCAATTAATAAACCCATTTCCTACTTACCCAGAGTCAGATTAACTCATGGATAACATTTAATAAACCCTTTTCCTATTTACCCAGAGTCAGATTAACTCATGGATAACATTTAATAAACCCTTTTCCTACTTACCCAGAGTCAGATTAACTCATGGATAACATTTAATAAACCCATTTCCTATTTACCCAGAGTCAGATTAACTCATGGATAACATTTAATAAACCCTTTTCCTATTTACCCAGAGTCAGATTAACTCATGGATAACATTTAATAAACCCTTTTCCTATTTACCCAGAGTCAGATTAACTCATGGATAACATTTAATAAACCCTTTTCCTATTTACCCAGAGTCAGATTAACTCATGGATAACATTTATAAACAATTTTCCTATTTACCAAGAGTCAGATTAACTCATGGATAACATTTATAAACAATTTTCCTATTTACCAAGAGTCAGATTAACTCATGGATAATATTTGTATGTGTGCGTTCAGTTTGAAGGAAGTTAAAGTTTGTTTGTGGATCCATTTCTAATGACTGGAAGTCTATAGGATAGGCCTCTCCAACCCTATTCCTGGAGAGTTAAAGTCCTGTAGGTGTTCACTCCAACCCTAATCTAGCACACCTGATTCTAAGAATTAGCTGGTTGATAAGATCAATCAGGTTAGTTACAATTGGGGTTGGATTGAAAACCCGCAGGACTGTAGCGCTCCAGGAACGGGGTTGGAGAGTCCTGCTATAATCAAATCAAATTGTATTAGTCACATGTGCCGAATACAACAGTGAAATGCTTACTTACAAGCCCCTAATGCCGTTTAAGAAATAAAAGAGCAGCAGTAAAATAACAATGTGGAGGCTATATACAGGGGGTACCGGTACAGAGTCAATGTGGAGGCTATATACAGGGGGTACCGGTACAGAGTCAATGTGGAGGCTATATACAGGGGGTACCGGTACAGAGTCAATGTGGAGGCTATATACAGGAGGTACCAGTACAGAGTCAATGTGGAGGCTATATACAGGGGGTACCAGTACAGAGTCAATGTGGAGGCTATATACAGGGGGTACCGGTACAGAGTCAATGTGGAGGCTATATACAGGGGGTACCAGTACAGAGTCAATGTGGAGGCTATATACAGGGGGTACCGGTACAGAGTCAATGTGGAGGCTATATACAGGGGGTACCGGTACAGAGTCAATGTGGAGGCTATATACAGGAGGTACCAGTACAGAGTCAATGTGGAGGCTATATACAGGGGGTACCAGTACAGAGTCAATGTGGAGGCTATATACAGGGGGTACCGGTACAGAGTCAATGTGGAGGCTATATACAGGGGGTACCAGTACAGAGTCAATGTGGAGGCTATATACAGGGGGTACCAGTACAGAGTCAATGTGGAGGCTATATACAGGAGGTACTGGTACAGAGTCAATGTGGAGGCTATATACAGGGGGTACCAGTACAGAGTCAATGTGGAGGCTATATACAGGAGGTACCAGTACAGAGTCAATGTGGAGGCTATATACAGGGGGTACAGGTACAGAGTCAATGTGGAGGCTATATACAGGGGGTACCAGTACAGAGTCAATGTGGAGGCTATATACAGGAGGTACCAGTACAGAGTCAATGTGGAGGCTATATACAGGGGGTACCGGTACAGAGTCAATGTGGAGGCTGTATACAGGGGGTACCGGTACAGAGTCAATGTGGAGGCTATATACAGGAGGTACCGGTACAGAGTCAATGTGGAGGCTATATACAGGGGGTACTGGTACAGAGTCAATGTGGAGGCTATATACAGGGGGTACCAGTACAGAGTCAATGTGGAGGCTATATACAGGGGGTACCAGTACAGAGTCAATGTGGAGGCTATATACAGGGGGTACCGGTACAGAGTCAATGTGGAGGCTATATACAGGGGGTACCAGTACAGAGTCAATGTGGAGGCTATATACAGGGGGTACTGGTACAGAGTCAATGTGGAGGCTATATACAGGGGGTACCAGTACAGAGTCAATGTGGAGGCTATATACAGGAGGTACCAGTACAGAGTCAATGTGGAGGCTATATACAGGGGGTACCAGTACAGAGTCAATGTGGAGGCTATATACAGGGGGTACCAGTACAGAGTCAATGTGGAGGCTATATACAGGAGGTACCAGTACAGAGTCAATGTGGAGGCTATATACAGGGGGTACCAGTACAGAGTCAATGTGGAGGCTATATACAGGGGGTACCGGTACAGAGTCAATGTGGAGGCTATATACAGGGGGTACCGGTACAGAGTCAATGTGGAGGCTATATACAGGAGGTACCAGTACAGAGTCAATGTGGAGGCTATATACAGGAGGTACCAGTACAGAGTCAATGTGGAGGCTATATACAGGGGGTACCAGTACAGAGTCAATGTGGAGGCTATATACAGGGGGTACCGGTACAGAGTCAATGTGGAGGCTATATACAGGGGGTACCAGTACAGAGTCAATGTGGAGGCTATATACAGGGGGTACTGGTACAGAGTCAATGTGCGGGTGCACCGGTTAGTCGACGTAACTGAGGCAATATGAACATGTAGGTAGAGTTATAAAAGTGACTCCAGGTAGCAGGAACAACTAGCAGGTGCACTGTCCCTTTAACATGTTGTTTATGAGGAGAACAGTCATTTTGTATCAGAGTTAAGGAAGTGGATGTGGTCTCATAAGTTAAAGGGATGTCTGATCCACAATAACAATAGCCTGTTGCCAGATCTGTTTGTGCTGTCTTGCCAATTCCTACTGTGGTTATAGACACCATAAGGAGAAGGCACAAACAGATCTGGGACCAGGCTACAGAACGTAACACTACCTGGTGTGGTTAGAGTTCAACCCAGTTCTCTGCTCTGATAAAAGACTACTTCATGTGACTTGATATGCTGTGAGAAATGTATTTTTAAATGTCCCCAGTCTGCAACATTTGAGAGTCTTGTCAGTTTGTAACCTGTGGGAGCACAGAGACCTATGTCACCATAGGAGTTGTATCTTGTTGACTGTGGCTGGCTGACATGCCAATTACAGTCATTTAGACAACTTTTTACCTAGAGTACATAGAGTACTGAAGCCATTCTGGATTTCGAAACCCAACCCAACCATGGTTATATAAGGCCCCCCCGGAGGTCTCTCTACCACAGTTGGCTCCCTGCAGCCTCAACCTGCTGGGTGCTTTGAATAGAGGAAATTTACTAGGTCTGATGACATGACCTAGCCACACACACACACACACACACACACACACACACACACACACACACAAACACTGAGGACACCCGGCCAATGTGCCAGGTGGTAAACAACTAAAATGATGTTGTGCTGGTGTTGGCGTGCCACCAGTTTTGATGTTGTGCTGGTGTTGGCGTGCCACCAGTTTTGATGCTGTGCTGGTGTTGGCGTGCCACCAGTTTTGATGTTGTGCTGGTGTTGGCGTGCCACCAGTTTTGATGTTGTGCTGGTGTTGGCGTGCCACCAGTTTTGATGTTGTGCTGGTGTTGGCGTGCCACCAGTTTTGATGTTGTGCTGGTGTTGGCGTGCCACCAGTTTTGATGTTGTGCTGGTGTTGGCGTGCCACCAGTTTTGATAAAGTTGGCTGACGGATTAGCATCCTCTCTAGGCTGTTCACCTTTGTGCTCCAGCTAAATAAAGGTAGTGACATTTAGCTGGACGTGGTGATGACTTTCAGAGTCAGGTGAAAAGCCTGGCTGAAATGCAGTTCAGTCTACCAGTACGTACAGGAGGAGGGCTTGAATGCCAATCCTATATCGTACACTTGTAATAGTAAATATTAAGTCATATTGTATGATATGTTTGTAACAGACACATTGATCTTTTACCACATAGTGTTCAAACACTGGTGTAGCATACATGTATTTGCCTTTCTTCACTTGCATTGATCTCAATGGGAGACGAGATGAAAATGTTACTTAAGTGGACGTTTAGGATTCGCCCCTTAATGCACCTTGGTTAGAGAGCACGGTAACAACAGTGTTCTTTTGCTATTTCAACTGGCGGTCCAGTTTGTGTAGACACGTACACCATCTTGTCGGTCCAGTTTGTGTAGACACGTACACCATCTTGTCGGTCCAGTTTGTGTAGACACGTACACCATCTTGTCGGTCCAGTTTGTGTAGACACGTACACCATCTTGTCAGTTCAGTTTGTGTAGACACGCACACCATCTTGTCGGTTCAGTTTGTGTAGACACATACACCATCTTGGGAAGACTGAAAGACTCAGTATTTTATGGATTCCATTTATTCCACATTGTTTATTTTTAAATGTCCGAAAATGTGAAATATTCACTGTACACTGTACGCTGTACAGACCTGGGTTCAAGTTCTAGTTGAAATATTTTTGCTCATTGCATTGGAACCAATAGAAAAGTCCTCAAAAGTGCAAACCCTTCTCTGCCACTCCAGGCAGGCTAAAACAAACGCTCAAAGTATTTTAAAGATATCAAATACTATTTGAACCCAGGTCAGATTGTTTGGACTGTTTGTACCAAACTGTCTTTTTATTTATTTATTTATTTATTTATATATATGTATACAGTGGGGCAAAAAAGTATTTAGTCAGCCACCAATTGTGCAAGTTCTCCCACTTAAAAGATGAGAGAGGCCTGTAATTTTCATCATAGGTACACGTCAACTATGACAGACAAAATTAGAAAAAAAAATCCTGAAAATCACATTGTAGGATTATTATGAATTTATTTGCAAATTATGGTGGAAAATAAGTATTTGGTCACCTACAAACAAGCAAGAGTTCTGGCTCTCACAGACCTGTAACTTCTTTAACTTTAATTTTCACGGCCGGATAAAAAACGTACCCGATTTAATCTGATTATTACTCCTGCCCAGAAACTAGAATATGCATATAATTATTAGCTTTGGATAGAAAACACTCTAGAGTGAAAGCACCGCCAGCATTCAAAAGTGACCAAAACATCAGCCAGGAAACATAGGAACTGAGAAGTGGTCTGTGGTCCCCACCTGCAGAACCACTCCTTTATTGGGGGTGTCTTGCTAATTGCCTATAATTTCCACCTGTTGTCTATACCATTTGCACAACAGCATGTGAAATATATTGTCAATCAGTGTTGCTTCCTAAGTGGACAGTTAGATTTCACAGAAGTGTGATTGACTTGGAGTTACATTGTGTTGTTTAAGTGTTCCCTTTATTTTTTTAAGCAGTGTATATAAAAATCAGACGATTAATCGGTATCGTCTTTTTTTGGTCCTCCAATAATTCGGTATCGGCGTTGAAAAATCATAATCGGTCGACCTCTAATCCAAACCGCAGAGGATCCAGTGTAACTCTCCAGCAACATTGTCTGCTGTTTTAAAGACGGCCTATCCGCCTGTAGTGAAGACATTGATACTTTGCAAACTTTTATTCATTCCATCCAACCTGTATTCCCCAGGCCCACTCTACAAAAACAGCCTGGATCAAATGGGAGTAATCTCATTACCATACAAACTCAACACATCTCAGCTACAGGCCCTAAACTATTTCTCAGACTTGGCCTATTTAATATTATATCTCTCATTCCTAAAGCTGCACTTATAAATTAACTTCTTACTGACAGTCAGATAGATGTGATCAGTTAAAAGGAGACCTGGTATTACTGACAGTCAGATAGATGTGACCAGTTAAAAGGAGACCTGGTATTACTGACAGTCAGATAGATGTGACCAGTTAAAAGGAGACCTGGTATTACTGACAGTCAGATAGATGTGACCAGTTAAAAGGAGACCTGGTATTACTGACAGTCAGATAGATGTGACCAGTTAAAAGGAGACCTGGTATTACTGACAGTCAGATAGATGTGACCAGTTAAAAGGAGACCTGGTATTACTGACAGTCAGATAGATGTGACCAGTTAAAAGGAGACCTGGTATTACTGACAGTCAGATAGATGTGACCAGTTAAAAGGAGACCTGGTATTACTGACAGTCAGATAGATGTGACCAGTTAAAAGGAGACCTGGTATTACTGACAGTCAGATAGATGTGACCAGTTAAAAGGAGACCTGGTATTACTGACAGTCAGATAGATGTGACCAGTTAAAAGGAGACCTGGTATTACTGACAGTCAGATAGATGTGACCAGTTAAAAGGAGACCTGGTATTACTGACAGTCAGATAGATGTGACCAGTTAAAAGGAGACCTGGTATTACTGACAGTCAGATAGATGTGACCAGTTAAAAGGAGACCTGGTATTACTGACAGTCAGATAGATGTGATCAGTTAAAAGGCTGGCCTTTTGAAATCGGCCCTGGCCTTTTGTAATACACCGCCCATTTTGTCCCGTTAGGTCCCCACACCGGGCAATTTCTTTCCTCGAGGCCCCCACACTGGCCAATTTTTGGATTTGAAGCCTCCATTTTTTTCTCTCCAGATAATGATAATTTTGCACACAAAAAAACAAGTCAGGTAGGCTCAGTTGGCTAAAAGGTGTATTTTTAGTGTAAACCTCTCAACTGAGAGACCTGAGTTCTATCAGTTTGGTACCTAGTATCTACACTGAGTGGACAAAACATTAAGAACACCTTCTCTTTCCATGACATAGCCTGACCAAGTGAAAGCTATGATCCCTTATTGATGTCACTTGTTAAATCCACTTCAATCATTGTAGATGAAGGGGAGGAGACAGGGTAAATAATTATTTTTAAGCCTTGAGACAATTGAGACATGGATTGTGTATGTGTGCCATTCAGAGGGTCAATGGGTAAGATAAGATATTTAAGTGCCTTTGAACGGGGTTTGGTAGGTGTCAGGCAAACTGCAACGCTGTTAGAAGACACCAACATAGTATATGGAAGTATAGAATGAAATATCCCTTAACTAGGATAAAGAATAAAGACAAAAAATAAGAAGTTATTATGCCTAGTTATTAATAAAATCAAATGTCAATTTAATCTCAATCAATTAAATTCCAAAGGAAAAGCTCAAGCTGGAATCATATTATAAACCCAACAATTATAAATCAACAGAAATACTCAGTAATTTACTGATATATATATATATATATATATATAGCCTAGGTACACACCATCTCTAAACCTGGTACCAGGATTCGATAACTAGGAACGCTCATGTTTATGGGGTTTCCTATTAAGGAAATTGGAAAAAGAAAAGTGCCTAGTCCCAAATAGAACTCACAATACTGAATCCAAACAAGGAATCCGTTTCCGGTTGTCCACGCGCATGTCACCAAAATGTCATGAAAGGCACTCAGCTGAAATGTTCAAAGGGACATTTGAATGGTTAGGTGCAGATCCTTTTTGGAAAACGATTAATCCAGTATTCTTGAATTAAAACGGCACAAGTCCCGAACTACTATTTCATCTCTTTATTACCACAACCAGTGGTGCTACCATAGAGATCCTGTTACATTATTCCAATTCCTAATTATACGTTACTCACCAGTGGCGACCCATCATTCAGGGCAGGTGGGTCTTCCCTGTTTTGCATGTTATTTTGGCATTAATACGTGTCATTTATCAGTTTGCAAACAATGTAAAAAATATATATATCATTGAATTAACCTCTTAGGGCTAGGGGGCAGTATTTACACCGCCGGAAAAAAAACGTACCCGATTTAATCTGGTTACTACTCCTACCCAGTAACTAGAATATGCATATACTTATTAGATATGGATAGAAAACACCCTAACGTTTCTAAAACTGTTTGAATGGTGTCTGTGAGTATAACAGAACTCATTTGGCTTGATTGATTGCTTCTGTGGACAGGTCTCTTTTATACAGGTAACAAGCTGTGGTTAGGAGCACACCCTTTAAGAGTGTGCTCCTAATCTCAGCTCGTTACCTGTATAAAAGACACCTGAGAGCCCGAAATCTTTCTGATTTGAGAGGGGGTCAAATACTTATTTCCCTCATTAAAATGCAAATCAATTTATAACATTTTTGACATGCATTTTTCTGGATTGGTTTTTCTGGATTCTGTCTCTCACTGTTCAAATTAACATTCCATTAAAATGATAGACTGATAATTTCTTTGTCAGTGGGCGAACGTACAAAATAAGCAGGGGATCAAATACTTGTCGGCTTAACCTCTCTAGGGTCGGCGGGACGAAATCGTCCCACCTACGTAACAGCCAGTGGAATCCTGTGGCGCGTTATTCAAATACCTTAGAAATGCTATTACTTCAATTTCTCAAACATATGACTATTTTACACCATTTTAAAGACAAGACTCGTTAATCTAACCACACTGTCCGATTTCAAAAAGGCTTTACAACGAAAGCAAAACATTAGATTATGTCAGCAGAGTACCCAGCCAGAAATAATCAGACACCCATTTTTCAAGCTAGCATATAATGTCACAAAAACCCAGAAGACAGCTAAATGCAGCACTAACCTTTGATGATCTTCATCAGATGACAACCCTAGGACATTATGTTACACAATACATGAATGTTTTGTTCAATCAAGTTCATATTTATATCAAAAAACAGCTTTTTACATTACCATGTGACGTTCAGAACTAGCATACCCCCGCAAACTTCCGGGGAATTTACAAACAATTTACTAAATTACTCACGATAAACGTTCACAAAAAGCATAACAATTATTTTAAGAATTATAGATACAGAACTCCTCTATGCACTCGATATGTCCGATTTTAAAATAGCTTTTTGGTGAAAGCACATTTTGCAATATTCTAAGTACATAGCCCAGCCATCACGGGCTAGCTATTTAGACACCCAGCAAGTTTAGCCTTCACCAAAATCAGATTTACTATAACAAAAATGTTATTACCTTTGCTGTTCTTCGTCAGAATGCACTCACAGGACTTCTACTTCAATAACAAATGTTGGTTTGGTCCCAAATAATCCATCGTTATATCCAAACAGCGGCGTTTTGTTCGTGCGTTCTAGACACTATCCGAAATTGTAAATAAGGGTTACGAGCATGGCGCATTTCGTGACAAAAAAATTCTAAATATTCCATTACCATACTTCGAAGCATGTCAACCGCTGTTTAAAATCAATTTTTATGCAATTTATCTCGTAAAAAAGCGATAATATTCTGACCGGGAATCTGCGTTTCGGTAAATAGAGGGAAAAAAAGAAAGACGGGGGCGACCAGTGCATGCTCCTAAGCCCACTGTCCCCTGATCGGCCACTTGACAAAGGCGATAATGTGTTTCAGCCTGGGGCTGGAATGACGACATTCAGCTTTTTCCCGGGCTCTGAGAGCCTATGGGAGCCGTGGGAAGTGTCACGTTACCGCAGAGATCCTTTGTTTTGGAAAGAGATGTCAAAGAAAGCCAATAAATGGTCAGACAGGCCACTTCCTGTAAAGGAATCTCTCAGGTTTTTGCCTGCCATATGAGTTCTGTTATACTCACAGACACCATTCAAACAGTTTTAGAAACGTTAGGGTGTTTTCTATCCATATCTAATAAGTATATGCATATTCTAGTTACTGGGTAGGAGTAGTAACCAGATTAAATCGGGTACGTTTTTTTTCCGGCGGTGTAAATACTGCCCCCTAGCCCTAAGAGGTTAATTCAATGATATATATATTTTTTACATTGTTTGCAAACTGATAAATGACACGTATTAATGCCAAAATAACATGCAAAACAGGGAAGACCCACCTGCCCTGAATGATGGGTCGCCACTGGTGAGTAACGTATAATTAGGAATTGGAATAATGTAACAGGATCTCTATGGTAGCACCACTGGTTGTGGTAATAAAGAGATGAAATAGTAGTTCGGGACTTGTGCCGTTTTAATTCAAGAATACTGGATTAATCGTTTTCCAAAAAGGATCTGCACCTAACCATTCAAATGTCCCTTTGAACATTTCAGCTGAGTGCCTTTCATGACATTTTGGTGACATGCGCGTGGACAACCGGAAACGGATTCCTTTTTTGGATTCAGTATTGTGAGTTCTATTTGGGACTAGGCACTTTTCTTTTTCCAATTTCCTTAATAGGAAACCCCATAAACATGAGCGTTCCTAGTTATCGAATCCTGGTACCAGGTTTAGAGATGGTGTGTACCTAGGCTATATATATATATATATATATATATATATATCAGTAAATTACTGAGTATTTCTGTTGATTTATAATTGTTGGGTTTATAATATGATTCCAGCTTGAGCTTTTCCTTTGGAATTTAATTGATTGAGATTAAATTGACATTTGATTTTATTAATAACTAGGCATAATAACTTCTTATTTTTTGTCTTTATTCTTTATCCTAGTTAAGGGATATTTCATTCTATACTTCCATATACTATGTTGGTGTCTTCTAACAGCGTTGCAGTTTGCCTGACACCTACCAAACCCCGTTCAAAGGCACTTAAATATCTTATCTTACCCATTGACCCTCTGAATGGCACACATACACAATCCATGTCTCAATTGTCTCAAGGCTTAAAAATAATTATTTACCCTGTCTCCTCCCCTTCATCTACAATGATTGAAGTGGATTTAACAAGTGACATCAATAAGGGATCATAGCTTTCACTTGGTCAGGCTATGTCATGGAAAGAGAAGGTGTTCTTAATGTTTTGTCCACTCAGTGTAGATACTAGGTACCAAACTGATAGAACTCAGGTCTCTCAGTTGAGAGGTTTACACTAAAAATACACCTTTTAGCCAACTGAGCCTACCTGACTTGTTTTTTTGTGTGCAAAATTATCATTATCTGGAGAGAAAAAAATGGAGGCTTCAAATCCAAAAATTGGCCAGTGTGGGGGCCTCGAGGAAAGAAATTGCCCGGTGTGGGGACCTAACGGGACAAAATGGGCGGTGTATTACAAAAGGCCAGGGCCGATTTCAAAAGGCCAGCCTTTTAACTGATCACATCTATCTGACTGTCAGTAATACCAGGTCTCCTTTTAACTGGTCACATCTATCTGACTGTCAGTAATACCAGGTCTCCTTTTAACTGGTCACATCTATCTGACTGTCAGTAATACCAGGTCTCCTTTTAACTGGTCACATCTATCTGACTGTCAGTAATACCAGGTCTCCTTTTAACTGGTCACATCTATCTGACTGTCAGTAATACCAGGTCTCCTTTTAACTGGTCACATCTATCTGACTGTCAGTAATACCAGGTCTCCTTTTAACTGGTCACATCTATCTGACTGTCAGTAATACCAGGTCTCCTTTTAACTGATCACATCTATCTGACTGTCAGTAAGAAGTTAATTTATAAGTGCAGCTTTAGGAATGAGAGATATAATATTAAATAGGCCAAGTCTGAGAAATAGTTTAGGGCCTGTAGCTGAGATGTGTTGAGTTTGTATGGTAATGAGATTACTCCCATTTGATCCAGGCTGTTTTTGTAGAGTGGGCCTGGGGAATACAGGTTGGATGGAATGAATAAAAGTTTGCAAAGTATCAATGTCTTCACTACAGGCGGATAGGCCGTCTTTAAAACAGCAGACAATGTTGCTGGAGAGTTACACTGGATCCTCTGCGGTTTGGATTAGAGGTCGACCGATTATGATTTTTCAACGCCGATACCGAATTATTGGAGGACCAAAAAAAGACGATACCGATTAATCGTCTGATTTTTATATACACTGCTCAAAAAAATAAAGGGAACACTTAAACAACACAATGTAACTCCAAGTCAGATCACACTTCTGTGAAATCAAACTGTCCACTTAGGAAGCAACACTGATTGACAATAAATTTCACATGCTCTTGTGCAAATGGAATAGACAACAGGTGGAAATTATAGGCAATTAGCAAGACACCCCCAATAAAGGAGTGGTTCTGCAGGTGGGGACCACAGACCACTTCTCAGTTCCTATGTTTCCTGGCTGATGTTTTGGTCACTTTTGAATGCTGGCGGTGCTTTCACTCTAGTGGTAGCATGAGACGGAGTCTACATCCCACACAAGTGGCTCAGGTAGTGCAGCTCATCCAGGATGGCACATCAATGCGAGCTATGGCAAGAAGGTTTGCTGTGTCTGTCAGCGTAGTGTCCAGAGCATGGAGGCGCTACCAGGAGACAGGCCAGTACATCAGGAGACGTGGAGGAGGCCGTAGGAGGGCAACAATCCAGCAGCAAGACCGCTACCTCCACCTTTGTGCAAGGAGGAGCAGGAGAAGCACTGCCAGAGCCCTGCAAAATGACCTCCAGCAGGCCACAAATGTGCATGTGTCTGCTCAAACGGTCAGAAACAGACTCCATGAGGGTGGTATGAGGGCCCGACGTCCCCAGGTGGGGGTTGTGCTTACAGCCCAACACCGTGCAGGACGTTTGGCATTTGCCAGAGAACACCAAGATTGGCAAATTCGCCACTGGCGCCCTGTGCTCTTCACAGATGGAAGCAGGTTCACACTGAGCACCTGACAGTCTGGAGACTCCGTGGAGAACGTTCTGCTGCCTGCAACATCCTCCAGCATGACTGGTTTGGCGGTGGGTCAGTCATGGTGTGGGGTGGCATTTCTTTGGGGGGCCGCACAGCCCTCCATGTGCTCGCCAGAGGTAGCCTGACTGCCATTAGGTACCGAGATGAGATCCTCAGACCCCTTGTGAGATCATATGCTGGTGGGGTTGGCCCTGGGTTCCTCCTAATGCAAGACAATGCTAGACCTCATGTGGCTGGAGTGTGTCAGCAGTTCCTGCAAGAGGAAGGCATTGATGCTATGAACTGGCCCGCCCGTTCCCCAGACCTGAATCCAATTGAGCACATCTGGGACATCATGTCTCGCTCCATCCACCACGCCACGTTTCACCACAGACTATCCAGGAGTTGGTGGATGCTTTAGTCCAGGTCTGGGAGGAGATCCCTCAGGAGACCATCCGCCACCTCACCAGGAGCATGCTCAGGCGTTGTAGGGAGGTCATACAGGGACGTGGAGGCCACACACATTACTGAGCCTCATTTTGACTTGTTTTAAGGATATTACATCAAAGTTGGATCAGCCTGTAGTGTGGTTTTCCACTTTAATTTTGAGTGTGACTCCAAATCCAGACCTCCATGGGTTGATAAATTGGATTTCCATTGATTATTTTTGTGTGATTTTGTTGTCAGCACATTGAACTATGTAAAGAAAAAAGTATTTAATAAGATTATTTATTTCATTCAGATCTAGGATGTGTTGTTTAAGTGTTCCCTTTATTTTTTGAGCAGTATATATATTTGTAATAATGACAATTACAACAATGAATAAACACTTATTTTAACTTAATATAATACATCAATAAAATCTATTTAGTCTCAAATAAATAATGAAACGTGTTGAATTTGGTTTCAGTAATGCAAAAACAAAGTGTTGGAGAAGAAAGTAAAAGTGCAATATGTGCCATGTAAAAAAGCTAACGTTTAAGTTCCAAGCTCAGAACATATGAAAGCTGGTGGTTCCTTTTAGCATGAGTCTTCAATATTCCCAGGTAAGAAGTTTTAGGTTGTAGTTATTATCGGACTATTTCTCTCTATACCATTTGTATTTCATATTAGAGGTCGACCGATTAATCGGAATGGCTGATTTTAAATAGCGCCGATTTCAAGTTTTCATAACAATCGGAAATCGGTATTTTTGGACGCCGATTTAAAAAAAGATATAATTTTACAAATTTGACCTTTTATTTAACTAGGCAAGTCAGTTAAGAACACTTTCTTATTTTCAATGACGGCCTAGGAACAGTGGGTTAACTGCCTTGTTCAGGGGCAGAACGACAGATTTTTACCTTGTCAGCTCAGGGATTCAATATTGCAACCTTACGGTTAACTAGTCCAACGCTCTAACCACCTGCTTTACATTGCACTCCACGAGGTTACGCGAATGCAGTAAGAAGCTAAGGTAAGTTGCTAGCTAGCATTAAACTTATCTTATAAAAAACAATAAATCTTAACATAATCACTAGTTAACTACACATGGTTGATGATATTACTAGTTTATCTAGCCTGTCCTGCGTTGCATATAATCGCTTAGGTACACGTTGCTCCAACCATAAACATCAATGCCTTTCTTAAAATCAATACACAAGTATATATTTTTAAACCTGCATATTTAGTTAATATTGCCTGCTAACATGAATTTCTTTTAACTAGGGAAAATGTGTCACTTCTCTTGCAAACAGAGTCAGGGTATATGCAGCAGTTTGGTCCGCCTGGCTCGTTGCGAACTGTGAAGACTATTTCTTCCTAACAAAGACAGCCGACTTCGCCAAACGTGGATGATTTAACAAAAGCGCATTTGCGAAAAAAGCACAATCGTTGCACGACTGTACCTAACCATAAACGTCAATGCCTTTCTTAAAATCAATACACAGAAGTATATATTTTTAAACCTGCATATTTAGCTAAAAGAAATCCAGGTTAGCAGGCAATATTAACCAGGTGAAATTGTGTCATTTTGCGTTCATTGCACGCAGTCAGGGTATATGCAACAGTTTGGGCCGCCTGGCTCGTTGCGAACTAATTTGCCAGAATTTTACGTAATTATGACATAACACTGAAGGTTGTGTAATGTAACAGGAATAACGTTTTGTTTTCGAGATGATAGTTTCCGGATTCGACCATATTAATGACCTACGGCTCGTGTTTCTGGGTGTTATTATGTTATAATTAAGTCTATGATTTGATAGAGCAGTCTGACTGAGCGATGGTAGGCACCAGCAGGCTCGTAAGCATTCATTCAAAATAGCACTTTCGTGCGTTTTGCCAGCAGCCCTTCGCAATGCATTGCGCTGTTTATGACTTCAAGCCTGTCAACTGGTGTCAACTGATGTAACCGATATGAAATGGCTAGCTAGTTGGCCGGGTGCGCGCTAATAGCGTTTCAAACATCACTCGCTCTGAGACTTGGAGTAGTTTTTTTTCCCTTCCTCTTCATGGGTAACGCTGCTTCGAGGGTGGCTGTTGTCGATGTGTTCCTGGTTCGAGCCCAGGTAGCAGCGAGGAGAGGGACGGAAGCTATATTGCTACACTGGCAATACTAAAGTGCCTATAAGAACATCCAATAGTCAAAGGTATATGAAATACAAATCGTATAGAGAGAAATAGTCCTATAATAACTACAAACTAAAACATCTTACCTGGGAATATTGAAGACTCATGTTAAAAGGAACCACCAGCTTTCATATGTTCTCATGTTCTGAGCAAGGAACTTAAACGTTAGCTTTTTTACATGGCACATATTGCACTTTTACTTTCTTCTCCAACACTTTGTTTTTGCATTATTTAAACCAAATTGAACATGTTTCATTATTTATTTGAGGCTAAATTGATTTTATTGATGTATTATATTAAGTTAAAATAAGTGTTCATTCAGTATTGTTGTAATTGTCATTATTACAAATAAATAAATATATATATTTTTTAAATCGTCCGATTAATCGGTATCGGCCTTTTTTGGCCCTCCAATAATCGGCATCGGCGTTGAAAAATCATAATCGGTCGACCTCTATTTCATATACCTTTGACTATTGGATGTTCTAATAGGTACTTTAGTATTGCCAGCCTAATCTCGGCAGTTGATAGACTTGAAGTCATAAACAACGCAATGCTTGAAGCACAGCGAAGAGCTGCTGGCAAATGCAGGAAAGTGCTGTTTGAATGAATGCTTACGAGCCTGCTGCTGCCTACCACCGCTCAGTCAGACTGCTCTATCAAATCATAGACTTAATTATAATATAATAACACACAGAAATACGAGCCTTAGGTCATTAATATGATAAAATCCAGAAACTATCATTTCGAAAACAAAACATTTATTCTTTCAGTGAAATATGGAACAGTTCCGTATTTTATCTAACGGGTGGCATCCCTAAGTCTAAATATTGCTGTTACATTGCACAACCTTCAATGTTATTTCATAATTATGTACAATTCTGGCAAATTAATTACGGTCTTTGTTAGGAAGAAATGGTCTTCACACAGTTCGCAACTAGCCAGGCGGCCCAAACTGCTGCATATACCCTGACTCTGCTTGCACAGAACGCAAGAGAAGTGACACAATTTCCCTAGTTAAAAGAAATTCATGTTAGCAGGCAATATTAACAAAATATGCACGTTTAAAAAATATATACTTGTGTATAGATTTTAAGAAAGGCATTGATGTTTATGGTTAGGTACACATTGGTGCAACGACAGTGCTTTTTTCGCGAATGCGCTTGTTAAATCACACATTTGGCGAAGTAGGCTGTGATTCAATGAAAAATTAACAGGCACCGCATCCGATTATATGCAACGCAGGACAAGCTAGATAAACTAGTAATATCATCAACCATGTGTAGTTAACCATCCTTCAGTACCGCTCCGCTGGATGAGGGTTAGAGCAGACAGCCTGTGGCGGGTGTGAAGGCCGGATTGCCTTGTTCAGCGGGGGGGTAGTTGGTCCTCAGAATGGATCCTGAGCGCTCCTTCCCCCGCCACTACAGCTGAGGAGCCCAGCCTGTTGGAGGCGTGGTGCTTGGCCTGGTCGTTCAGGAAGGTGGTCTCAATCTCCTCCTGTAATGGGGTAGTATACCCCCCTCCTAGTGTAATGGGGTAGTATACCCCCCTCCTAGTGGGGCTAGGCTTTCCTGGAGCTCCTTGTTCTCCAAGTGACGCTGAATCATCCAACCTTTTAAGTCACAGATGTCTCTACAACAACAATGAAGATGTAAAAAACAGTTTTCCCAAATTGAGAAAAAGTGACATTTTCACAACAAGGCTTGCAAGTCAATTCACCATGATCATTTTAACTATGAATAGGTAGGGTCATTGTTTATGTCAAAGTGTATATATAAAATATTATCACCAAGATCCTCTCAAGTGAGCATCACATAACTTTCAGTATGAAATGGAGAGTAGGTAGGCTAGAAGTTGCCCCTAAATAACCACTGATAAGGGGTCTGATCTTAGTTTCACCCCTTTATGGCTCAGGTTAGGATTGGGGATGAGGTAATCTGGGGATGAGGTAATGAAGTTTCCCAGATACAGATAATTAAGCCTACTCCTAGACTAAAGAGAGTTCACCCAAATGACATAATAGGATTGATTGTCTTACCCTGTAATCAGTCTATGGACAAGGTATTACCGCAATCCATGCTTTTGTGGAACAAATCCAATGCAAGTCAATGGTACCGATGTTAGCATTTTTCACGCTTTATGTTCAAATCATATAAGTAACTTAATTGAGCTACACAATCGATTTTAAATAGCCTACTTTAGAATGATTTGGATGTTCAATAGATCTTTCCTTTCTCTATCCTGTCCAATAAACAAAAAATATGCACACAAAAAAATCTAATAAAGTGCTTTGTAGTCCAGGGAAGTGTCTGGGAAACCGGCCTGTAAAAGTAGGTAGAAAAAAACTTAACACTTTGTGGTGTCAAGCATTGGCTCAGAGACTGCACCATCCTCCTCCTTCTCTTTCATCTCTCTGGTGCCACCAAGTGGCAAAGTCTGGAACTTTACCTGGAACACATCCCACCTCTCAGGCAGCCAGACCTTATTGAACATCAGCTGAGCCAGCCAGGAGAAACCCAAGATGGCCGCCAGGGCCAGGAGCATACATATGGTCCTGATAGGGGAGCGCTGGACATAGACACCGTCCTCCAGGGTGCATCCAGGGAAGTGGAGGACAGGGGGGAGGTTGAAGATGGGCTCCCCACAGAGGAGTCTCATCAGGCCCCCTACGAGGTAACCCGCCACGGCTCCATAGCCGTTGGAGACCTGGAGGAAGATGAAGAGATTTTCTTTAGAAGAAGTGATATTCTATCCTAGCCTGATGACTCACACTAACTTATTTTTCTGCTCTGTCGTTTCCTACATACTTTTGTTTCAGTGCCATCGTTGAAGTCATTTGTGGGGATGAGGGGCATTGTACAAAACAAGGTCATCAGCGATTGGATAAAATGAAATTGTATTTGTCACATGCGCCGAATACATTGAAATGCTTACTTACAAGCCTTTAATCAACAATGCAGTTTTAAGAAAAATATGTGTTAAGTAAAAAATGGATAAGTAAAAAAATAAGAAATAAAAGTAACAAATAATTAAAGAGCAGCAGTAAAATAACTAATCAGAGTATCAAACCCAATTACACATTTTCAAACCGCTGTTTTACCCACATGTGTTTTGGTTCTGGTCCAACCCATCGGTTTCTGGACCAGTCAGACAGCCCTGAATGTGTTCACATTCGGTGAAGAATCGGGGAGGTACTCAGATCCAGACTCATTGTGGAGAAGAAACTAACATCCGTGGGTGTGGCCTAGCGTTTGGCTGGAGTAAGGAGTCTGGGTAGCCAGGCAATTATAACCTGGGCCTGTATCCACAAAGCCTCTCTGAGTAAGAGTGCTGATCTAGGATCAGTTCAGCCTTTTAGTTCATAATGAATGAGATGATATGGACAGGTTGGGGCCTGATCCTAGATCATAATGAATTAGATGATATGGACAGGTTGGAACCTGATCATAATGAATGAGATGATGTGGACAGGTTGGGGCCTGATCCTAGATCATAATGAATAAGATGATATGGACAGGTTGGAACCTGATCCTAGATCATAATGAATGAGATGATATGGACAGGTTGGGACCTGATCCTAGATCATAATGAATTATATGATATGGACAGGTTGGGACCTGATCCTAGATCATAATGAATGAGATGCTATGGACAGGTTGGGACCTGATCCTAGATCATAATGAATGAGATGCTATGGACAGGTTGGGACCTGATCCTAGATCATAATGAATTAGATGATATGGACAGGTTGGAACCTGATCCTAGATCATAATGAATGAGCTGCTATGGACAGGTTGGGGCCTGATCCTAGATCATAATGAATGAGATGATATGGACAGGTTGGGACCTGATCATAATGAATTAGATGATATGGACAGGTTGGGACCTGATCCTAGATCATAATGAATAAGATGATATGGACAGGTTGGGACCTGATCATAATGAATAAGATGATACGGACAGATTGGGGCCTGATCATAATGAATTAGATGATATGGACAGGTTGGGGCCTGATCCTAAATCATAATGAATGAGATGATATGGACAGGTTGGGGCCTGATCCTAGATCATAATGAATTAGATGCTATGGACAGGTTGGGACCTGATCATAATGAATGAGATGATATGGACAGGTTGGGGCCTAATCCTAGATCATAATGAATTAGATGCTATGGACAGGTTGGGACCTGATCATAATGAATGAGATGATATGGACAGGTTGGGGCCTGATCCTAGATCATAATGAATTAGATGCTATGGACAGGTTGGGACCTGATCATAATGAATGAGATGATATGGACAGGTTGGGGCCTGATCCTAGATCATAATGAATTAGATGCTATGGACAGGTTGGGACCTGATCATAATGAATGAGATGATATGGACAGGTTGGGGCCTGATCCTAGATCAGCACTCCTACTCTGAGACGCTTGATGGCTAGGGCCGGTTTGTGCTCTTGCCATCTCCATTGCTGTAGTTGTCAAGCCGACCATTTGACATGATGATGAGTGAGTTGGCATGACGACATCACAAACAGATTGGCACTCAGGCTAGTGACACACCACCATGTTTGTGATGCAGGGAAAAAGATAAGGCCCACACACACAATATCACTTCTGCATGTTACACACACACACACACACACACACACACACACACACACACACACACACACACACACACACACACCTGGAAGAAGAGGACGCAGATGAGCTGAGGGAAGATGATGGTGTAGGAGAGATCAGACGCCAGGATCCACAGGGCAAAGGTACTGTTGTGGAGGAGAGTGAGGGCCATCCCACACAGCCCCACCACCACCACCGACACACGGATCACCCACTGCATCTCCCTGTCTGAGGCCTGGAGGAGAGATAGACACAAGATGGAGGCACAGTGGTCAGGACAGATCAAAGATGGAGGCACAGTGGTCAGGACAGATCAAAGATGGAGGCACAGTGGTCAGGACAGATCAAAGATGGAGGCACAGTGGTCAGGACAAATCCAAGATGGAGGCACAGTGGTTATAAACTCTAGACGTATGAGATACAGATCCCCGACTGAATCTCCCTGTGTGTCATCTGGAGAATGAGGGAGACAGACACAAAAGTTAAAGGGGTGTGTTCCTCTGCCCATGCGTACCAGATCTTACAATGAGAAACAGACACAAGATCCAATTATCCAAGTCAGAAGAGCTTGAACAGCCTTGTGGTGTAATACTCAGAGAAGTCACAAGAGGGAGCACGGAGTTAGGCTACATGTCCCAAAATATGTTAGTCCCAAAATGCTATTACACCATAGAACCCAATGCAATGTTTTCAAATGTGAATTGAAAAATGTCTAGCCAATGTCCCAAAAATTGATGAAATAGGAAAAAAACACTTATTTATGCATTTAGTGGTGATTTCTGATACAGGACTAATAAACATAATGGATAATCTACATTGAGAATGTGTTTCAGTTCTGGACTAGTAGGTTTATTAATCGGTGTCTGGGAAAACAGACCTAAATTCCTTACTCAATACAGTAGAGGCGACTATCTGGTCACACACAGATTTATTAGAACGAGGTGTAAGTGATGGGATAGAACGAAAGCCTGCACCCAACCCTTCACCTGCTTCCGAATAATGTTCTTGTAGATGTTGGAGGAGAACATGGAAGCGGAGCTTAGGAGGCCAGAGTCCACTGATGACATCACTGCGGCGGCGATAGCCCCGATGCCAATGACGGACACGTAGGGCGGAGCCAGGTGCTGCAGGGCGATGGGGAGCACCAATCCCGTCTCATTGCGCTCATACGGAGAAGGAGACCCGTACGATGTCAGGTTCCAGTCTGGAGACACACCAGGAAGTGTCAATAAAGTTTGGTTATTTTGACAATCACACTTTGACGAAGTCCAAAAGCATAAACACGATGCAAGTACACTGTGTGTGTTATTTAAAAAAAAAATCATTTTGCAATCAGCTCATGTGAGCTACAGGTAGACCAGAAGTAGTCAAGGGATGTAGTGCTCCACAGAGAGTAATAACAAACATGCACTCTAGCCACAACACCAGGACACTGCCACTAGATTGGTGTGTGTTATGGTTCATGATGTGAGGTAGATGATAGGAGCAGTATATGGACATCAGTTAACAGACAAGCCAGTCAACGACACACAACTCTTCTTCTCTGCTTATTAACCTTAATAACAACTTGAATAGTAATAATAATAACTTAGGGGTGCTTTTTATCTACATATCCCAACTCCCCCTGAGACACCGGCAGAGAGTTGGGGTCAGAGACAACCATTATACTGGAGCAATAGGGGTTAAATGCCTTGCACAAGGGCACAACGACAGATTATTCACCTTGTCGGCTCCGGGATTCGAAAACCTTTTCTTTTTGTACTTTATTACCTGTCGAAGCGGCTACAGCACCGACCAGAACAGAGGGGATGCCCAGGATGAGGACCATGGCGGCAGCCGCGAAGCAGGTGACCTGGGCGTTAAACGATGAGGAGGCAGAAAGCGTCCTCTGGTGGAAACATTGGAAAGACAAGCTACCCAACGCCTGAGGAGGGAGGGAGGAGAGGAGGGAGGGGAGGGGAGAAGAGGAGGGAGGAGAGGAGGGCGAGGGAGGAGAGGAGGGAAGAGAGGAGAGAAGGGAGGAGAGGAGAGGGGGGAGGATAAGGAAACCGAGGAGAAAGGTAGGATGAGAAGGACATAAAGGAGGTTGTTAGATTGTGAATTGGTGGCAGGTAGCCTCGCGGTTAAGGTTTGAATCCCTGAGCAGACTAGGTGATAAATCTGTCAATGTGCCCTTGAGCAAGGTACTTAACCCTTATTGCTCCTGTAAGTCCCTCTGGATAAGAGTGCCTGGTAAATGACGTACATAAATCATTTCTGTTTGTGTGATTTAAGGAGAAGTAGAATGAGGCCTTTAGTCTCCAGGATGTTTTTTGTATTGTAGAGTCATGGTGACGTAGAGGAAAGGGCTGTTTGTGGTTTTGGGGGACTGTCTGTTAGAAAGCTTGAGACTGGAAACCACAGATATGCTGCATGCCCTAACAACAACAACAAGATAAGATGAAGTGGTGCCAACAGTGGTTGAGATTGGAGAAACTCCTGGGTCATGGTTAACACAAGACCATGTCCTTAATGAGGGTGAAAGCGTCTGTGGAAAGTGCTGTGTCATGTTAGTGGAAAACTACTTTAATATGTCATTGTATGAGAGGGGGGAGCTTTGATAGGATATGAGAGAGTGCTGCCATTCCAAAGGTACGGGGATTCAGTCTTTTTTGGTATTAAACTGAACATCACTCTGAGTTTTGACTCTTTTGTGGTAAATTAGTTTATTGCATATTGATTCATACTTATCAAGGTGGAGCAAAGAGGTTTGAGCAGTAGGGGGGAAAAATGGTTGGAAGATATAGGAGAGAGACTGGTGATATGACTGTAATGTAGAGGAGAGACTGGTGATATGACTGTATGATATGGGAGAGGAGATAGGAGAGAGACTGGTGATATGACTGTATGATAGAGGAGTATGCATATTCTTTACTTATCAAATGCTTATCTAATCCTTATCTAACTTACTTGACTTATCTAACACATCAACAAATTAATCAACCAATCATCCATCCATCAATTAATCAATCAGTTGATCTCACCACCAATAAGAAGTCATCAACCCACTTCAAGACCTTCTCCTTCTCCATTTTTCCCAGCCAGGGGGCCTGGTAGGTGTGGTTGAAGGCTGTCTGGGTGATGTCACCCACCACTGGGTTGACCATGAGGAACGGAACACACAGCCACTGGCAGCAGAGACAGAAAAGCCCAAATTAAAATAATGTACTCCTGTCTTAGGGTGCAGCCACAATGAGACACATGAACATACATTAAATTGTATATGATAATGATAATTTTGCGTTTTCGTCCATCAAAAGTACGTCTGTAGTCAACTATGTTCAGACGAGTTCCATCCGTTAAAAGACAGACCGTTTGTGTGTTTTTTGTTGGGCAATCATCTCCGTTGTCAATCATCCGACAACAGATCACTCCCATTGAAAAAGGTGTTGGCTCCATCCAAAATACTTGGACAATGTTTCCACGGCCTTACACTCACCAGACTGGTTTAAATTCAAATCGGCCACCTGTCCCTCGCCAGACTGGATTGGATTCAAAATGGCTGCCTGTCACTCACCAGACTGAAGAAGATGAGGATGAGCTGGATGACGTCGGTGTAGGCTACAGAGTAGAGTCCTCCCAGTAGAGTGTAGATGATGGCCACCACTGCAGAAATCCCCACAGAGTAGGAGTAGGGCAAGTCCAAAATCACACTCATGGTGCCACCTGCAGCACAAAGACACGCATAAACACACACTTTTAGCTCAGCGGGCTAACACAGTTTTGTGGCACCACAGATAAAAACTGTAAAACCAGGTTAAACTGAGTTGGTCCCTCACCGTTATACTGGTAGTGTGAAGAGCCCTGCTTACCGTGCTTGAAGTAACAAACAACATTCTTCACATGAGCATGACTGAGTTTCAACAAGTGGTAGGTTAATTAAAAAACCCGTCTGACCTGTTTCCCCTCCCTGATTGAATTACTCTATCTAGATCCAACCTGGGTCCAGCGTCTCACCAAGCTGGGGCGTTGAGTAACTATTCCCCAGGTTACTCTATCTAGAGCCAACCTGGGTCCAGCATCTCACCAAGCTGGGGCGTTGAGTAACTATTCCCCAGGTTACTCTATCTAGAACCAACCTGGGTCCAGCATCTCACCAAGCTGGGGCGTTGAGTAACTATTCCCCAGGTTACTCTATCTAGATCCAACCTGGGTCCAGCGTCTCACCAAGCTGGGGCGTTGAGTAACTATTCCCCAGGTTACTCTATCTAGAACCAACCTGGGTCCAGCGTCTCACCAAGCTGGGGCGTTGAGTAACTATTCCCCAGGTTACTCTATCTAGAACCAACCTGGGTCCAGCGTCTCACCAAGCTGGGGCGTTGAGTAACTATTCCCCAGGTTACTCTATCTAGAACCAACCTGGGTCCAGCGTCTCACCAAGCTGGGGCGTTGAGTAACTATTCCCCAGGTTACTCTATCTAGAACCAACCTGGGTCCAGCGTCTCACCAAGCTGGGGCGTTGAGTAACTATTCCCCAGGTTACTCTATCTAGAGCCAACCTGGGTCCAGCGTCTCACCAAGCTGGGGCGTTGAGTAACTATTCCCCAGGTTACTCTATCTAGAACCAACCTGGGTCCAGCATCTCACCAAGCTGGGGCGTTGAGTAACTATTCCCCAGGTTACTCTATCTAGAGCCAACCTGGGTCCAGCATCTCACCAAGCTGGGGCGTTGAGTAACTATTCCCCAGGTTACTCTATCTAGAGCCAACCTGGGTCCAGCATCTCACCAAGCTGGGGCGTTGAGTAACTATTCCCCAGGTTACTCTATCTAGAGCCAACCTGGGTCCAGCATCTCACCAAGCTGGGGCGTTGAGTAACTATTCCCCAGGTTACTCTATCTAGAGCCAACCTGGGTCCAGCATCTCACCAAGCTGGGGCGTTGAGTAACTATTCCCCAGGTTACTCTATCTAGAGCCAACCTGGGTCCAGCATCTCACCAAGCTGGGGCGTTGAGTAACTATTCCCCAGGTTACTCTATCTAGAGCCAACCTGGGTCCAGCATCTCACCAAGCTGGGGCGTTGAGTAACTATTCCCCAGGTTACTCTATCTAGAACCAACCTGGGTCCAGCATCTCACCAAGCTGGGGCGTTGAGTAACTATTCCCCAGGTTACTCTATCTAGAACCAACCTGGGTCCAGCATCTCACCAAGCTGGGGCGTTGAGTAACTATTCCCCAGGTTACTCTATCTAGAACCAACCTGGGTCCAGCATCTCACCAAGCTGGGGCGTTGAGTAACTATTCCCCAGGTTACTCTATCTAGAACCAACCTGGGTCCAGCATCTCACCAAGCTGGGGCGTTGAGTAACTATTCCCCAGGTTACTCTATCTAGAACCAACCTGGGTCCAGCATCTCACCAAGCTGGGGCGTTGAGTAACTATTCCCCAGGTTACTCTATCTAGAACCAACCTGGGTCCAGCATCTCACCAAGCTGGGGCGTTGAGTAACTATTCCCCAGGTTACTCTATCTAGAACCAACCTGGGTCCAGCATCTCACCAAGCTGGGGCGTTGAGTAACTATTCCCCAGGTTACTCTATCTAGAGCCAACCTGGGTCCAGCATCTCACCAAGCTGGGGCGTTGAGTAACTATTCCCCAGGTTACTCTATCTAGAACCAACCTGGGTCCAGCATCTCACCAAGCTGGGGCGTTGAGTAACTATTCCCCAGGTCGTTGCTGTAAATGACAATATGTTCTCAGTCAACTTACCTGGTAAAATAAGGGTGAATAAAAGAGTTTAACCTACATAAAGACAACCCTGACAGGTCCATCAGGAAAGAATGTCTGTGTCTACAATGGTACCCTCTCCCTTATATAGAGCATTACTTTGGACCGGGGCCCATTGGGAATATATAGAGACTAGGGTGTCAGTTTGGATGGATCCAGTGACTTGACATACTTAACAGAGATGTATGGTGTCCAAAACTGGCTAGACACTGAATGATTGTGTGTTTTTGTGTCTGTTTATCTAAGTTGCCTGATGCAGGGTAGAATATGGCTCCTGCTTTGTAACACCAGACAGTGGCTAGCGGTTGAGATTCAACTGCACTCTGTGTACGTGTGTTTTGTGTGCAGCGAATTCTTTTGTACTTTGTGTTTACAGTGATTATGTGTGTTGTGTGTTTGAAACAGTTGTTTGTTTGTTGCTGTTGTTTTGTTGTACATATTACCTAGTCCGACGAGTGTGCAGGCGACCCACAGTGCATCCATTACAAGGGCAGGGAGCACCAGAGCTCCACTCACTACTTTCCCATACTTGATCTGGAAGGGATCCATCATAGTCACATACTTCTTCTCCCTCATCGGCTTGGCAAAGAATATACCACCTGAGATAAAAGAGGGAGAGAGAGGAGGGAGAAGAGGAGAGGAGGGAGGAGAGGAGGGAGGAGAGAAGGGAGGGAGGGGAGAGGAGGGAGGGGGGGAGAGGAGGGAGGGAGGGGTGGAGAGTGAGGGGGTGGAGAGAGAGGAGGGAGAGGGGGGTAGAGAGAGACGGGGAGAGGAGGGTGAGAGAGAGGGGGTGGAGGGGAAGAGGGAGAGAGAGGAGGGAGGGAGAGAGAGAGGGGGGAGAGGAGGGTGAGGGAGAGAGGGGGTGGAGAGGAAGAGGGAGGGAGAGAGGGATGGGAGAGGAGGGTGAGAGAGAGAGGGGGTGGAGAGGAAGAGGGAGGGAGATCAAATAAACAGTGCACCAATAGCAAGCCGATAAGGTTTGGTGTGTAGAATATTTGAATGAATTGAAGGTCAGTTAAAGACTAAAGACTGGGATGTGTGTTTCAGCACAACAACGTCCCGCCACTTAAAATATTGGCAACTTTGATATTCTTACATTTTTCAATTATTATTTCTGATTGTGAAATATTAAACTTAGTGTGTGTGTGTGCGTGTGTGTGTGTTTCTTACCGATGATAAAGGAGACAGAGCTCTGTAGGGGCATGAAAGCCCAGACCAGACCCAGGTTAGGGTTATAGACAACCTCCGCTATCCCTACGATAAAGCCTCCTCCAACCCACGTAGCTGCAGGACACACACACACACACACACACACACACACACACACACCGTTTGTCCAAAGGAAAGGAATGATCTATACTGTATCTATAGTACAGCATGAATACAGTAATAGTGAGTACAGGTGTAAAGGTACAGTACAGTGTGAATACAGTAATAGTGAGTACAGGTGTAAAGTTACAGTACAGTATGAATACAGTAATAGTGAGTACAGGTGTAAAGGTACAGTACAGTGTGAATACAGTAATAGTGAGTACAGGTGTAAAGGTACAGTACAGTGTGAATACAGTAATAGTGAGTACAGGTGTAAAGTTACAGTACAGTATGAATACAGTAATAGTGAGTACAGGTGTAAAGATACAGTACAGTGTGAATACAGTAATAGTGAGTACAGGTGTAAAGCATTATACAGATCTAAAGACATGCCCACACCTCACCTACCAGTCATGGTGAATATTCCCACAAGCAGGCCAATATTCCTGTCTCCCAGTAAGGTTATCTCTGTCTTGTCTCCTGTGCTTTTCTTCTCCATAGCCCTGGACTTCCGTGCCGCCCACAAACCTGTCCCGAGGACCAGCAGATAGAACACTGCCATGGCAACCACACCCGGAATGTTCAGAACCATGGTGGAACACTGGGAATGCTCACAGAAAGAACAGTGACTGGGAACACTCCCAGACAGAACACTGACTGTCAGGAGTTCTGTCTACTGAGTTGTAGTAGTAGCAGTAGTAGCAGTATAGTCTTGTTCCTGGTTGGATAGCTCAGAGCGTCTGCTCTTTTCTACTTCTGGCTTGATTGGTCGCAGTGGAGGAGGAGTAAAGGGAAGTGGGCAGGGCATTCAAAGCAGTAAGGAAAGCATATGGTGATTGGTAGATAAATAGTAAGAAGTAAGGAGAGCATGAAGTCATTGGTAGATAAATAGTAAGAAGTAAGGAGAGCATTAAGTCCTTAATAAATGATAAAACGGCATGCCTGGGGGTCACGTAATACTGACAGTCGGTACCTGGAGAGGTCAGAGGATGGTGTCAAAACCAAAAGTTACTGAGTACCTCTTTTGGGAGTTCCCTTAGTGATTACCACAATGCTTTTCTCCATGTTCACGGGAAAATAAAATACAAAACTTGTCAGAGTTAGCAACAGTAACTAAGGTGGCGGGGCTTAGTGAAGGGACAATTCACTGCACATATTGATGGGTACACTTCAGAGGAGGCTGGTGGATCTAAGGAGGACAGGCTCATTGTAATGGCTGGAATAGAATCAATGGAATGGTATCAAACACATACTGTATGTTTGACTCGGTTCCATTTATTCCATTCCAGCCATTACAATGAGCCTGTCCTCCAATAGGTCCTCCCACCAGCCTCCTCTGGTACACTTTCTGCTTTTACTTCCTGCTTGGCTCCAATGAGTACACTCGAATTATGTATATAAACCCTGGATTGTTGACGCTATGTATTTTATCCAATGAGATTCTTTGAAGCCACCGGTCAGCCATATTAGAACTCCCAAGAAGGAGCATTCCTCCATAGGAATAAATGTAATTCTACAGTATTTAAATAAAAGGCTTCAAGGACAAATGTTAATGTATTTAAGTATTTTTTGTTGTTTTAGTGGGGACAGTATCATTAGTAATCTCAAAAAAATTATATATTTTTTGCATCAACCGATGTCACAAAGTGCTATACAGAAACCCAGCCTAAAACCCCAAACAGCAAGCAATGCAGATGTAGAAGCACGGTGGCTTTGAAAAACTCCCTAGAAAGGCTGAAAAACCTAGGAAGAAACCTAGAGAGGAACCAGGCTCTGAGGGGTGGCCAGTTCCTCTTCCGGCTGTGCCGGGTTAAGGTGTCTGTAATAGAATAAAGTGATAAAAAGTGAATGTAGACATTAATAAATGCATTTCTATATCTTCCATGATAGTTTTACAACAGTGAGGGAGTACCAAGATGGAGGCACGGTGGCTTCAAACAATTAGTCATCTAGTGCATTTATAAATCGTTGGTACACTCAACGGCCACTTATAATGCCATCGTTGACATGAATGGCGACTCCCTTTCTATCCATTCTATTTCAATGCCTCACGCAGCGACAGCACCTGGGGCGCAGTGAGCACTCTGAGTGAAGTGCTGAAAGATTCATTTTCACAGGCATAGAAGTTGGTGGAATTTACTGGAAAGTCTACTCAAATGTGATGTTGTCCTCGTGTTTCTTTGCTATTTACATTGTTTTCTTCACATGCGAGGTTGTTTTTCAATGTTAGTTTGAGCTTGCTCAACTGCTAGAGAAGAGACAGGCATGCATCAAGTGCATTCCTGTTACCACGGTAACTTCCCACCCTTAAAGGGGCAGCTGACATTTTGTTGTCTCACCTACGTGACATTTAGTAATTTCTTATAATAATAACACTTCCCCAAAATACTTTCTTTGTGCTCCTAAATGTGTTTGTGTGCTCCTACATGTTTCAAATAGGAGTACATGTGCTCCTGATACAAAAAATGTCAGCATAGAGCCCTGAATATGTAGATTAAAAACAGGAGTGGACTCAGGACCCACCTTGTGGGACCCCGGCCTCGGGTGTGAAGGTTAAAAACAGGAGTGGACTCAGGACCCACCTTGTGGGACCCCGGCCTCGGGTGTGAAGGTTAAAAACAGGAATGGACTCAGGACCCACCTTGTGGGACCCCGGCCTCGGGTGTGAAGGTTAAAAACAGGAGTGGACTCAGGACCCACCTTGTGGGACCCCGGCCTCGGGTGTGAAGGTTAAAAACAGGAGTGGACTCAGGACCCACCTTGTGGGACCCCGGCCTCGGGTGTGAAGGTTAAAAACAGGAGTGGACTCAGGACCGCAATTCAACACATTTTGCCATGGGACAGATAGCAAATGTTGCTGTTTTAAAGCTAATTTCCTGCTGTTCTAAACATTTTGCCATGGCTTATGACGTGCGTATATGCTTTGTGGCACTACGGGGGGGTTGGAACACCAGTGGTCCTCAGTGACCATATATAATGTCTCAGCTAAGACTAAACTACATTCATAGATCACTGACTCTATAAAATGTCTCAGCTAACACTAAACTACATCCATATATCACTGACTCTATATAATGTCTCAGCTAAGACTAAACTACATCCATATATCACTGACTCTATATGTCTCAGCTAAGACTAAACTACATACATATATCACTGACTCTATATAATGTCTCAGCTAAGACTAAACTACATCCACATGATGTGATAGAGACAGGGTGAAAGGTGAAGGAGAGAAGGAGAGAGAAAAAGAGGGAAGGAGAGAGGCTATTCAATTATTATTTAGACTAGAGTGGAGAATACAAAACAACTTTAGTTTGTACTGTAATAAAAACATACATGAAAACAATATGATGAATCCAAGGTCGTAGGTTCAACAACCGTACTGGCCAAGGGAACTTAGGTCTACTGTGTCTCTGGTGAACCAGGGATCTGTACACTTCCCAGCTGTCATCACTATCAGGGTCTATGTAATGGTCTCTCTGGACATTAAATCCACTGATGCATGTTCAAATCTCTATACAAATCTCATTTTATTTGTCTCATCCGGCAAATACACCAGGTGTAGACATCACCGTGAAATGCTTACTTAGAGTTAAGAAAAGATTTACTAAATAAAGTTTTTTTTTAATTAACACAATAAAATAACAATAACGAGGCTATATACAGGTGGTCCAGTAACAAGTCAATGTGTAGAGGGTACAAGTTAGTCGAGGTAATTGAGGTAATATGTACATTTAGCTAGAACCTGCTTGGCTTTTGCAGTGAAATAATAGTCCTACGTCCTATCAACATGCTCAAACTGAGGATGGAGATACACAGTTCCTGTATGGGGTCAGCGATGCCTGAGGCAAGGGAGGCAAACTTGGTGTTCATGACATTAACCTCACAGCTGACAAGTCAAAGTCTCTCTTCAAATTTTCTCCCACTTAAGAAAACAACAAGATGTTGCTGCCAAGTCACACAGCAATAATTCAACTCATGTGTACTTGCTGGAGCTCTCTGTACGTAAATACAGACATATCAAGTCGTATCAACACCATCCAGTCACGACAGATACTGTACTGGCCTAATTAATAGGCTGCCTGACTACTACATTTACTGAAAGCATCAACGAGACGTTTACCTAGAAAACATGGCAAAGTTAACATTCAGGTGACACATTCAAGCTGACTAAATTGACAGTCCAAACATCATAAAAAAGAAACGGATGCCTCAGAGAGAGAGAGATAGAGGAGAAGAAAGAAATATATATTATTTTTTTAAAGTTCCAGAACAAATCACACCTATACCGCCCTCCAAAAACAACATCATCCCCAACAACATGTCAGACACCCCAACTAAACACCATCACCCCAACACTGTCAGACACCCCACCTAAACACCATCACCCCAACACTGTCAGACACCCCACCTAAACACCATCACCCCAACACTGTCAGACACCCCAAATAACACCATCACCCCAACACTGTCAGACACCCCAAATAACACCATCACCCCAACACTGTCAGACACCCCACCTAAACACCATCACCCCAACACTGTCAGACACCCCAAATAACACCATCACCCCAACACTGTCAGACACCCCAAATAACACCATCACCCCAACACTGTCAGACACCCCAAATAACACCATCACCCCAACACTGTCAGACACCCCAACTCAACACCATCACCCCAATACTGTCAGACACCCCAAATAACACCATCACCACAACACTGTCAGACACCCCAAATAACACCATCACCCCAACACTGTCAGACACCCCAACTAAACACCATCACCCCAACACTGTCAGACACCCCAACTCAACACCATCACCCCAACACTGTCAGACACCCCAACTCAACACCATCACCCCAACACTGTCAGACACCCCAACTCAACACCATCACCCCAACACTGTCAGACACCCCAACTCAACACCATCACCCCAACACTGTCAGACACCCCAACTCAACACCATCACCCCAACACTGTCAGACACTCCAAATAAACACCATCACCCCCAACACCATGAGAGAGATTGTTATTTCACTGCTGCTCTTTAATTATTTGTTACTTTTATCTCTCATTCTTATCTGTATTTTTTTTAACTGGATTGTTGGTTATGGGCTCATAAGTAAGCATTTCACTGTAAGGTCTACACCTGATGTATTTGGCGCATGTGACAAATTAAGTTTGATTTGATTTGATGCCCCAACTACGGCTCTGCATGTTCCCTGCTGTTCAAGAATGAAACTTAACCTGTTTTTAGGTGCTTTATGATACTTGTAAAAAATGTAAGAGCTCTGCTCTGGCCTGGTTTAACAAGTATGTGGTAGTAAATTCTTGTTGGACAAGCCTATACCAGTAGATTAACCATTTATTCAGATCAATGCTCTCAGACTCTAGTGAGGAACGGTGGGGCTGACTAACATCATCCATGTACACACGCTAACTAGAGTTTACATTACATTCATTTTCACACAGTTACTAATTTCAAGAAATACAAAATAACCATTTAATTAATACTTTAATTGAAAATGTATTTAATACAAAATACTTAATCTAATAAAACACTTTACCAACAAGGATCAAGTTGTACAGAACATATCCCCATATTGAGAAAAAGTGACATATCACAAGACCATTACGTATACATTATTGTAGCTCAATTAACTTAACGTTCAATATGAAATAAAGTGTAGGTAGGCTAAAAGTCTACCCTAACCACTGATATGGGGTCAGATCTTATTTTCACCCCCCTAATGGCTCATGTTATAGGATTTCCCAGACAGATAATTAAGCCTTTAACTAGACTAAAAAGCATGTTCATTGGATAATGTCCTCTTTCCATGCTGTCTCTATCCTGTCCAATAAACAACACATATAAAATAAGTTGGACTGGAAAACAGAGACTCTACCATCCTTTTCCTCCACCTCCTACTCCTCTTCCTCTATCTCCAACTTTTTTTTCATCTCTCTGGCGCCTCCCTGTGACTTCACCTAGAACACATCCCACCTCTCAGGCAGCCAGCCCTTACTGAACATCAGCTGAGCCAGCCAGGAGAAGCCCAAGATGGCAGGAAGCTTGGCCCCATTGATGTACTGGGCCGTATGCACTACCCTCTGTAGGGCCTTGCAGTCGGAGGCCGAAGCAGTTGCCATACCAGGCAGTGATGCAACCCGTCAGGATGCTCTCGGTGGTGCAGCTTTTAAACCTTTTGAGGATCCAGGCCAAATCTTTTCAGTCTCCTGAGCAGGTTTTGCCGTGCCCTCTTCACGACTGTCTTGGTGTGCTTGAACCATGCTAGTTTGTTGGTGATGTAGACGCCAAGGAACTTGAAGCTCTCAAGCTGCTCCGCTACAGCCCCGTCGATGAGAATATTACCTAATGTAGAATGTCAGCCCTTCATGTGTAGCAATGACTTGCAACTGAAACCATCCTTCGTTTGAACAGCAATATTCTATTTAACAGAAGAGGATGATGTCACCTGGTATGGCCTCCTGAGATTTGAATACTCCTCTGAACGGTTCAGATTTTACTGTCCTTGGTTCTCCGTAAAAACAGAAAGTATTTTCTAGTATGTACCGGTATCAACTGGGCTACCCTGCCATGTAACAACTTGGAAATCTGTATATTTCCAACACGATTGATGTAATGAGGGAGAAAAATTCTAAAATACTTTAACTTTTTTTGCGCAGCAAGTAGGCTTTTAGCAAACGTACTAGGCACTCATAGTAAGCATTTCCTTTAGGCTAGTCATTCGTGTGTACCAAATGTTTTTTAAAATTCGCCGACAGCCTCGGGCTGTGCCCCAGGGCCAGATCTTCACACACACGCACACGCACACACACACACACACACACACACACACACACACACACACACACACACACACACACACACACACACACACACACACACACACACACACACACACACACACACACACACACACACACACACACACACACACACACAGCTAGGATGGAGTGACACAGTGTGGGGCTTAAAGACACACAGAGCATCACCATAATCTCTAGGCCTTGCCGTGTTCAAGAAGACACCCCACTTGACCGTAGCTCACTCGGTCTGACCACAGGGACCATGTAAAAAAAGTGGTCTCATCAATGTGATTGTTTTTAATGGGAAAAGAGAGAATTTGACTATGACCTGACAGTATGGGAGTAGTTGGGGGAGTGTTTTCTATAAATAGAATGTATTTGACTACAAGGCTGACAAGCAAAGTAGGGGCCTCATCTATGTGAGCATTCTTAAACTGAAAAACACAGAGTTTGACCATGTGCTGACAGCATGGGACGAGTTGGGGGAGTGTTTTAATGAGAAGAGTGATTTTTTTCTAATAGACTGCATTTCACTTTGTGCTGACAAGCAGAGGAGGAGTGCAGGGAGTGGCAAAGAGGAGATTCTAGAGTGGTGAGGAGTGGTCTCGTGTGTTTATAAGTATCAATTAAGCAGCCTGAAGCATTGTACTTTCTGTATTGCTGAAGGGATTGTGTTAAGGTTTTTATTTACTGTTATTTCACTTTTCAATAGTATAGAATAGTATAGAATAGTATCGAATAGTATAGATGGCTCCAGTGTGCTCATGTCCACTTTGCTATAAGGTTGGGATTGGCTTCAGTCAGCACCTTAGGTATGTACACAATGTGAGGAACAGTGAAGAGAGGATGCTCCTTTGTAATTGGCAGTCGGGCCGTGTCAATGTCAGGCAGGAGCAGTGTCCAGTGACAGGATGCTCCACACATCTCAGCAGACTAGACCAGCAAATAAACTCCGACACAGAGCTCAACAGAGCACAGAGGAGACAGGTTTTAGAGGACCTTGGGAGACGGCTGACGATGGAGAGGCTGGAGACGTTGAGGGCATCGATCCCTGCCATTCCACTGGCGACCGATTTGGATATTGTGGAGACTGTAAGGAAATAAGAGGAGGAGGAGGAAATGGACTGCAAAGATGATTCCTGCCACTGCCATGCACCAATCCTGAGACTGATAAAAGCTGTGCAAGAGAGGGATGAGGCACTGACAATGAGAAGTGAGACCAATCAATCCATTAAAGAGGACAACCTGAAGTTGATCTCTGAGCTGCATAGAGTGAGGAAGAAGTACCAGCTGCTGAAAAGGCAGATGGGGATTGTCAGGGTGAGTCCGGCAAAGAAGGCCCTCAACTTTCAGGCAGAGGCAGACACAGACACAAAGCAAGAGGAGCTGCAGCAGGACCAAGCGACAGGTTCAGGGGACCAGAGAGAGGAGCCTACAGTGTCCGGATCTAGCTGCAAACTCATCTTCTAGCTCATAGCTCTGCACTGAGTAAGTACTGTTTCTTTAAATAGTGGCAAGAGTTTGTGTTTGAAAAGAATATGATAAACCGCCTGACTGATTCATGTAGCCTCATGAGATTGTAATTCTAGCCTAAAATGTTATGTTTTTTTGATTAGGTGTGTTTATCGAGGGATTCAGGAAGACCTGTGAGCACCCCAATCCAAATTATAAGCTGAGGGAATATTGTGCCTCAAAGGTCAATAGGGTGACGCCATTTTTGAACTACGTGGCCAAGAATGAGACCTACCAGTCCTCTCTCATTTTCCTGACAGACCATGACAAAATAAGGCAGTAAGCAGAGTTCTTTCTTTCTCTTTAGTCTCATAAGCTTTAATTAACAATACAGTATTTGATTGTATGATTTGTGTGTGTGTGTGTGTGTGTGTGTGTGTGTGTGTGTGTGTGTGTGTGTGTGTGTGTGTGTGTGTGTGTGTGTGTGTGTGTGTGTGTGTGTGTGTGTGTGTGTGTGTGTGTGTGTGTGTGTGTTTTATTTTTAGATGGGTTCAATTCCTCCAGAAAAACAAGGCAATCACCACAGTCAACCACTACACCTTGACTATTGGTGCATTTCTTAAATATACCGAGGAGACCCCTCCACCTGGCTGCCGGCTGTCCATAAACCAATGGAAGGAGATCAACCGGTTGATGAAGGGCATTAACAAGTCCATGAGACGACCAGTTTCCCTTCACCAGGTAAAGGTGAAAGACAACAAGGAAGGCAAGGTGGTGTCCAAAAAGAGCCTGCTGGAGTGCCAGTCTCTTGCCAAGTCAAAAATCCCTCAAGTGCTGAGTAAGTTTCTCAATCTGTGATGTCACTGTTTTTACACACTTATAGACATCAGAGATGTATAGAGTGCATTATGGAGTGGGATTATGAAGCTGACTTTTTTTATTTTCATGTTCCCACAGAAACATTGGAAGAAACAAGGACACAGAGGAATCAGTACCGGTTTTATGGGTACCTGTGTGCCTACTTTACCTTCATATACGGCCACAGACCAGGCCTGTATAAAAACATGTTGGTGAAAGAGGTGGAGGAGGCAAAATGTGACCAGTCTGGGGTGTATCTGATCAATGTAAGTCTATAAAATACAGCTGGCTGTGTTTATTTGTTTCTTTGCTTGGTTGGTTATTTTTGGAAACAATTGCAGTCGCCAGAGCATAATGTGTATTTTTGTGTGTTTTTTTTCTGTTCAATTTCTATTAGGTGGGGGAGATGGGTCTGCCCGGAAGTCCTTCCTTCACTGAACCTCCATTGTCACTCATGTAGGTCAGATTAGATAGGAATCTAATTATTGTAAGATCCTATTACACTGAAGTAATATCAATAATATCATATCTTTGTGTGTGTGTGTGTGTGTGTGTGTGTGTCTTACAGGTAAAAAACATGCTCCCGAAGATTGACAGGGAAAGGATGGCCAACTTCATGTGCATCCAGACGGCAGACAAATTTTATGCCATCAATTTAAATTAATCTCAAGCCAATGAAACCAGGGAACTCTTTGAGGCTGCACTGAAGGGGGAAGATACCACAGTCGCTGCAGAGAACCAGCCCTCCACCTCAGGAAAAAGAAAGCAGAAGGTGAGAGAGGACGCCTCCCTCTCCAAGGGGAGCACCCCCCCTGAAGAGACCATGGTGATGTACCAGGAGTCTGGCACGTGCGCCGGTGGCTCGGAGGAGGAGGAAGAGGATGAAGATGAGGAACAGACGGCCAGACAACCTCCAGTAAGATCAGCTATTCTGACAGGACACATTTGATAGTCAAAATGTACTTGTAAACTATGTAACAGTCAAGTGTGTATTTTGAGATATATCTAATTTCTTGTGTTTGCTCTGTCAGAAGACACCCTCCAAGGTGAACAAGCCTCAGCTGGAACTTACCCCAAAGAGAAAGCAGACGATCCTCAGCTGCCGCATGGTGGTGGCCGTCAGCCTCCTGCTAGTCTCACCCCTCAAAGTGAAAAGCAAGTCGGTCCTCAACTCACCCATTGTCACATTGCAAGGCATGCATCAGCTGAATTCAAACAGAGTCAGACTCAAAAAAGCCATTGCCTTAAAACCTGTTAGGGCTAGGGGTCAGTATTTACATGGTCGGATAAAAAACGTACCCGATTTAATCTGGTTATTACTACTGCCCAGAAACTAGAATATGCATATAATTATTGGCTTTGGATAGCAAACACCCTAAAGTTTCTAAAACTGTTTCAATGGTGTCTGTGAGTATAACAGAACTCAAATGGCAGGCAAAAACCTGAGAAAATTCCAAACAGTAAGTACCGTCTCTGACCATTCCTTGGGCTTCTTGGCTCTGTTTAAAGAAAATTTAGGATCTTTGCTGTAACGTGACACTTCCTACGGCTCCCATAGGCTCTCAGAACCCGGGAAAAAGCTGAATGGTGTAATTCCAGCCGCTGGCTGAAAAACTTTAGCGTGTTTGGATGGTGGTCGATCAGAGGGCCATTAGACTGAGGCTCGTGCACGAGGGGATCCCATGCTTTTACTTTCTCTCTCTTTGAACGTAAACACGCTTTCCCGGTCGAAATATTATCGCTTTTTTACGAGAAAAATTGCATAAATATTGATTTTAAACAGCGGTTGACATGCTTCGAAGTACGGTAATGGAATATTTAGAATTTTTTTGTCACGAAATGCGTCGGGCGCGTAACCCTTATTTACCCTTTCGGATAGTGTCTTGAACGCACGAACAAAACGCCGCTATTTGGATATAACTATGGATTATTTGGGACCAAACCAACATTTGTTATTGAAGTAGAAGTCCTGGGAGTGCATTCTGACGAAGAACAGCAAAGGTAATAACATTTTTCTTATAGTAAATCTGACTTTGGTGAGTGCTAAACTTGCTGGGTGTCTAAATAGCTAGCCCTGTGATGCCGGGCTATCTACTTAGAATATTGCAAAATGTGCTTTCACCGAAAAGCTATTTTAAAATCGGACATATTGAGTGCATAGAGGAGTTCTGTATCTATAATTCTTAAAATAATTGTTATGCTTTTTGTGAACGTTTATCGTGAGTAATTTAGTAAATTTTTAGTAAATTCACCGGAAGTTTGCGGGGGGTATGCTAGTTCTGAACGTCACATGCTAATGTAAAAAGCTGGTTATTGATATAAATATGAACTTGATTGAACAAAATATGCATGTATTGTATAACATAATGTCCTAGGGTTGTCATCTGATGAAGATCATCAAAGGTTAGTGCTGCATTTAGCTGTGGTTTGGGTTTATGTGACATTATATGCTTGAAAAATGGGTGTCTGATTATTTCTGGCTGGGTACTCTGCTGACATAATCTAATGTTTTGCTTTCGTTGTAAAGCCTTTTTGAAATCGGACAGTGTGGTTAGATTAACGAGAGTCTTGTCTTTAAAATGGTGTAAAATAGTCATATGTTTGAGAAATTGAAGTAATAGCATTTCTAAGGTATTTGAAAATCGCGCCACGGGATTCCACTGGCTGTTGAGTAGGTGGGACGATTTCGTCCCACATACCCTAGAGAGGTTAAATTGTCGAACACACCTTTCTAGGTTCTTCCAATTAAATGTGACAATTTAAACTTTGCATATTAACCTGGATGAAGCAACCTCTCAGGTAATTCAAGTTTAATACCCAGATAGCCTACACAGGTAGGACTAATCATTGGCATTGATTAATTAATTCAATTTGCTTTTGCAAATTCATTCACGTCCAACTTCCACATTACTGGTACAGTACTGATGGTTCGTCAACATCTATAAATAGATTAAACTTGTCTTTGCAGCCTCCAATGAATTCCAAACCCAAACATTGAAAAAAATAGGAAAAACATTTTTCCTCTAAATGTTTCTAATAATGTGCAAGCTATCAAAGGTGGTCACCACTCCTTTGCTAATTAGTGAACCTCCAGCCATAAAAGGATTGATTTCTGACCTCAGCAGCGATACCAACCCTAATTATGCCATTAGTGGAAAAGCAGACAACACTTTCCAAAATCAACCATCGGGCGCACACCTCGTAAAGGTTCTCTCCAGTCTAGCCCTGATGTCTTGCCATCCGAGATTGGCATCTGTCCAATACCGCAGTGCACAGCTGAAGCACGAGCAGGTAACGGTAGACATAAAGGGACCGGTGGAGAGAACCGGGAAACTAGTGACAAATGCAGAAAAGTGAAAAATTCTGCTAGCTATGGAACTGCATTTGAAATCTGAACAATTAAATGTAATTGCAAAAACGTATGACGATGAACAAGCACAAGCTCTTCAACAAAATCGTTTTCTACAGGAACAAAATCATATGCTACAGGAACAACTCGATTTAGCCAAAACTAAATACGATGATGTCCATGCCAAACTTGATAAATCTGAAGAGTTATCTACAAACAGGAGCGCTCAACTTGACAACATGCATGCTGTTTTGTTGAATGTTACTCAAAATAACACGGTTCTCCTCAAAGCGCTGCAGACCAAAGACAATCAGTAATGAACACAATGACAAAGTTGGATGACAAATCAGCAGAACTTATTGAAGTCGCTGACCAAATGAATGATGAGAGAACTCAGGTGATGAGGATGGAAATATTGATTTCTAAGCAAGCGGAGGAAATCTCATCACTGAATCTCTCGCTCCGTACTCAAGACTGCTATCTGCAAACCATGACAGATAAGTTTGAGACCGAAAGGAGCAGGTGTGACACTCACGTGTCCAAAATCGGTACTCTAAGCGCTCAAGTGGACTCTGCAATGCAGCAGAATACCACCCTTAGGTACCATCTGGAGGAAATCCAAGCAACCGGAGCCCTGTACTCACAGGAGTAAAGACAATAGGTTTCAGACTTTCCTCCCTCATGTGTCCCTCAGTCTTCTCCTCTTGGCCCTTCGGCACTGAGTAATATGGCGCCTCTTGGCCAACAACAACAAGGCTTGGCTTCTCCTCTTGGCCTTTCGGCCCCAATCTCTCCACAGGATGAAGCCAACCCTCCCCGCCCGCTTGGCGCGGAATACCTTGACAAACTCGTCAAGAATTTCCCCACCTTTGACCCCCTTCCAGGTCAGCCAAACGATACTGAGACGTTCCTAGCTGACATAGAGGACACGTTGGATGGCTACCCGAACGCTACGGGTTCTGACAGGGTTTACCTGTTGAAGCAAACGTCGAATAGACACGTGACGAGGTTCATTCGTCTACAACAGCAACACGTGCTAAATGACTACGCTAAACTTGCCACAGCTTTGAAATTAGAATTCAGTGGTTCTGCGACTCGCAAACACAATAGCTCACTGGCTAACACTGTCAAACAAGCTCGGAACGAACACCCACAAGCTTACTATAATAGGCTTCGTTCAGCTTACTTTGGCCTACTCACTGAAGCAGGAATGGAAGAGCTGTTACCATTCAAACAAATGTTTCTGTTGAACATGTATCAAACCTTCATTACCTACTTGGGCCCTGCCGCCCACGTTGGCTTGCCTATCTTACAACTCAGAGAGCTTGCAAGCACAGTTTTTGAGGCAGCAAAAGTTCACAACGCTAAGAGCACTGACCACTCGGTTTTGAAGTTTGACCAGGAGCACTCACTCCAGTTAGAGGGTGCATTATCAGGTATTGGAGCGTCGAGAGATGACGCACAATAACAGTTTATAACACGAAACCATGGTTCCAATAACCTCCGCGGTCGAAATAACTGTAAAGTACGTAGCCATCAACATGACTACCGCTACAATCGACCTGTTCGCTATGTTCCTGCACCCAACCCACAAAAAGTGTCAGAGCACAAGGGTAACAAAGGGTTGAAGGACGATCAAAACGCAGACCAATGTTCTCCAGAAGTCCCACTACAGGAAGAACTAAAACGAGAACAATTAGAGAAAAGGGTAAAAGATAAGTCACAAGGACTAGATGGGGAATTACCGGACACCAGCTCCGCAGGAATTAACACCCATAGCAAGGACGTTAAGTGTTCCCTTTATTTTTTTGAGTAGTATATTTTAAAGTTGACAGGAAAGGAGTATGTCACTGCAAAATCAAGGTAGGTCCTACCGAGATTTGAACTCAGAATTCAGAGTCCTTAGTGCTAACCATTACACCATAGAACCCATATAGAGTAATTATTGAAGTGTTCAGATTTTCCTGTCATTTGTTCACCGGAGAAACAGCTAGAGACAAGATTGTCGGTAGGCCAAGTGAGTTATTCAGCACAAGAGCTAGGAAGGTTCTACCGAAATTTGAACTCTGATCACTTGATTCAAAGTCCAAAGTGCTAACCATTACACCATAGAACCATATTGTAAAACCATTTGGGAATTGTACAGAAAAAAAAAAGCCTTTTAATTAGCAAATGTGGACTGTCGTTCCTTCACGTGTTGCAAATACTTTCAACAATCGTTGGACAGCTATATTCCAGTTCCATGAGGCAGATTAATTCACATGGTAGGTCCTAACGAGATTTGAACTCAGATTGCAAGATTCAGAGTCCTGAGTGATAACCTTTACAGCACAGAACCCTGTACTCAATACTCTGTGATGGGTTCAGATTTTACTGTCCTTGGTTCACCAGAAAAACAGAGAAAATATTTTCTGGACAGAAACGGTATCACCTGGGCTATCCTACCATGTAACATCTTGAAGAAAAAAAATCATAATTATTTTCAGTTCATTGGGGGGCAGCATGTTTTCAATAAATAAATGTGCTAGGAATTCATATTAAGAATTTCCTGCAGGCTAGCCATTCGTGTGTACCAAAGACTGCTTATCGACTCCCACCCACTTGTTTCTTTCACACAAGGCTATTTTAAAGTTGACAGGAGAGGAGTATGTCACTGCAAAATCAAGGTAGGTCCTACCTAGATTTGAACTCGGATCGCAGGATTCAGAGTCCTGAGTGCTAACCATTACACCATAGAACCCCATATGGAGTAATTATTGAAGTGTTCAGATTTTCCTGTCATTTGTTCACCGGATAAACAGCTAGAAATGAGATTATTGGTAGGCCACGTGAATAATTCAGCACAAAAGCCAGAAAGGTTCTAACGAGATTTGAATTCAGATCACTGGATTCAAAGTCCCGAGTGCTAACCATTACACCATAGAACCATATTATACATCATTTTTGGGAATTGTACAGAAAAAAAATTACGCGTTTTAATTAGCAAATGTGGACTGTCGTTCCTATCACGTGTTGCAAATACTTTCAACAATCGTTGGACAGCTATATTCCAGTTCCACGAGGCAGATTAATTCACATGGTAGGTCCTACTGAGATTTGAACTCAGATTGCAAGATCCAGAGTGATAACCTTTACAGCATAGAATGCTGGTTCAGATTTTACTGTCCTTGGTTCACAGGAAAAACAGAGAAAATATTTTCTGGACAGAAACGGTATCACCTGGGCTACCCTACCATGTAACATCTTGAAAAAAATCTGAATTATTTTCAGTTCATTGGGGGGCAGCAAGTTTTCAATTAATAAATGTACTAGGCATTCATATTAAAAATATCCTGCAGGCTGGCCATTCATGCGTACCAAAGACTGCTTATCGACTCCCACCCACTTGTTTCTTTCACACAAGAGTATTTTAAAGTTGACAGGAGAGGAGTATGTCACTGCAAAATCAAGGTAGGTCCTACCGAGATTTGAACTCGGATCGCAGGATTCAGAGTCCTGAGTGCTAACCATTACACCATAGAACCCCATATAGAGTAATTATTGAAGTGTTCAGATTTTCCTGTCATTTGTTCACCGGATAAACAGGTAGAAATGACATTATTGGTAGGCCACGTGAATAATTCAGCACAAAAGCTAGAAAGGTTCTACCGAGATTTGAACTCGGATCACTGGATTCAAAGTCCAGAGTGCTAACCATTACACCATAGAACCATATTATACATCCATTAGGGAATTGTACAGAAAAAAAATTACGCGTTTTAATTAGCAAATGTGGACTGTCGTTCCTATCACGTGTTGCAAATACTTTCAACAATCGTTGGACAGCTATATTGCAGTTCCACGAGGCAGATTAATTCACATGGTAGGTCCTACCGAGATTTGAACTCAGATTGCAAGATCCAGAGTGATAACCTTTACAGCATAGAATGCTGGTTCAGATTTTACTGTCCATGGTTCACAGGAAAAACAGAGAAAATATTTTCTGGACAGAAACGGTATCACCTGGGTTACCCTACCATGTAACATCTTGAAAAAAATCTTAATTATTTTCAGTTCATTGGGTGGCAGCAAGTTTTCAATTAATAAATGTACTAGGCATTCATATTAAACATTTCCTGCAGGCTGGCCATTCATGCGTACCAAAGACTGCTTATCGACTCCCACCCACTTGTTTCTTTCACACAAGGCTATTTTAAAGTTGACAGGAGAGCAGTATGTCACTGGAGAATGAAGGTAGGTCCTACCGAGATTTGAACTCGGATCGCAGGATTCAGAGTCCTGAGTGCTAACCATTACACCATAGAACCCCATAGTAATTATAGAAGTGTTCAGATTTTCCTGTCATTTGTTCACCGGATAAACAGGTAGAAATGAGATTATTGGTAGGCCACGTGAATAATTCAGCACAAAAGCTAGAAAGGTTCTACCGAGATTTGAACTCGGATCACTGGATTCAAAGTCCAGAGTGCTAACCATTACACCATAGAACCATATTATACATCCATTAGGGAATTGTACAGAAAAAAAATTACGCGTTTTAATTAGCAAATGTGGACTGTCGTTCCTATCACGTGTTGCAAATACTTTCAACAATCGTTGGACAGCTATATTCCAGTTCCACGAGGCAGATTAATTCACATGGTAGGTCCTACCGAGATTTGAACTCAGATTGCAAGATCCAGAGTGATAACCTTTACAGCATAGAATGCTGGTTCAGATTTTACTGTCCTTGGTTCACAGGAAAAACAGAGAAAATATTTTCTGGACAGAAACGGTATCACCTGGGTTACCCTACCATGTAACATCTTGAAAAAAATCTTAATTATTTTCAGTTCATTGGGGGGCAGCAAGTTTTCAATTAATAAATGTACTAGGCATTCATATTAAAAATTTCCTGCAGGCTGGCCATTCATGCGTACCAAAGACTGCTTATCGACTCCCACCCACTTGTTTCTTTCACACAAGAGTATTTTAAAGTTGACAGGAGAGCAGTATGTCACTGGAGAATGAAGGTAGGTCCTACCGAGATTTGAACTCGGATCGCAGGATTCAGAGTCCTGAGTGCTAACCATTACACCATAGAACCCCATAGTAATTATAGAAGTGTTCAGATTTTCCTGTCATTTGTTCACCGGATAAACAGGTAGAAATGAGATTATTGGTAGGCCACGTGAATAATTCAGCACAAAAGCCAGAAAGGTTCTACCGAGGTTTGAAATCGGATCACTGGATTCAAAGTCCAGAGTGCTAACCATTACACCATAGAACCATATTATACATCTATTTGGGAATTGTACAGAAAAAAAATTACGCGTTTTAATTAGCAAATGTGGACTGTCGTTCCTATCACGTGTTGCAAATACTTTCAACAATCGTTGGACAGCTATATTCCAGTTCCACGCGGCAGATTAATTCACATGGTAGGTCCTACCGAGATTTGAACTCAGATTGCAAGATCCAGAGTGATAACCTTTACAGCATAGAATGCTGGTTCAGATTTTACTGTCCTTGGTTCACAGGAAAAACAGAGAAAATATTTTCTGGACAGAAACGGTATCACCTGGGCTACCCTACCATGTAACATCTTGAAAAAAATCTTAATTATTTTCAGTTCATTGGGGGGCAGCAAGTTTTCAATTAATAAATGTACTAGGCATTCATATTAAAAATTTCCTGCAGGCTGGCCATTCATGCGTACCAAAGACTGCTTATCGACTCCCACCCACTTGTTTCTTTCACACAAGTGTATTTTAAAGTTGACAGGAGAGGAGTATGTCACTGCAAAATCAAGGTAGGTCCTACCGAGATTTGAACTCGGATCGCAGGATTCAGAGTCCTGAGTGCTAACCATTACACCATAGAACCCCATATAGAGTAATTATTGAAGTGTTCAGATTTTCCTGTCATTTGTTCACCGGATAAACAGCTAGAAATGAGATTATTGGTAGGCCACGTGAATAATTCAGCACAAAAGCTAGAAATTTTCTACCGAGATTTGAACTCGGATCACTGGATTCAAAGTCCAGAGTGTTAACCATTACACCATAGAACCATATTATACATCCATTTGGGAATTGTACAGAAAAAAAATTACGCGTTTTAATTAGCAAATGTGGACTGTCGTTCCTATCACGTGTTGCAAATACTTTCAACAATCGTTGGACAGCTATGTTCCAGTTCCACGAGGCAGATTAATTCACATGGTAGGTCCTACCGAGATTTGAACTCAGATTGCAAGATCCAGAGTGATAACCTTTACAGCATAGAATGCTGGTTCAGATATTACTGTCCTTGGTTCACAGGAAAAAAAGAGAAAATATTTTCTGGACAGAAACGGTATGACCTGGGCTACCCTACCATGTAACATCTTGAAAAAAATCGTAATTATTTTCAGTTCATTGGGGGGCAGCAAGTTTTCAATTAATAAATGTACTAGGCATTCATATTAAAAATTTCCTGCAGGCTGGCCATTCATGCGTACCAAAGACTGCTTATCGACTCCCACCCACTTGTTTCTTTCACACAAAAGTATTTTAAAGTTGACAGGAGAGGAGTATGTCACTGCAAAATCAAGGTAGGTCCTACCGAGATTTGAACTCGGATCGCAGGATTCAGAGTCCTGAGTGCTAACCATTACACCATAGAACCCCATATAGAGTAATTATTGAAGTGTTCAGATTTTCCTGTCATTTGTTCACCGGATAAACAGGTAGAAATGAGATTATTGGTAGGCCACGTGAATAATTCAGCACAAAAGCCAGAAAGGTTCTACCGAGGTTTGAAATCGGATCACTGGATTCAAAGTCCAGAGTGCTAACCATTACACCATAGAACCATATTATACATCCATTTGGGAATTGTACAGAAAAAAAATTACGCGTTTTAATTAGCAAATGTGGACTGTCGTTCCTATCACGTGTTGCAAATACTTTCAACAATCGTTGGACAGCTATATTCCAGTTCCACGAGGCAGATTAATTCACATGGTAGGTCCTACCGAGATTTGAACTCAGATTGCAAGATCCAGAGTGATAACCTTTACAGCATAGAATGCTGGTTCAGATTTTACTGTCCTTGGTTCACCGGAAAAACAGAGAAAATATTTTCTGGACAGAAACGGTATCACCTGGGCTACCCTACCATGTAACATCTTGAAAAAAATCTTCATTATTTTCACTTCATTGGGGGGCAGCAAGTTTTCAATTAATAAATGTACTAGGCATTCATATTAAAAATTTCCTGCATGCTGGCCATTCATGCGTACCAAAGACTGCTTATCGACTCCCACCCACTTGTTTCTTTCACACAAGGCTATTTTAAAGTTGACAGGAGAGCAGTATGTCACTGCAGATTGAAGGTAGGTCCTACCGAGATTTGAACTCGGATCGCAGGATTCAGATCCTGAGTGCTAACCATTACACCATAGAACCCCATAGTAATTAGTGAAGTGTTCAGATTTTCCTGTCATTTGTTCACCGGATAAACAGCTAGAAATGAGATTATTGGTAGGCCACGTGTATAATTCAGCCCAAAAGCTAGAAAGGTTCTACCGAGATTTGAACTCGGATCACTGGATTCAAAGTCCAGAGTGCTAACCATTACAGCATAGAACCATATTATACATCCATTTGGGAATTGTACAGAAAAAAAATTACGCGTTTTAATTAGCAAATGTGGACTGTCGTTCCTATCACGTGTTGCAAATACTTTCAACAATCGTTGGACAGCTATATTCCAGTTCCACGAGGCAGATTAATTCACATGGTAGGTCCTACCGAGATTTGAACTCAGATTGCAAGATCCAGAGTGATAACCTTTACAGCATAGAATGCTGGTTCAGATATTACTGTCCTTGGTTCACAGGAAAAACAGAGAAAATATTTTCTGGACAGAAACGGTATGACCTGGGCTACCCTACCATGTAACATCTTGAAAAAAATCGTAATTATTTTCAGTTCATTGGGGGGCAGCAAGTTTTCAATTAATAAATGTACTAGGCATTCATATTAAAAATTTCCTGCATGCTGGCCATTCATGCGTACCAAAGACTGCTTATCGACTCCCACCCACTTGTTTCTTTCACACAAGGCTATTTTAAAGTTGACAGGAGAGCAGTATGTCACTGCAGAATGAAGGTAGGTCCTACCGAGATTTGAACTCGGATCGCAGGATTCAGATCCTGAGTGCTAACCATTACACCATAGAACCCCATAGTAATTAGTGAAGTGTTCAGATTTTCCTGTCATTTGTTCACCCAATAAACAGCTAGAAATGAGATTATTGGTAGGCCACGTGTATAATTCAGCACAAAAGCTAGAAAGGTTCTACCGAGATTTGAACTCGGATCACTGGATTCAAAGTCCAGAGTGCTAACCATTACAGCATAGAACCATATTATACATCCATTTGGGAATTGTACAGAAAAAAAATTACGCGTTTTAATTAGCAAATGTGGACTGTCGTTCCTATCACGTGTTGCAAATACTTTCAACAATCGTTGGACAGCTATATTCCAGTTCCACGAGGCAGATTAATTCACATGGTAGGTCCTACCGAGATTTGAACTCAGATTGCAAGATCCAGAGTGATAACCTTTACAGCATAGAATGCTGGTTCAGATATTACTGTCCTTGGTTCACAGGAAAAACAGAGAAAATATTTTCTGGACAGAAACGGTATGACCTGGGCTACCCTACCATGTAACATCTTGAAAAAAATCGTAATTATTTTCAGTTCATTGGGGGGCAGCAAGTTTTCAATTAATAAATGTACTAGGCATTCATATTAAAAATTTCCTGCAGGCTGGCCATTCATGCGTACCAAAGACTGCTTATCGACTCCCACCCACTTGTTTCTTTCACACAAGAGTATTTTAAAGTTGACAGGAGAGGAGTATGTCACTGCAAAATCAAGGTAGGTCCTACCGAGATTTGAACTCAGATCGCAGGATTCAGAGTCCTGAGTGCTAACCATTACACCATAGAACCCCATATAGAGTAATTATTGAAGTGTTCAGATTTTCCTGTCATTTGTTCACCGGATAAACAGGTAGAAATGAGATTAGTGGTAGGCCACGTGAATAATTCAGCACAAAAGCCAGAAAGGTTCTACCGAGATTTGAAATCGGATCACTGGATTCAAAGTCCAGAGTGCTAACCATTACACCATAGAACCATAATATACATCCATTTGGGAATTGTACAGAAAAAAAATTACGCATTTTAATTAGCAAATGTGGACTGTCGTTCCTATCACGTGTTGCAAATACTTTCAACAATCGTTGGACAGCTATATTCCAGTTCCACGGGGCAGATTAATTCACATGGTAGGTCCTACCGAGATTTGAACTCAGATTGCAAGATCCAGAGTGATAACCTTTACAGCATAGAATGCTGGTTCAGATATTACTGTCCTTGGTTCACAGGAAAAAAAGAGAAAATATTTTCTGGACAGAAACGGTATCACCTGGGCTACCCTACCATGTAACATCTTGAAAAAAATCTTAAATATTTTCAGTTCATTCATAAACAGGTAGAAATGACATTATTGGTAGGCCACGTGAATAATTCAGCACAAAAGCTAGAAAGGTTCTACCGAGATTTGAACTTGGATCACTGGATTCAAAGTCCAGAGTGCTAACCATTACACCATAGAACCATATTATACATCCATTTGGGAATTGTACAGAAAGAAAATTACGCGTTTTAATTAGCAAATGTGGACTGTCGTTCCTATCACGTGTTGCAAATACTTTCAACAATCGTTGGACAGCTATATTCCAGTTCCACGAGGCAGATTAAATCACATGGTAGGTCCTACCGAGATTTGAACTCAGATTGCAAGATCCAGAGTGATAACCTTTACAGCATAGAATGCTGGTTCAGATTTTCCTGTCCTTGGTTCACAGGAAAAACAGAGAAAATATTTTCTGGACAGAAACGGTATCACCTGGGCTACCCTACCATGTAACATCTTGAAAAAAATCTTAATTATTTTCAGTTCATTGGGGGGCAGCAAGTTTTCAATTAATAAATGTACTAGGCATTCATATTAAAAAATTCCTGCAGGCTGGCCATTCATGCGTACCAAAGACTGCTTATCGACTCCCACCCACTTGTTTCTTTCACACAAGAGTATTTTAAAGTTGACAGGAGAGGAGTATGTCACTGCAAAATCAAGGTAGGTCCTACCGAGATTTGAACTCGGATCGCAGGATTCAGAGTCCTGAGTGCTAACCATTACACCATAGAACCCCATATAGAGTAAATATTGAAGTGTTCAGATTTTCCTGTCATTTGTTCACCGGATAAACAGCTAGAAATGAGATTATTGGTAGGCCACGTGAATAATTCAGCACAAAAGCTAGAAAGGTTCTACAGAGATTTGAACTCGGATCACTGGATTCAAAGTCCAGAGTGCTAACCATTACACCATAGAACCATATTATACATCCATTTGGGAATTGTACAGAAAAAAAATTACGCGTTTTAATTAGCAAATGTGGACTGTCGTTCCTATCACGTGTTGCAAATACTTTCAACAATCGATGGACAGCTATATTCCAGTTCCACGAGGCAGATTAATTCACATGGTAGGTCCTACCGAGATTTGAACTCAGATTGCAAGATCCAGAGTGATAACCTTTACAGCATAGAATGCTGGTTCAGATTTTACTGTCCTTGGTTCACAGGAAAAACAGAGAAAATATTTTCTGGACAGAAACGGTATCACCTGGGCTACCCTACCATGTAACATCTTGAAAAAAATCTTAATTATTTTCAGTTCATTGGGGGGCAGCAAGTTTTCAATTAATAAATGTACTAGGCATTCATATTAAAAAATTCCTGCAGGCTGGCCATTCATGCGTACCAAAGACTGCTTATCGACTCCCACCCACTTGTTTCTTTCACACAAGAGTATTTTAAAGTTGACAGGAGAGGAGTATGTCACTGCAAAATCAAGGTAGGTCCTACCGAGATTTGAACTCGGATCGCAGGATTCAGAGTCCTGAGTGCTAACCATTACACCATAGAACCCCATATAGAGTAAATATTGAAGTGTTCAGATTTTCCTGTCATTTGTTCACCGGATAAACAGCTAGAAATGAGATTATTGGTAGGCCACGTGAATAATTCAGCACAAAAGCCAGAAAGGTTCTACCGAGATTTGAACTCGGATCACTGGATTCAAAGTCCAGAGTGCTAACCATTACACCATAGAACCATATTATACATCCATTTGGGAATTGTACAGAAAAAAAATTACGCGTTTTAATTAGCAAATGTGGACTGTCGTTCCTATCACGTGTTGCAAATACTTTCAACAATCGTTGGACAGCTATATTCCAGTTCCACGAGGCAGATTAATTCACATGGTAGGTCCTACCGAGATTTGAACTCAGATTGCAAGATCCAGAGTGATAACCTTTACAGCATAGAATGCTGGTTCAGATTTTACTGTCCTTGGTTCACCGGAAAAACAGAGAAAATATTTTCTGGACAGAAACGGTATCACCTGGGCTACCCTACCATGTAACATCTTGAAAAAAATCTTAAATATTTTCAGTTCATTCATAAACAGGTAGAAATGACATTATTGGTAGGCCACGTGAATAATTCAGCACAAAAGCTAGAAAGGTTCTACCGAGATTTGAACTTGGATCACTGGATTCAAAGTCCAGAGTGCTAACCATTACACCATAGAACCATATTATACATCCATTTGGGAATTGTACAGAAAGAAAATTACGCGTTTTAATTAGCAAATGTGGACTGTCGTTCCTATCACGTGTTGCAAATACTTTCAACAATCGTTGGACAGCTATATTCCAGTTCCACGAGGCAGATTAAATCACATGGTAGGTCCTACCGAGATTTGAACTCAGATTGCAAGATCCAGAGTGATAACCTTTACAGCATAGAATGCTGGTTCAGATTTTCCTGTCCTTGGTTCACAGGAAAAACAGAGAAAATATTTTCTGGACAGAAACGGTATCACCTGGGCTACCCTACCATGTAACATCTTGAAAAAAATCTTAATTATTTTCAGTTCATTGGGGGGCAGCAAGTTTTCAATTAATAAATGTACTAGGCATTCATATTAAAAAATTCCTGCAGGCTGGCCATTCATGCGTACCAAAGACTGCTTATCGACTCCCACCCACTTGTTTCTTTCACACAAGAGTATTTTAAAGTTGACAGGAGAGGAGTATGTCACTGCAAAATCAAGGTAGGTCCTACCGAGATTTGAACTCGGATCGCAGGATTCAGAGTCCTGAGTGCTAACCATTACACCATAGAACCCCATATAGAGTAAATATTGAAGTGTTCAGATTTTCCTGTCATTTGTTCACCGGATAAACAGCTAGAAATGAGATTATTGGTAGGCCACGTGAATAATTCAGCACAAAAGCTAGAAAGGTTCTACAGAGATTTGAACTCGGATCACTGGATTCAAAGTCCAGAGTGCTAACCATTACACCATAGAACCATATTATACATCCATTTGGGAATTGTACAGAAAAAAAATTACGCGTTTTAATTAGCAAATGTGGACTGTCGTTCCTATCACGTGTTGCAAATACTTTCAACAATCGATGGACAGCTATATTCCAGTTCCACGAGGCAGATTAATTCACATGGTAGGTCCTACCGAGATTTGAACTCAGATTGCAAGATCCAGAGTGATAACCTTTACAGCATAGAATGCTGGTTCAGATTTTACTGTCCTTGGTTCACAGGAAAAACAGAGAAAATATTTTCTGGACAGAAACGGTATCACCTGGGCTACCCTACCATGTAACATCTTGAAAAAAATCTTAATTATTTTCAGTTCATTGGGGGGCAGCAAGTTTTCAATTAATAAATGTACTAGGCATTCATATTAAAAAATTCCTGCAGGCTGGCCATTCATGCGTACCAAAGACTGCTTATCGACTCCCACCCACTTGTTTCTTTCACACAAGAGTATTTTAAAGTTGACAGGAGAGGAGTATGTCACTGCAAAATCAAGGTAGGTCCTACCGAGATTTGAACTCGGATCGCAGGATTCAGAGTCCTGAGTGCTAACCATTACACCATAGAACCCCATATAGAGTAAATATTGAAGTGTTCAGATTTTCCTGTCATTTGTTCACCGGATAAACAGCTAGAAATGAGATTATTGGTAGGCCACGTGAATAATTCAGCACAAAAGCCAGAAAGGTTCTACCGAGATTTGAACTCGGATCACTGGATTCAAAGTCCAGAGTGCTAACCATTACACCATAGAACCATATTATACATCCATTTGGGAATTGTACAGAAAAAAAATTACGCGTTTTAATTAGCAAATGTGGACTGTCGTTCCTATCACGTGTTGCAAATACTTTCAACAATCGTTGGACAGCTATATTCCAGTTCCAAGGGGCAGATTAATTCACATGGTAGGTCCTACCGAGATTTGAACTCAGATTGCAAGATCCAGAGTGATAACCTTTACAGCATAGAATGCTGGTTCAGATTTTACTGTCCTTGGTTCACAGGAAAAACAGAGAAAATATTTTCTGGACAGAAACGGTATCACCTGGGCTACCCTACCATGTAACATCTTGAAAAAAATCTTAATTATTTTCAGTTCATTGGGGGGCAGCAAGTTTTCAATTAATAAATGTACTAGGCATTCATATTAAACATTTCCTGCAGGCTGGCCATTCATGCGTACCAAAGACTGCTTATCGACTCCCACCCACTTGTTTCTTTCACACAAGGCTATTTTAAAGTTGACAGGAGAGCAGTATGTCAATGCAGAATGAAGGTAGGTCCTACCGAGATTTGAACTCGGATCGCAGGATTCAGAGTCCTGAGTGCTAACCATTACACCATAGAACCCCATAGTAATTATTGAAGTGTTCAGATTTTCCTGTCATTTGTTCACCGGATAAACAGCTAGAAATGAGATTATTGGTAGGCCACGTGAATAATTCAGCACAAAAGCTAGAAAGGTTCTACTGAGATTTGAACTTGGACAACTGGATTCAAAGTCCAGAGTGCTAACCATTACACCATAGAACCACATTATACATCCATTTGGGAATTGTACAGGAAAAAAATTACGCGTTTTAATTAGCAAATGTGGACTGTCGTTCCTATCACGTGTTGCAAATACTTTCAACAATCGTTGGACAGCTATATTCCAGTTCGACGGGGCAGATTAATTCACATTCTAGGTCCTACCGAGATTTGAACTCAGATTGCAAGATCCAGAGTGATAACCTTTACAGCATAGAATGCTGGTTCAGATTTTACTGTCCTTGGTTCACAGGAAAAACAGAGAAAATATTTTCTGGACAGAAACGGTATCACCTGGGCTACCCTACCATGTAACATCTTGAAAAAAATCTTAATTATTTTCAGTTCATTGGGGGGCAGCAAGTTTTCAATTAATAAATGTACTAGGCATTCATATTAAAAATTTCCTGCAGGCTGGCCATTCATGCGTACCAAAGACTGCTTATCGACTCCCACCCACTTGTTTCTTTCACACAAGGCTATTTTAAAGTTGACAGGAGAGCAGTATGTCAATGCAGAATGAAGGTAGGTCCTACCGAGATTTGAACTCGGATCGCAGGTTTCAGAGTCCTGAGTGCTAACCATTACACCATAGAACCCCATAGTAATTATTGAAGTGTTCAGATTTTCCTGTCATTTGTTCACCGGATAAACAGCTAGAAATGAGATTATTGGTAGGCCACGTGAATAATTCAGCACAAAAGCTAGAAAGGTTCTACTGAGATTTGAACTTGGATAACTGGATTCAAAGTCCAGAGTGCTAACCATTACACCATAGAACCATATTATACATCCATTTGGGAATTGTACAGAAAGAAAATTACGCGTTTTAATTAGCAAATGTGGACTGTCGTTCCTATCACGTGTTGCAAATACTTTCAACAATCGTTGGACAGCTATATTCCAGTTCCACGAGGCAGATTAATTCACATGGTAGGTCCTACCGAGATTTGAACTCAGATTGCAAGATCCAGAGTGATAACCTTTACAGCATAGAATGCTGGTTCAGATATTACTGTCCTTGGTTCACAGGAAAAACAGAGAAAATATTTTCTGGACAGAAACGGTATGACCTGGGCTACCCTACCATGTAACATCTTGAAAAAAATCGTAATTATTTTCAGTTCATTGGGGGGCAGCAAGTTTTCAATTAATAAATGTACTAGGCATTCATATTAAAAATTTCCTGCAGGCTGGCCATTCATGCGTACCAAAGACTGCTTATCGACTCCCACCCACTTGTTTCTTTCACACAAGAGTATTTTAAAGTTGACAGGAGAGGAGTATGTCACTGCAAAATCAAGGTAGGTCCTACCGAGATTTGAACTCAGATCGCAGGATTCAGAGTCCTGAGTGCTAACCATTACACCATAGAACCCCATATAGAGTAATTATTGAAGTGTTCAGATTTTCCTGTCATTTGTTCACCGGATAAACAGGTAGAAATGAGATTAGTGGTAGGCCACGTGAATAATTCAGCACAAAAGCCAGAAAGGTTCTACCGAGATTTGAAATCGGATCACTGGATTCAAAGTCCAGAGTGCTAACCATTACACCATAGAACCATAATATACATCCATTTGGGAATTGTACAGAAAAAAAATTACGCATTTTAATTAGCAAATGTGGACTGTCGTTCCTATCACGTGTTGCAAATACTTTCAACAATCGTTGGACAGCTATATTCCAGTTCCACGGGGCAGATTAATTCACATGGTAGGTCCTACCGAGATTTGAACTCAGATTGCAAGATCCAGAGTGATAACCTTTACAGCATAGAATGCTGGTTCAGATATTACTGTCCTTGGTTCACAGGAAAAAAAGAGAAAATATTTTCTGGACAGAAACGGTATCACCTGGGCTACCCTACCATGTAACATCTTGAAAAAAATCTTAAATATTTTCAGTTCATTCATAAACAGGTAGAAATGACATTATTGGTAGGCCACGTGAATAATTCAGCACAAAAGCTAGAAAGGTTCTACCGAGATTTGAACTTGGATCACTGGATTCAAAGTCCAGAGTGCTAACCATTACACCATAGAACCATATTATACATCCATTTGGGAATTGTACAGAAAGAAAATTACGCGTTTTAATTAGCAAATGTGGACTGTCGTTCCTATCACGTGTTGCAAATACTTTCAACAATCGTTGGACAGCTATATTCCAGTTCCACGAGGCAGATTAAATCACATGGTAGGTCCTACCGAGATTTGAACTCAGATTGCAAGATCCAGAGTGATAACCTTTACAGCATAGAATGCTGGTTCAGATTTTCCTGTCCTTGGTTCACAGGAAAAACAGAGAAAATATTTTCTGGACAGAAACGGTATCACCTGGGCTACCCTACCATGTAACATCTTGAAAAAAATCTTAATTATTTTCAGTTCATTGGGGGGCAGCAAGTTTTCAATTAATAAATGTACTAGGCATTCATATTAAAAAATTCCTGCAGGCTGGCCATTCATGCGTACCAAAGACTGCTTATCGACTCCCACCCACTTGTTTCTTTCACACAAGAGTATTTTAAAGTTGACAGGAGAGGAGTATGTCACTGCAAAATCAAGGTAGGTCCTACCGAGATTTGAACTCGGATCGCAGGATTCAGAGTCCTGAGTGCTAACCATTACACCATAGAACCCCATATAGAGTAAATATTGAAGTGTTCAGATTTTCCTGTCATTTGTTCACCGGATAAACAGCTAGAAATGAGATTATTGGTAGGCCACGTGAATAATTCAGCACAAAAGCTAGAAAGGTTCTACAGAGATTTGAACTCGGATCACTGGATTCAAAGTCCAGAGTGCTAACCATTACACCATAGAACCATATTATACATCCATTTGGGAATTGTACAGAAAAAAAATTACGCGTTTTAATTAGCAAATGTGGACTGTCGTTCCTATCACGTGTTGCAAATACTTTCAACAATCGATGGACAGCTATATTCCAGTTCCACGAGGCAGATTAATTCACATGGTAGGTCCTACCGAGATTTGAACTCAGATTGCAAGATCCAGAGTGATAACCTTTACAGCATAGAATGCTGGTTCAGATTTTACTGTCCTTGGTTCACAGGAAAAACAGAGAAAATATTTTCTGGACAGAAACGGTATCACCTGGGCTACCCTACCATGTAACATCTTGAAAAAAATCTTAATTATTTTCAGTTCATTGGGGGGCAGCAAGTTTTCAATTAATAAATGTACTAGGCATTCATATTAAAAAATTCCTGCAGGCTGGCCATTCATGCGTACCAAAGACTGCTTATCGACTCCCACCCACTTGTTTCTTTCACACAAGAGTATTTTAAAGTTGACAGGAGAGGAGTATGTCACTGCAAAATCAAGGTAGGTCCTACCGAGATTTGAACTCGGATCGCAGGATTCAGAGTCCTGAGTGCTAACCATTACACCATAGAACCCCATATAGAGTAAATATTGAAGTGTTCAGATTTTCCTGTCATTTGTTCACCGGATAAACAGCTAGAAATGAGATTATTGGTAGGCCACGTGAATAATTCAGCACAAAAGCCAGAAAGGTTCTACCGAGATTTGAACTCGGATCACTGGATTCAAAGTCCAGAGTGCTAACCATTACACCATAGAACCATATTATACATCCATTTGGGAATTGTACAGAAAAAAAATTACGCGTTTTAATTAGCAAATGTGGACTGTCGTTCCTATCACGTGTTGCAAATACTTTCAACAATCGTTGGACAGCTATATTCCAGTTCCACGAGGCAGATTAATTCACATGGTAGGTCCTACCGAGATTTGAACTCAGATTGCAAGATCCAGAGTGATAACCTTTACAGCATAGAATGCTGGTTCAGATTTTACTGTCCTTGGTTCACCGGAAAAACAGAGAAAATATTTTCTGGACAGAAACGGTATCACCTGGGCTACCCTACCATGTAACATCTTGAAAAAAATCTTAAATATTTTCAGTTCATTCATAAACAGGTAGAAATGACATTATTGGTAGGCCACGTGAATAATTCAGCACAAAAGCTAGAAAGGTTCTACCGAGATTTGAACTTGGATCACTGGATTCAAAGTCCAGAGTGCTAACCATTACACCATAGAACCATATTATACATCCATTTGGGAATTGTACAGAAAGAAAATTACGCGTTTTAATTAGCAAATGTGGACTGTCGTTCCTATCACGTGTTGCAAATACTTTCAACAATCGTTGGACAGCTATATTCCAGTTCCACGAGGCAGATTAAATCACATGGTAGGTCCTACCGAGATTTGAACTCAGATTGCAAGATCCAGAGTGATAACCTTTACAGCATAGAATGCTGGTTCAGATTTTCCTGTCCTTGGTTCACAGGAAAAACAGAGAAAATATTTTCTGGACAGAAACGGTATCACCTGGGCTACCCTACCATGTAACATCTTGAAAAAAATCTTAATTATTTTCAGTTCATTGGGGGGCAGCAAGTTTTCAATTAATAAATGTACTAGGCATTCATATTAAAAAATTCCTGCAGGCTGGCCATTCATGCGTACCAAAGACTGCTTATCGACTCCCACCCACTTGTTTCTTTCACACAAGAGTATTTTAAAGTTGACAGGAGAGGAGTATGTCACTGCAAAATCAAGGTAGGTCCTACCGAGATTTGAACTCGGATCGCAGGATTCAGAGTCCTGAGTGCTAACCATTACACCATAGAACCCCATATAGAGTAAATATTGAAGTGTTCAGATTTTCCTGTCATTTGTTCACCGGATAAACAGCTAGAAATGAGATTATTGGTAGGCCACGTGAATAATTCAGCACAAAAGCTAGAAAGGTTCTACAGAGATTTGAACTCGGATCACTGGATTCAAAGTCCAGAGTGCTAACCATTACACCATAGAACCATATTATACATCCATTTGGGAATTGTACAGAAAAAAAATTACGCGTTTTAATTAGCAAATGTGGACTGTCGTTCCTATCACGTGTTGCAAATACTTTCAACAATCGATGGACAGCTATATTCCAGTTCCACGAGGCAGATTAATTCACATGGTAGGTCCTACCGAGATTTGAACTCAGATTGCAAGATCCAGAGTGATAACCTTTACAGCATAGAATGCTGGTTCAGATTTTACTGTCCTTGGTTCACAGGAAAAACAGAGAAAATATTTTCTGGACAGAAACGGTATCACCTGGGCTACCCTACCATGTAACATCTTGAAAAAAATCTTAATTATTTTCAGTTCATTGGGGGGCAGCAAGTTTTCAATTAATAAATGTACTAGGCATTCATATTAAAAAATTCCTGCAGGCTGGCCATTCATGCGTACCAAAGACTGCTTATCGACTCCCACCCACTTGTTTCTTTCACACAAGAGTATTTTAAAGTTGACAGGAGAGGAGTATGTCACTGCAAAATCAAGGTAGGTCCTACCGAGATTTGAACTCGGATCGCAGGATTCAGAGTCCTGAGTGCTAACCATTACACCATAGAACCCCATATAGAGTAAATATTGAAGTGTTCAGATTTTCCTGTCATTTGTTCACCGGATAAACAGCTAGAAATGAGATTATTGGTAGGCCACGTGAATAATTCAGCACAAAAGCCAGAAAGGTTCTACCGAGATTTGAACTCGGATCACTGGATTCAAAGTCCAGAGTGCTAACCATTACACCATAGAACCATATTATACATCCATTTGGGAATTGTACAGAAAAAAAATTACGCGTTTTAATTAGCAAATGTGGACTGTCGTTCCTATCACGTGTTGCAAATACTTTCAACAATCGTTGGACAGCTATATTCCAGTTCCAAGGGGCAGATTAATTCACATGGTAGGTCCTACCGAGATTTGAACTCAGATTGCAAGATCCAGAGTGATAACCTTTACAGCATAGAATGCTGGTTCAGATTTTACTGTCCTTGGTTCACAGGAAAAACAGAGAAAATATTTTCTGGACAGAAACGGTATCACCTGGGCTACCCTACCATGTAACATCTTGAAAAAAATCTTAATTATTTTCAGTTCATTGGGGGGCAGCAAGTTTTCAATTAATAAATGTACTAGGCATTCATATTAAACATTTCCTGCAGGCTGGCCATTCATGCGTACCAAAGACTGCTTATCGACTCCCACCCACTTGTTTCTTTCACACAAGGCTATTTTAAAGTTGACAGGAGAGCAGTATGTCAATGCAGAATGAAGGTAGGTCCTACCGAGATTTGAACTCGGATCGCAGGATTCAGAGTCCTGAGTGCTAACCATTACACCATAGAACCCCATAGTAATTATTGAAGTGTTCAGATTTTCCTGTCATTTGTTCACCGGATAAACAGCTAGAAATGAGATTATTGGTAGGCCACGTGAATAATTCAGCACAAAAGCTAGAAAGGTTCTACTGAGATTTGAACTTGGACAACTGGATTCAAAGTCCAGAGTGCTAACCATTACACCATAGAACCACATTATACATCCATTTGGGAATTGTACAGGAAAAAAATTACGCGTTTTAATTAGCAAATGTGGACTGTCGTTCCTATCACGTGTTGCAAATACTTTCAACAATCGTTGGACAGCTATATTCCAGTTCGACGGGGCAGATTAATTCACATTCTAGGTCCTACCGAGATTTGAACTCAGATTGCAAGATCCAGAGTGATAACCTTTACAGCATAGAATGCTGGTTCAGATTTTACTGTCCTTGGTTCACAGGAAAAACAGAGAAAATATTTTCTGGACAGAAACGGTATCACCTGGGCTACCCTACCATGTAACATCTTGAAAAAAATCTTAATTATTTTCAGTTCATTGGGGGGCAGCAAGTTTTCAATTAATAAATGTACTAGGCATTCATATTAAAAATTTCCTGCAGGCTGGCCATTCATGCGTACCAAAGACTGCTTATCGACTCCCACCCACTTGTTTCTTTCACACAAGGCTATTTTAAAGTTGACAGGAGAGCAGTATGTCAATGCAGAATGAAGGTAGGTCCTACCGAGATTTGAACTCGGATCGCAGGTTTCAGAGTCCTGAGTGCTAACCATTACACCATAGAACCCCATAGTAATTATTGAAGTGTTCAGATTTTCCTGTCATTTGTTCACCGGATAAACAGCTAGAAATGAGATTATTGGTAGGCCACGTGAATAATTCAGCACAAAAGCTAGAAAGGTTCTACTGAGATTTGAACTTGGATAACTGGATTCAAAGTCCAGAGTGCTAACCATTACACCATAGAACCATATTATACATCCATTTGGGAATTGTACAGAAAGAAAATTACGCGTTTTAATTAGCAAATGTGGACTGTCGTTCCTATCACGTGTTGCAAATACTTTCAACAATCGTTGGACAGCTATATTCCAGTTCCAAGAAGGCAGATTAAATCACATGGTAGGTCCTACCGAGATTTGAACTCAGATTGCAAGATCCAGAGTGATAACCTTTACAGCATAGAATGCTGGTTCAGATTTTACTGTCCTTGGTTCACAGGAAAAACAGAGAAAATATTTTCTGGACAGAAACGGTATCACCTGGGCTACCCTACCATGTAACATCTTGAAAAAAATCTTAATTATTTTCAGTTCATTGGGGGCAGCAAGTTTTCAATTAATAAATGTACTAGGCATTCATATTAAAAAATTCCTGCAGGCTGGCCATTCATGCGTACCAAAGACTGCTTATCGACTCCCACCCACTTGTTTCTTTCACACAAGAGTATTTTAAAGTTGACAGGAGAGGAGTATGTCACTGCAAAATCAAGGTAGGTCCTACCGAGATTTGAACTCGGATCGCAGGATTCAGAGTCCTGAGTGCTAACCATTACACCATAGAACCCCATATAGAGTAAATATTGAAGTGTTCAGATTTTCCTGTCATTTGTTCACCGGATAAACAGCTAGAAATGAGATTATTGGTAGGCCACGTGAATAATTCAGCACAAAAGCTAGAAAGGTTCTACAGAGATTTGAACTCGGATCACTGGATTCAAAGTCCAGAGTGCTAACCATTACACCATAGAACCATATTATACATCCATTTGGGAATTGTACAGAAAAAAAATTACGCGTTTTAATTAGCAAATGTGGACTGTCGTTCCTATCACGTGTTGCAAATACTTTCAACAATCGATGGACAGCTATATTCCAGTTCCACGAGGCAGATTAATTCACATGGTAGGTCCTACCGAGATTTGAACTCAGATTGCAAGATCCAGAGTGATAACCTTTACAGCATAGAATGCTGGTTCAGATTTTACTGTCCTTGGTTCACAGGAAAAACAGAGAAAATATTTTCTGGACAGAAACGGTATCACCTGGGCTACCCTACCATGTAACATCTTGAAAAAAATCTTAATTATTTTCAGTTCATTGGGGGGCAGCAAGTTTTCAATTAATAAATGTACTAGGCATTCATATTAAAAAATTCCTGCAGGCTGGCCATTCATGCGTACCAAAGACTGCTTATCGACTCCCACCCACTTGTTTCTTTCACACAAGAGTATTTTAAAGTTGACAGGAGAGGAGTATGTCACTGCAAAATCAAGGTAGGTCCTACCGAGATTTGAACTTTGATCGCAGGATTCAGAGTCCTGAGTGCTAACCATTACACCATAGAACCCCATATAGAGTAAATATTGAAGTGTTCAGATTTTCCTGTCATTTGTTCACCGGATAAACAGCTAGAAATTAGATTATTGGTAGGCCACGTGAATAATTCAGCACAAAAGCTAGAAAGGTTCTACCGAGATTTGAACTCGGATCACTGGATTCAAAGTCCAGAGTGCTAACCATTACACCATAGAACCATATTATACATCCATTTGGGAATTGTACAGAAAAAAAATTACGCGTTTTAATTAGCAAATGTGGACTGTCGTTCCTATCACGTGTTGCAAATACTTTCAACAATCGTTGGACAGCTATATTCCAGTTCCACGGGGCAGATTAATTCACATGGTAGGTCCTAACGAGATTTGAACTCAGATTGCAAGATCCAGAGTGATAACCTTTACAGCATAGAATGCTGGTTCAGATTTTACTGTCCTTGGTTCACAGGAAAAACAGAGAAAATATTTTCTGGACAGAAACGGTATCACCTGGGCTACCCTACCATGTAACATCTTGAAAAAAATCTTAATTATTTTCAGTTCATTGGGGGGCAGCAAGTTTTCAATTAATAAATGTACTAGGCATTCATATTAAAAATTTCCTGCAGGCTGGCCATTCATGCGTACCAAAGACTGCTTATCGACTCCCACCCACTTGTTTCTTTCACACAAGGCTATTTTAAAGTTGACAGGAGAGCAGTATGTCAATGCAGAATGAAGGTAGGTCCTACCGAGATTTGAACTCGGATCGCAGGTTTCAGAGTCCTGAGTGCTAACCATTACACCATAGAACCCCATAGTAATTATTGAAGTGTTCAGATTTTCCTGTCATTTGTTCACCGGATAAACAGCTAGAAATGAGATTATTGGTAGGCCACGTGAATAATTCAGCACAAAAGCTAGAAAGGTTCTACCGAGATTTGAACTCGGATCACTGAATTCAAAGTCCAGAGTGCTAACCATTACACCATAGAACCATATTATACATCCATTTGGGAATTGTACAGAAAAAAAATTACGCGTTTTAATTAGCAAATGTGGACTGTCGTTCCTATCACGTGTTGCAAATACTTTCAAAAATCGTTGGACAGCTATATTCCAGTTCCACGGGGCAGATTAATTCACATGGTAGGTCCTACCGAGATTTGAACTCAGATTGCAAGATCCAGAGTGATAACCTTTACAGCATAGAATGCTGGTTCAGATTTTACTGTCCTTGGTTCACAGGAAAAACAGAGAAAATATTTTCTGGACAGAAACGGTATCACCTGGGCTACCCTACCATGTAACATCTTGAATAAAATCTTAATTATTTTCAGTTCGTTGGGGGGCAGCAAGTTTTCAATTAATAAATGTACTAGGCATTCATATTAAAAATTTCCTGCAGGCTGGCCATTCATGCGTACCAAAGACTGCTTATCGACTCCCACCCACTTGTTTCTTTCACACAAGGCTATTTTAAAGTTGACAGGAGAGCAGTATGTCACTGCAGAATAAAAGTAGGTCCTACCGAGATTTGAACTCAGATCGCAGGATTCAGAGTCCTGAGTGCTAACCATTACACCATAGAACCCCGTAGTAATTATTGAAGTGTTCAGATTTTCCTGTCATTTGTTCACCGGATAAACAGCTAGAAATGAGATTATTGGTAGGCCACGTGAATAATTCAGCACAAAAGCCAGAAAGGTTCTACCGAGATTTGAACTCGGATCACTGGATTCAAAGTCCAGAGTGCTAACCATTACACCATAGAACCATATTATACATCCATCTGGGAATTGTACAGAAAAAAAATTACGCGTTTTAATTAGCAAATGTGGACTGTCGTTCCTATCACGTGTTGCAAATACTTTCAACAATCGTTGGACAGCTATATTCCAGTTCCACGGGGCAGATTAATTCACATGGTAGGTCCTACCGAGATTTGAACTCAGATTGCAAGATCCAGAGTGATAACCTTTACAGCATAGAATGCTGGTTCAGATTTTACTGTCCTTGGTTCACAGGAAAAACAGAGAAAATATTTTCTGGACAGAAACGGTATCACCTGGGCTACCCTACCATGTAACATCTTGAAAAAAATCTTAATTATTTTCAGTTCATTGGGGGGCAGCAAGTTTTCAATTAATAAATGTACTAGGCATTCATATTAAACATTTCCTGCAGGCTGGCCATTCATGCGTACCAAAGACTGCTTATCGACTCCCACCCACTTGTTTCTTTCACACAAGGCTATTTTAAAGTTGACAGGAGAGCAGTATGTCAATGCAGAATGAAGGTAGGTCCTACCGAGATTTGAACTCGGATCGCAGGATTCAGAGTCCTGAGTGCTAACCATTACACCATAGAACCCCATAGTAATTATTGAAGTGTTCAGATTTTCCTGTCATTTGTTCACCGGATAAACAGCTAGAAATGAGATTATTGGTAGGCCACGTGAATAATTCAGCACAAAAGCTAGAAAGGTTCTACTGAGATTTGAACTTGGATAACTGGATTCAAAGTCCAGAGTGCTAACCATTACACCATAGAACCACATTATACATCCATTTGGGAATTGTACAGGAAAAAAATTACGCGTTTTAATTAGCAAATGTGGACTGTCGTTCCTATCACGTGTTGCAAATACTTTCAACAATCGTTGGACAGCTATATTCCAGTTCCACGGGGCAGATTAATTCACATGGTAGGTCCTACCGAGATTTGAACTCAGATTGCAAGATCCAGAGTGATAACCTTTACAGCATAGAATGCTGGTTCAGATTTTACTGTCCTTGGTTCACAGGAAAAACAGAGAAAATATTTTCTGGACAGAAACGGTATCACCTGGGCTACCCTACCATGTAACATCTTGAAAAAAATCTTAATTATTTTCAGTTCATTGGGGGGCAGCAAGTTTTCAATTAATAAATGTACTAGGCATTCATATTAAAAATTTCCTGCAGGCTGGCCATTCATGTGTACCAAAGACTGCTTATTGACTCCCACCCACTTGTTTCTTTCACACAAGGCTATTTTAAAGTTGACAGGAGAGCAGTATGTCAATGCAGAATGAAGGTAGGTCCTACCGAGATTTGAACTCGGATCGCAGGATTCAGAGTGCTAACCATTACACCATAGAACCCCATAGTAATTATTGAAGTGTTCAGATTTTCCTGTCATTTGTTCACCGGATAAACAGCTAGAAATGAGATTATTGGTAGGCCACGTGAATAATTCAGCACAAAAGCTAGAAAGGTTCTACCGAGATTTGAACTCGGATCACTGAATTCAAAGTCCAGAGTGCTAATCATTACACCATAGAACCATATTATACATCCATTTGGGAATTGTACAGAAAAAAAATTACGCGTTTTAATTAGCAAATGTGGACTGTCGTTCCTATCACGTGTTGCAAATACTTTCAAAAATCGTTGGACAGCTATATTCCAGTTCCACGGGGCAGATTAATTCACATGGTAGGTCCTACCGAGATTTGAACTCAGATTGCAAGATCCAGAGTGATAACCTTTACAGCATAGAATGCTGGTTCAGATTTTACTGTCCTTGGTTCACAGGAAAAACAGAGAAAATATTTTCTGGACAGAAACGGTATCACCTGGGCTACCCTACCATGTAACATCTTGAAAAAAATCTTAATTATTTTCAGTTCATTGGGGGGCAGCAAGTTTTCAATTAATAAATGTACTAGGCATTCATATTAAAAATTTCCTGCAGGCTGGCCATTCATGCGTACCAAAGACTGCTTATCGACTCCCACCCACTTGTTTCTTTCACACAAGGCTATTTTAAAGTTGACAGGAGAGCAGTATGTCAATGCAGAATGAAGGTAGGTCCTACCGAGATTTGAACTCGGATCGCAGGATTCAGAGTCCTGAGTGCTAACCATTACACCATAGAACCCCATAGTAATTATTGAAGTGTTCAGATTTTCCTGTCATTTGTTCACCGGATAAACAGCTAGAAATGAGATTATTGGTAGGCCACGTGAATAATTCAGCACAAAAGCTAGAAAGGTTCTACTGAGATTTGAACTTGGATAACTAGATTCAAAGTCCAGAGTGCTAACCATTACACCATAGAACCATATTATACATCCATTTGGGAATTGTACAGAAAAAAAATTACGCGTTTTAATTAGCAAATGTGGACTGTCGTTCCTATCACGTGTTGCAAATACTTTCAACAATCGTTGGACAGCTATATTCCAGTTCCACGGGGCAGATTAATTCACATGGTAGGTCCTACCGAGATTTGAACTCAGATTGCAAGATCCAGAGTGATAACCTTTACAGCATAGAATGCTGGTTCAGATTTTACTGTCCTTGGTTCACAGGTAAAACAGAGAAAATATTTTCTGGACAGAAACGGTATCACCTGGGCTACCCTACCATGTAACATCTTGAAAAAAATCTTAATTATTTTCAGTTCATTGGGGGGCAGCAAGTTTTCAATTAATAAATGTACTAGGCATTCATATTAAACATTTCCTGCAGGCTGGCCATTCATGCGTACCAAAGACTGCTTATCGACTCCCACCCACTTGTTTCTTTCACACAAGGCTATTTTAAAGTTGACAGGAGAGCAGTATGTCAATGCAGAATGAAGGTAGGTCCTACCGAGATTTGAACTCGGATCGCAGGATTCAGAGTCCTGAGTGCTAACCATTACACCATAGAACCCCATAGTAATTATTGAAGTGTTCAGATTTTCCTGTCATTTGTTCACCGGATAAACAGCTAGAAATGAGATTATTGGTAGGCCACGTGAATAATTCAGCACAAAAGCTAGAAAGGTTCTACTGAGATTTGAACTTGGATAACTGGATTCAAAGTCCAGAGTGCTAACCATTACACCATAGAACCACATTATACATCCATTTGGGAATTGTACAGGAAAAAAATTACGCGTTTTAATTAGCAAATGTGGACTGTCGTTCCTATCACGTGTTGCAAATACTTTCAACAATCGTTGGACAGCTATATTCCAGTTCGACGGGGCAGATTAATTCACATGGTAGGTCCTACCGAGATTTGAACTCAGATTGCAAGATCCAGAGTGATAACCTTTACAGCATAGAATGCTGGTTCAGATTTTACTGTCCTTGGTTCACAGGAAAAACAGAGAAAATATTTTCTGGACAGAAACGGTATCACCTGGGCTACCCTACCATGTAACATCTTGAAAAAAATCTTAATTATTTTCAGTTCATTGGGGGGCAGCAAGTTTTCAATTAATAAATGTACTAGGCATTCATATTAAAAATTTCCTGCAGGCTGGCCATTCATGCGTACCAAAGACTGCTTATTGACTCCCACCCACTTGTTTCTTTCACACAAGGCTATTTTAAAGTTGACAGGAGAGCAGTATGTCAATGAAGAATGAAGGTACGTCCTACCGAGATTTGAACTCGGATCGCAGGATTCAGAGTCCTGAGTGCTAACCATTACACCATAGAACCCCATAGTAATTATTGAAGTGTTCAGATTTTCCTGTCATTTGTTCACCGGATAAACAGCTAGAAATGAGATTATTGGTAGGCCACGTGAATAATTCAGCACAAAAGCTAGAAAGGTTCTACTGAGATTTGAACTTGGATAACTGGATTCAAAGTCCAGAGTGCTAACCATTACACCATAGAACCACATTATACATCCATTTGGGAATTGTACAGGAAAAAAATTACGCGTTTTAATTAGCAAATGTGGACTGTCGTTCCTATCACGTGTTGCAAATACTTTCAACAATCGTTGGACAGCTATATTCCAGTTCGACGGGGCAGATTAATTCACATGGTAGGTCCTACCGAGATTTGAACTCAGATTGCAAGATCCAGAGTGATAACCTTTACAGCATAGAATGCTGGTTCAGATTTTACTGTCCTTGGTTCACAGGAAAAACAGAGAAAATATTTTCTGGACAGAAACGGTATCACCTGGGCTACCCTACCATGTAACATCTTGAAAAAAATCTTAATTATTTTCAGTTCATTGGGGGGCAGCAAGTTTTCAATTAATAAATGTACTAGGCATTCATATTAAAAATTTCCTGCAGGCTGGCCATTCATGCGTACCAAAGACTGCTTATTGACTCCCACCCACTTGTTTCTTTCACACAAGGCTATTTTAAAGTTGACAGGAGAGCAGTATGTCAATGAAGAATGAAGGTACGTCCTACCGAGATTTGAACTCGGATCGCAGGATTCAGAGTCCTGAGTGCTAACCATTACACCATAGAACCCCATAGTAATTATTGAAGTGTTCAGATTTTCCTGTCATTTGTTCACCGGATAAACAGCTAGAAATGAGATTATTGGTAGGCCACGTGAATAATTCAGCACAAAAGCTAGAAAGGTTCTACCGAGATTTGAACTCGGATCACTGAATTCAAAGTCCAGAGTGCTAACCATTACACCATAGAACCATATTATACATCCATTTGGGAATTGTACAGAAAAAAAATTACGCGTTTTAATTAGCAAATGTGGACTGTCGTTCCTATCACGTGTTGCAAATACTTTCAACAATCGTTGGACAGCTATATTCCAGGTCCACGGGGCAGATTAAATCACATGGTAGGTCCTACCGAGATTTGAACTCAGATTGCAAGATCCAGAGTGATAACCTTTACAGCATAGAATGCTGGTTCAGATTTTACTGTCCTTGGTTCACAGGAAAAACAGAGAAAATATTTTCTGGACAGAAACGGTATCACCTGGGCTACCCTACCATGTAACATCTTGAAAAAAATCTTAATTATTTTCAGTTCATTGGGGGGCAGCAAGTTTTCAATTAATAAATGTACTAGGCATTCATATTAAAAATTTCCTGCAGTCTGGCCATTCATGCGTACCAAAGACTGCTTATCGACTCCCACCCACTTGTTTCTTTCACACAAGGCTATTTTAAAGTTGACAGGAGAGCAGTATGTCAATGCAGAATGAAGGTAGGTCCTACCGAGATTTGAACTCGGATCGCAGGTTTCAGAGTCCTGAGTGCTAACCATTACACCATAGAACCCCATAGTAATTATTGAAGTGTTCAGATTTTCCTGTCATTTGTTCACCGGATAAACAGCTAGAAATGAGATTATTGGTAGGCCACGTGAATAATTCAGCACAAAAGCTAGAAAGGTTCTACTGAGATTTGAACTTGGATAACTGGATTCAAAGTCCAGAGTGCTAACCATTACACCATAGAACCATATTATACATCCATTTGGGAATTGTACAGAAAAAAAATTACGCGTTTTAATTAGCAAATGTGGACTGTCGTTCCTATCACGTGTTGCAAATACTTTCAACAATCGTTGGACAGCTATATTCCAGTTCCACGGGGCAGATTAATTCACATGGTAGGTCCTACCGAGATTTGAACTCAGATTGCAAGATCCAGAGTGATAACCTTTACAGCATAGAATGCTGGTTCAGATTTTACTGTCCTTGGTTCACAGGTAAAACAGAGAAAATATTTTCTGGACAGAAACGGTATCACCTGGGCTACCCTACCATGTAACATCTTGAAAAAAATCTTAATTATTTTCAGTTCATTGGGGGGCAGCAAGTTTTCAATTAATAAATGTACTAGGCATTCATATTAAAAATTTCCTGCAGGCTGGCCATTCATGCGTACCAAAGACTGCTTATTGACTCCCACCCACTTGTTTCTTTCACACAAGGCTATTTTAAAGTTGACAGGAGAGCAGTATGTCAATGCAGAATGAAGGTAGGTCCTACCGAGATTTGAACTCGGATCGCAGGATTCAGAGTCCTGAGTGCTAACCATTACACCATAGAACCCCATACTAATTATTGAAGTGTTCAGATTTTCCTGTCATTTGTTCACCGGATAAACAGCTAGAAATGAGATTATTGGTAGGCCACGTGAATAATTCAGCACAAAAGCTAGAAAGGTTCTACTGAGATTTGAACTTGGATAACTGGATTCAAAGTCCAGAGTGCTAACCATTACACCATAGAACCATATTATAAATCCATTTGGGAATTGTACAGGAAAAAAATTACGCGTTTTAATTAGCAAATGTGGACTGTCGTTCCTATCACGTGTTGCAAATACTTTCAACAATCGTTGGACAGCTATATTCCAGTTCCACTGGGCAGATTAATTCACATGGTAGGTCCTACCGAGATTTGAACTCAGATTGCAAGATCCCGAGTGATAACCTTTACAGCATAGAATGCTGGTTCAGATTTTACTGTCCTTGGTTCACAGGAAAAACAGAGAAAATATTTTCTGGACAGAAACGGTATCACCTGGGCTACCCTACCATGTAACATCTTGAAAAAAAATCTTAATTATTTTCAGTTCATTGGGGGGCAGCAAGTTTTCAATTAATAAATGTACTAGGCATTCATATTAAAAATTTCCTGCAGGCTGGCCATTCATGCGTACCAAAGACTGCTTATCGACTCCCACCCACTTGTTTCTTTCACACAAGGCTATTTTAAAGTTGACAGGAGAGCAGTATGTCACTGCAGAATGAAGGTAGGTCCTACCGAGATTTCAACTCGGATCGCAGGATTCAGAGTCCTGAGTGCTAACCATTACACCATAGAACCCCATAGTAATTATTGAAGTGTTCAGATTTTCCTGTCATTTGTTCACCGGATAAACAGCTAGAAATGAGATTATTGGTAGGCCACGTGAATAATTCAGCACAAAAGCTAGAAAGGTTCTACCGAGATTTGAAATCGGATCACTGGATTCAAAGTCAAGAGTGCTAACCATTACACCATAGAACCATATTATACATCCATTTGGGAATTGTACAGAAAAAAAATTACGCGTTTTAATTAGCAAATGTGGACTGTCGTTCCTATCACGTGTTGCAAATACTTTCAACAATCGTTGTACAGCTATATTCCAGTTCCACGGGGCAGATTAATTCACATGGTAGGTCCTACCGAGATTTGAACTCAGATTGCAAGATCCAGAGTGATAACCTTTACAGCATAGATTGCTGGTTCAGATTTTACTGTCCTTGGTTCACAGGAAAAACAGAGAAAATATTTTCTGGACAGAAACGGTATCACCTGGGCTACCCTACCATGTAACATCTTGAAAAAAAATCTTAATTATTTTCAGTTCATTGGGGGGCAGCAAGTTTTCAATTAATAAATGTACTAGGCATTCATATTAAAAATTTCCTGCAGGCTGGCTATTCATGCGTACCAAAGACTGCTTATCGACTCCCACCCACTTGTTTCTTTCACACAAGGCTATTTTAAAGTTGACAGGAGAGCAGTATGTCACTGCAGAATGAAGGTAGGTCCTACCGAGATTTCAACTCGGATCGCAGGATTCAGAGTCCTGAGTGCTAACCATTACACCATAGAACCCCATAGTAATTATTGAAGTGTTCAGATTTTCCTGTCATTTGTTCACCGGATAAACAGCTAGAAATGAGATTATTGGTAGGCCACGTGAATAATTCAGCACAAAAGCTAGAAAGGTTCTACCGAGATTTGAAATCGGATCACTGGATTCAAAGTCAAGAGTGCTAACCATTACACCATAGAACCATATTATACATCCATTTGGGAATTGTACAGAAAAAAAATTACGCGTTTTAATTAGCAAATGTGGACTGTCGTTCCTATCACGTGTTGCAAATACTTTCAACAATCGTTGTACAGCTATATTCCAGTTCCACGGGGCAGATTAATTCACATGGTAGGTCCTACCGAGATTTGAACTCAGATTGCAAGATCCAGAGTGATAACCTTTACAGCATAGATTGCTGGTTCAGATTTTACTGTCCTTGGTTCACAGGAAAAACAGAGAAAATATTTTCTGGACAGAAACGGTATCACCTGGGCTACCCTACCATGTAACATCTTGAAAAAAAATCTTAATTATTTTCAGTTCATTGGGGGGCAGCAAGTTTTCAATTAATAAATGTACTAGGCATTCATATTAAAAATTTCCTGCAGGCTGGCCATTCATGCGTACCAAAGACTGCTTATCGACTCCCACCCACTTGTTTCTTTCACACAAGGCTATTTTAAAGTTGACAGGAGAGCAGTATGTCACTGCAGAATGAAGGTAGGTCCTACCGAGATTTCAACTCGGATCGCAGGATTCAGAGTCCTGAGTGCTAACCATTACACCATAGAACCCCATAGTAATTATTGAAGTGTTCAGATTTTTCTGTCATTTGTTCACCGGATAAACAGCTAGAAATGAGATTATTGGTAGGCCACGTGAATAATTCAGCACAAAAGCTAGAAAGGTTCTACCGAGATTTGAAATCGGATCACTGGATTCAAAGTCAAGAGTGCTAACCATTACACCATAGAACCATATTATACATCCATTTGGGAATTGTACAGAAAAAAAATTACGCGTTTTAATTAGCAAATGTGGACTGTCGTTCCTATCACGTGTTGCAAATACTTTCAACAATCGTTGTACAGCTATATTCCAGTTCCACGGGGCAGATTAATTCACATGGTAGGTCCTACCGAGATTTGAACTCAGATTGCAAGATCCAGAGTGATAACCTTTACAGCATAGAATGCTGGTTCAGATTTTACTGTCCTTGGTTCACAGGAAAAACAGAGAAAATATTTTCTGGACAGAAACGGTATCACCTGGGCTACCCTACCATGTAACATCTTGAAAAAAATCTTAATCATTTTCAGTTCATTGGGGGGCAGCAAGTTTTCAATTAATAAATGTACTAGATTATTGGTAGGCCACGTGAATAATTCAGCACAAAAGCCAGAAAGGTTCTACTGAGATTTGAACTCGGATCACTGGATTCAAAGTCCAGCGTGCTAACCATTACACCATAGAACCATATTATACATCGATTTGGGAATTGTACAGAAAAAAAATTACGCGTTTTAATTAGCAAATGTGGACTGTCGTTCCTATCACGTGTTGCAAATACTTTCAACAATCGTTGGACAGCTATATTCCAGTTCCACGGGGCAGATTAATTCACATGGTAGGTCCTACCGAGATTTGAACTCAGATTGCAAGATCCAGAGTGATAACCTTTACAGCATAGAATGCTGGTTCAGATTTTACTGTCCTTGGTTCACAGGAAAAACAGAGAAAATATTTTCTGGACAGAAACGGTATCACCTGGGCTACCCTACCATGTAACATCTTGAAAAAAATCTTAATTATTTTCAGTTCATTGGGGGGCAGCAAGTTTTCAATTAATAAATGTACTAGATTATTGGTAGGCCACGTGAATAATTCAGCACAAAAGCCAGAAAGGTTCTACCGAGATTTGAACTCGGATCACTGGATTCAAAGTCCAGAGTGCTAACCATTACACCATAGAACCATATTATACATCGATTTGGGAATTGTACAGAAAAAAAATTACACGTTTTAATTAGCAAATGTGGACTGTTGTTCCTATCACATGTTGCAAATACTTTCAACAATCGTTGGACAGCTATATTCCAGTTCCACGAGGCAGATTAATTCACATGGTAGGTCCTACCAAGATTTGAACTCAGATTGCAAGATCCAGAGTGATAACCTTTACAGCATAGAATGCTGGTTCAGATTTTACTGTCCTTGGTTCACAGGAAAAACAGAGAAAATATTTTCTGGACAGAAACGGTATCACCTGGGCTACCCTACCATGTAACATCTTGAAAAAAAATCTTAATTATTTTCAGTTCATTGGGGGGCAGCAAGTTTTCAATTAATAAATGTACTAGGCATTCATATTAAAAATTTCCTGCAGGCTGGCCATTCATGCGTACCAAAGACTGCTTATCGACTCCCACCCACTTGTTTCTTTCACACAAGGCTATTTTAAAGTTGACAGGAGAGCAGTATGTCACTGCAGAATGAAGGTAGGTCCTAGCGAGATTTCAACTCGGATCGCAGGATTCAGAGTCCTGAGTGCTAACCATTACACCATAGAACCCCATAGTAATTATTGAAGTGTTCAGATTTTCCTGTCATTTGTTCACCGGATAAACAGCTAGAAATGAGATTATTGGTAGGCCACGTGAATAATTCAGCACAAAAGCTAGAAAGGTTCTACCGAGATTTGAAATCGGATCACTGGATTCAAAGTCAAGAGTGCTAACGATTACACCATAGAACCATATTATACATCCATTTGGGAATTGTACAGAAAAAAAATTACGCGTTTTAATGAGCAAATGTGGACTGTCGTTCCTCTCACGTGTTGCAAATACTTTCAACAATCGTTGTACAGCTATATTCCAGTTCCACGGGGCAGATTAATTCACATGGTAGGTCCTACCGAGATTTGAACTCAGATTGCAAGATCCAGAGTGATAACCTTTACAGCATAGAATGCTGGTTCAGATTTTACTGTCCTTGGTTCACAGGAAAAACAGAGAAAATATTTTCTGGACAGAAACGGTATGACCTGGGCTACCCTACCATGTAACATCTTGAAAAAAATCTTAATTATTTTCAGTTCATTGGGGGGCAGCAAGTTTTCAATTAATAAATGTACTAGGCATTCATATTAAAAATTTCCTGCAGGCTGGCCATTCATGCGTACCAAAGACTGCTTATCGACTCCCACCCACTTGTTTCTTTCACACAAGGCTATTTTAAAGTTGACAGGAGAGCAGTATGTCAATGCAGAATGAAGGTAGGTCCTACCGAGATTTGAACTCGGATCGCAGGATTCAGAGTCCTGAGTGCTAACCATTACACCATAGAACCCCATAGTAATTATTGAAGTGTTCAGATTTTCCTGTCATTTGTTCACCGGATAAACAGCTAGAAATGAGATTATTGGTAGGCCACGTGAATAATTCAGCACAAAAGCTAGAAAGGTTCTACTGAGATTTGAACTTGGATAACTGGATTCAAAGTCCAGAGTGCTAACCATTACACCATAGAACCATATTATACATCCATTTGGGAATTGTACAGAAAAAAAATTATGCGTTTTAATTAGCAAATGTGGACTGTCGTTCCTATCACGTGTTGCAAATACTTTCAACAATCGTTGGACAGCTATATTCCAGTTCCACGGGGCAGATTAATTCACATGGTAGGTCCTACCGAGATTTGAACTCAGATTGCAAGATCCAGAGTGATAACCTTTACAGCATAGAATGCTGGTTCAGATTTTACTGTCCTTGGTTCAAAGGAAAAACAGAGAAAATATTTTCTGGACAGAAACGGTATCACCTGGGCTACCCTACCATGTAACATCTTGAAAAAAATCTTAATTATTTTCAGTTCATTGGGGGGCAGCAAGTTTTCAATTAATAAATATACTAGGCATTCATATTAAGAATTTCCTGCAGGCTGGCCATTCATGCGTACCAAAGACTGCTTATCGACTCCCACCCACTTGTTTCTTTCACACAAGGCTATTTTAAAGTTGACAGGAGAGCAGTATGTCAATGCAGAATGAAGGTAGGTCCTACCGAGATTTGAACTCGGATCGCAGGATTCAGAGTCCTGAGTGCTAACTATTACACCATAGAACCCCATAGTAATTATTGAAGTGTTCAGATTTTCCTGTCATTTGTTCACCGGATAAACAGCTAGAAATGAGATTATTGGTAGGCCACGTGAATAATTCAGCACAAAAGCTAGAAAGGTTCTACTGAGATTTGAACTTGGATAACTGGATTCAAAGTCCAGAGTGCTAACCATTACACCATAGAACCATATTATACATCCATTTGGGAATTGTACAGAAAAAAAATTACGCGTTTTAATTAGCAAATGTGGACTGTCGTTCCTATCACGTGTTGCAAATACTTTCAACAATCGTTGGACAGCTATATTCCAGTTCCACGGGGCAGATTAATTCACATGGTAGGTCCTACCGAGATTTGAACTCAGATTGCAAGATCCAGAGTGATAACCTTTACAGCATAGAATGCTGGTTCAGATTTTACTGTCCTTGGTTCAAAGGAAAAACAGAGAAAATATTTTCTGGACAGAAACGGTATCACCTGGGCTACCCTACCATGTAACATCTTGAAAAAAATCTTAATTATTTTCTGTTCATTGGGGGGCAGCAAGTTTTCAATTAATAAATGTACTAGATTATTGGTAGGCCACGTGAATAATTCAGCACAAAAGCCAGAAAGGTTCTACCGAGATTTGAACTCGGATCACTGGATTCAAAGTCCAGAGTGCTAACCATTACACCATAGAACCATATTATACATCCATTTGGGAATTGTACAGAAAAAAAATTACGCGTTTTAATTAGCAAATGTGGACTGTCGTTCCTATCACGTGTTGCAAATACTTTCAACAATCGTTGGACAGCTATATTCCAGTTCCACGGGGCAGATTAATTCACATGGTAGGTCCTACCGAGATTTGAACTCAGATTGCAAGATCCAGAGTGATAACCTTTACAGCATAGAATGCTGGTTCAGATTTTACTGTCCTTGGTTCACAGGAAAAACAGAGAAAATATTTTCTGGACAGAAACGGTATCACCTGGGCTACCCTACCATGTAACATCTTGAAAAAAATCTTAATTATTTTCAGTTCATTGGGGGGCAGCAAGTTTTCAATTAATAAATGTACTAGGCATTCATATTAAAAATTTCCTGCAGGCTGGCCATTCATGCGTACCAAAGACTGCTTATCGACTCCCACCCACTTGTTTCTTTCACACAAGGCTATTTTAAAGTTGACAGGAGAGCAGTATGTCAATGCAGAATGAAGGTAGGTCCTACCGAGATTTGAACTCGGATCGCAGGATTCAGAGTCCTGAGTGCTAACCATTACACCATAGAACCCCATAGTAATTATTGAAGTGTTCAGATTTTCCTGTCATTTGTTCACCGGATAAACAGCTAGAAATGAGATTATTGGTAGGCCACGTGAATAATTCAGCACAAAAGCTAGAAAGGTTCTACTGAGATTTGAACTCGGATCACTGGATTCAAAGTCCAGAGTGCTAACCATTACACCATAGAACCATATTATACATCCATTTGGGAATTGTACAGAAAAAAAATTACGCGTTTTAATTAGCAAATGTGGACTGTCGTTCCTATCACGTGTTGCAAATACTTTCAACAATCGTTGGACAGCTATATTCCAGTTCCACGGGGCAGATTAATTCACATGGTAGGTCCTACCGAGATTTGAACTCAGATTGCAAGATCCAGAGTGATAACCTTTACAGCATAGAATGCTGGTTCAGATTTTACTGTCCTTGGTTCACAGGAAAAACAGAGAAAATATTTTCTGGACAGAAACGGTATCACCTGGGCTACCCTACCATGTAACATCTTGAAAAAAATCTTAATTATTTTCAGTTCATTGGGGGGCAGCAAGTTTTCAATTAATAAATGTACTAGGCATTCATATTAAAGATTTCCTGCAGGCTGGCCATACATGCGTACCAAAGACTGCTTATCGACTCCCACCCACTTGTTTCTTTCACACAAGGCTATTTTAAAGTTGACAGGAGAGCAGTATGTCAATGCAGAATGAAGGTAGGTCCTACCGAGATTTGAACTCGGATCGCAGGATTCAGAGTCCTGAGTGCTAACCATTACACCATAGAACCCCATAGTAATTATTGAAGTGTTCAGATTTTCCTGTCATTTGTTCACCGGATAAACAGCTAGAAATGAGATTATTGGTAGGCCACGTGAATAATTCAGCACAAAAGCTAGAAAGGTTCTACCGAGATTTGAACTCGGATCACTGGATTCAAAGTCCAGAGTGCTAACCATTACACCATAGAACCATATTATACATCCATTTGGGAATTGTACAGAAAAAAAATTACGCGTTTTAATTAGCAAATGTGGACTGTCGTTCCTATCACGTGTTGCAAATACTTTCAACAATCGTTGGACAGCTATATTCCAGTTCCACGGGGCAGATTAATTCACATGGTAGGTCCTACCGAGATTTGAACTCAGATTGCAAGATCCAGAGTGATAACCTTTACAGCATAGAATGCTGGTTCAGATTTTACTGTCCTTGGTTCACAGGAAAAACAGAGAAAATATTTTCTGGACAGAAACGGTATCACCTGGGCTACCCTACCATGTAACATCTTGAAAAAAATCTTAATTATTTTCAGTTCATTGGGGGGCAGCAAGTTTTCAATTAATAAATGTACTAGGCATTCATATTAAAGATTTCCTGCAGGCTGGCCATACATGCGTACCAAAGACTGCTTATCGACTCCCACCCACTTGTTTCTTTCACACAAGGCTATTTTAAAGTTGACAGGAGAGCAGTATGTCAATGCAGAATGAAGGTAGGTCCTACCGAGATTTGAACTCGGATCGCAGGATTCAGAGTCCTGAGTGCTAACCATTACACCATAGAACCCCATAGTAATTATTGAAGTGTTCAGATTTTCCTGTCATTTGTTCACCGGATAAACAGCTAGAAATGAGATTATTGGTAGGCCACGTGAATAATTCAGCACAAAAGCTAGAAAGGTTCTACCGAGATTTGAACTCGGATCACTGGATTCAAAGTCCAGAGTGCTAACCATTACACCATAGAACCATATTATACATCCATTTGGGAATTGTACAGAAAAAAAATTACGCGTTTTAATTAGCAAATGTGGACTGTCGTTCCTATCACGTGTTGCAAATACTTTCAACAATCGTTGGACAGCTATATTCCAGTTCCACGGGGCAGATTAATTCACATGGTAGGTCCTACCGAGATTTGAACTCAGATTGCAAGATCCAGAGTGATAACCTTTACAGCATAGAATGCTGGTTCAGATTTTACTGTCCTTGGTTCACAGGAAAAACAGAGAAAATATTTTCTGGACAGAAACGGTATCACCTGGGCTACCCTACCATGTAACATCTTGAAAAAAATCTTAATTATTTTCAGTTCATTGGGGGGCAGCAAGTTTTCAATTAATAAATGTACTAGGCATTCATATTAAAGATTTCCTGCAGGCTGGCCATTCATGCGTACCAAAGACTGCTTATCGACTCCCACCCACTTGTTTCTTTCACACAAGGCTATTTTAAAGTTGACAGGAGAGCAGTATGTCAATGCAGAATGAAGGTAGGTCCTACCGAGATTTGAACTCGGATCGCAGGATTCAGAGTCCTGAGTGCTAACCATTACACCATAGAACCCCATAGTAATTATTGAAGTGTTCAGATTTTTCTGTCATTTGTTCACCGGATAAACAGCTAGAAATGAGATTATTGGTAGGCCACGTGAATAATTCAGCACAAAAGCTAGAAAGGTTCTACCGAGATTTGAACTCGGATCACTGGATTCAAAGTCCAGAGTGCTAACCATTACACCATAGAACCATATTATACATCCATTTGGGAATTGTACAGAAAAAAAATTACGCGTTTTAATTAGCAAATGTGGACTGTCGTTCCTATCACGTGTTGCAAATACTTTCAACAATCGTTGGACAGCTATATTCCAGTTCCACGGGGCAGATTAATTCACATGGTAGGTCCTACCGAGATTTGAACTCAGATTGCAAGATCCAGAGTGATAACCTTTACAGCATAGAATGCTGGTTCAGATTTTACTGTCCTTGGTTCACAGGAAAAACAGAGAAAATATTTTCTGGACAGAAACGGTATCACCTGGGCTACCCTACCATGTAACATCTTGAAAAAAATCTTAATTATTTTCAGTTCATTGGGGGGCAGCAAGTTTTCAATTAATAAATGTACTAGGCATTCATATTAAAGATTTCCTGCAGGCTGGCCATTCATGCGTACCAAAGACTGCTTATCGACTCCCACCCACTTGTTTCTTTCACACAAGGCTATTTTAAAGTTGACAGGAGAGCAGTATGTCAATGCAGAATGAAGGTAGGTCCTACCGAGATTTGAACTCGGATCGCAGGATTCAGAGTCCTGAGTGCTAACCATTATACCATAGAACCCCATAGTAATTGTTGAAGTGTTCAGATTTTCCTGTCATTTGTTCACCGGATAAACAGCTAGAAATGAGATTATTGGTAGGCCACGTGAATAATTCAGCACAAAAGCTAGAAAGGTTCTACCGAGATTTGAACTCGGATCACTGGATTCAAAGTCCAGAGTGCTAACCATTACACCATAGAACCATATTATACATCCATTTGGGAATTGTACAGAAAAAAAATTACGCGTTTTAATTAGCAAATGTGGACTGTCGTTCCTATCACGTGTTGCAAATACTTTCAACAATCGTTGGACAGCTATATTCCAGTTCCACGGGGCAGATTAATTCACATGGTAGGTCCTACCGAGATTTGAACTCAGATTGCAAGATCCAGAGTGATAACCTTTACAGCATAGAATGCTGGTTCAGATTTTACTGTCCTTGGTTCACAGGAAAAACAGAGAAAATATTTTCTGGAGAGAAACGGTATCACCTGGGCTACCCTACCATGTAACATCTTGAAAAAAATCTTAATTATTTTCAGTTCATTGGGGGGCAGCAAGTTTTCAATTAATAAATGTACTAGATTATTGGTAGGCCACGTGAATAATTCAGCACAAAAGCCCGAAAGGTTCTACCGAGATTTGAACTCGGATCACTGGATTCAAAGTCCAGAGTGCTAACCATTACACCATAGAACCATACTATACATCCATTTGGGAATTGTACAGAAAAAAAATTACGCGTTTTAATTAGCAAATGTGGACTGTCGTTCCTATCACGTGTTGCAAATACTTTCAACAATCGTTGGACAGCTATATTCCAGTTCCACGAGGCAGATTAATTCACATGGTAGGTCCTACCAAGATTTGAACTCAGATTGCAAGATCCAGAGTGATAACCTTTACAGCATAGAATGCTGGTTCAGATTTTACTGTCCTTGGTTCACAGGAAAAACAGAGAAAATATTTTCTGGACAGAAACGGTATCACCTGGGCTACCCTACCATGTAACATCTTGAAAAAAATCTTAATTATTTTCAGTTCATTGGGGGGCAGCAAGTTTTCAATTAATAAATGTACTAGGCATTCATATTAAGAATTTCCTGCAGGCTGGCCATTCATGCGTACCAAAGACTGCTTATCGACTCCCACCCACTTGTTTCTTTCACACAAGGCTATTTTAAAGTTGACAGGATAGCAGTATGTCAATGCAGAATGAAGGTAGGTCCTACTGAGATTTGAACTCGGATCGCAGGATTCAGAGTGCTAACCATTACACCATAGAACCCCATAGTAATTATTGAAGTGTTCAGATTTTCCTGTCATTTGTTCACCGGATAAACAGCTAGAAATGAGATTATCGGTAGGCCACGTGAATAATTCAGCACAAAAGCTAGAAAGGTTCTACTGAGATTTGAACTCGGATCAATGGATTCAAAGTCCAGAGTGCTAACCATTACACCATAGAACCATATTATACATCCATTTGGGAATTGTACAGAAAAAAAATTACGCGTTTTAATTAGCAAATGTGGACTGTCGTTCCTATCACGTGTTGCAAATACTTTCAACAATCGTTGGACAGCTATATTCCAGTTCCACGGGGCAGATTAATTCACATGGTAGGTCCTACCGAGATTTGAACTCAGATTGCAAGATCCAGAGTGATAACCTTTACAGCATAGAATGCTGGTTCAGATTTTACTGTCCTTGGTTCACAGGAAAAACAGAGAAAATATTTTCTGGACAGAAACGGTATCACCTGGGCTACCCTACCATGTAACATCTTGAAAAAAATCTTAATTATTTTCAGTTCATTGGGGGGCAGCAAGTTTTCAATTAATAAATGTACTAGGCATTCATATTAAGAATTTCCTGCAGGCTGGCCATTCATGCGTACCAAAGACTGCTTATCGACTCCCACCCACTTGTTTCTTTCACACAAGGCTATTTTAAAGTTGACAGGATAGCAGTATGTCAATGCAGAATGAAGGTAGGTCCTACCGAGATTTGAACTCGGATCGCAGGATTCAGAGTCCTGAGTGCTAACCATTACACCATAGAACCCCATAGTAATTATTGAAGTGTTCAGATTTTCCTGTCATTTGTTCACCGGATAAACAGCTAGAAATGAGATTATTGGTAGGCCACGTGAATAATTCAGCACAAAAGCTAGAAAGGTTCTACTGAGATTTGAACTCGGATCAATGGATTCAAAGTCCAGAGTGCTAACCATTACACCATAGAACCATATTATACATCCATTTGGGAATTGTACAGAAAAAAAATTACGCGTTTTAATTAGCAAATGTGGACTGTCGTTCCTATCACGTGTTGCAAATACTTTCAACAATCGTTGGACAGCTATATTCCAGTTCCACGGGGCAGATTAATTCACATGGTAGGTCCTACCGAGATTTGAACTCAGATTGCAAGATCCAGAGTGATAACCTTTACAGCATAGAATGCTGGTTCAGATTTTACTGTCCTTGGTTCACAGGAAAAACAGAGAAAATATTTTCTGGACAGAAACGGTATCACCTGGGCTACCCTACCATGTAACATCTTGAAAAAAATCTTAATTATTTTCAGTTCATTGGGGGGCAGCAAGTTTTCAATTAATAAATGTACTAGGCATTCATATTAAAGATTTCCTGCAGGCTGGCCATTCATGCGTACCAAAGACTGCTTATCGACTCCCACCCACTTGTTTCTTTCACACAAGGCTATTTTAAAGTTGACAGG